>NC_138514.1:35304775-35765482 GCF_964252035.2 Podarcis erhardii | reverse complement strand
TAGATAGATGATAGATAGATAGATAGATAGATAGATGATAGATTAGATAGATAGATAGATAGATAGATGAGAGAGAGAGAGAGAAGCAGGGGATCTATCTATCCATCTATTGGCTAAACTTTCACTGACCTAACTACTATCTGTTTCAGCGCTATATACTTTTTGGTGCTGTGGGAGCGTTTGACTGGGCCGGAGGGGTTCTTCTCTACGACATGGCAGACAACACTGTGGTTTTCTTGAACGAGTCAATAGGCACTCCGGGTGCAAAAAACGGCTATTTAGGTAAGGACCCTCTCAGATGACTGTTGTTCTGCAACTCCTCTGAATGATTTGACTTTCAGGGACACAGGAAGCTACTTTTTCCCAGGGTCTGACAGTTGGTCTATCTAGCTCCATATTGTCAGCACAGAGCGTTGCCTCAAGGAGGATCAAACCTTCTGCATGCAAAGCAGAGATGCTGCCATTGAGTTCCCCTATAAAGAAAGCAAGATTCTAGTCTTTGTGGTTCTGTATTAAGGGTTGAAATAAACAGGAACATAGGAGGTTACTTGATACTGAGTCAGATCAGTGGCCCAACTCTCTGGGATTTCAAGCAAAGGATCTTTTTCTCAGTCCTAACTGGAGATGCCGGGGATCAAACTCGGGACCTTCTGCATGCAAAGCAGGTGCTCTGCTACTGCGCTACTGCAGCCCTTTCAATTGGCTTCGAATGAATGGGTTTCATCCACTTAGCGCTGATCGACTGGGAGTGTGAGAACAAACAGATCGATGCAACTCTTGGCCCGTAGAAGATCCATTGAGATATATATCTTCATTGCTGACAGAGTCATCTATCCTCATCCATGTTCAAAGAGTTAGGTATGGGAAGAGGTCCAGCTTTCTTTCGTCACAACCGTTTTCTGACTTTCGCACTGACCTGCCCTCACAAGGCAGAGTCTCCTGGGGGGAGATTTCATGAGGAACCTGTGTCCCTCCATCTGCTCCTGGATGCAGCAGCTGCTGGTGCCCATTTGGGACTGGTAGGGTGACAGGCAGGGAGACGAACAGTAGGGGGAGCCAGAGCCAATGGCTGGTAGTGGTGTAGTGCTCCGCCCCCCCTCAGAAAAGTCTCCACTCTTCTTTTTTTTTTAAAAAAAAAAATTCTTTTCTATTACAGTGGTACCTCAGGTTACATACGCTTCAGGTTACATACGCTTCAGGATAAGAACAGAAATCATGCTCCGGCGGCACGGCGGCAGCAGGAGGCCCCATTAGCTAAGCGGTGCTTCAGGCTAAGAACAGTTTCAGGTTAAGAACGGACCTTCGGAACGAATAAAGTACTTAACCCGAGGTACCACTGTATATCACATCATCAACACATACTACGTCAAGGATAATAAGAAAGAAATAACATAAATATAAGACACATATAGGTGAATAATAATTATAACATAACTCAGGGAACCAGGCAGAGGGCCTTCTCCGTGGTGGTGCTGACGATTCACCGTGCTAGAGAAGAAACTAAAAATTTTAAATATTTGGGTTTCTTCTCCCGTTAGATTCACAGAATATTTAGGGGTATGAGTCCCCCTGTGTCCCCCCAGAAAAAAGCACTGTCTATGCCATGAGTAGGCAAACTAAGGCCCAGGGGCCGGATCCTGCCCAATCGCCTTCTAAATCTGGCCCACGGATGGTCCGGGAATCAGCGTGTTTTTACATGAGTAGAATGTGTGCTTTTATTTAAAATGCATATCTGGGTTATTTGTGGGGCATAGGAATTCATTCATCATTATTTTTTTCAAAATATAGTCTGGCCCCCCACAAGGTCTGAGGGACAGTGGACCGGCCCCCTGCTGGAAAAGTTTGCTGACCCCTTTATGCACTCATAAACTGATGCGGAGGGAGAAACGAGAGAACCCCAAAACCAACCGTCTATCCGTCTATCGCTCTGCATTGTTCTTTGTGTGTAAAACTCCCACCAGCTTCCCAGCTTCTTCTTGACCTTGAGGAAGTTCTGCTTCTTTCTCCTCCAGGCTACAGCGTGGGCGCGATCGACACGCCACGCGGCACTTTGGTCGTGGCGGGGGCCCCTCGACACAGCATCAAGGGAAAAGTGATGGTGTTCGAAGGAGACCGTTTAAAGCAGATCCTCCATGGGGAACAGGTATGTCATCGCTGGTTCTTCCACAGCGCCTGCCTTTGATTCTCCTCGTCTTCTCATTTGCTCTTAGGCATTTCCTGGATCAGTGCCCTTCTGGATGCCAGGCTCAGCAGAGTTGACTGCACACCAGCATTTCTCAACCCACCCACCCCACTTGGTTTCGCTGGGCCACTTAAGAAATCGTTTAGCCATTGTTCTACAAACCAAAGCACATACATGATTTCTTTTTAATAATGGCAGCCTTGTCTCTAGCTCAGGGTTGGGGACCTCAGGACCCTGTGGGCTCTCCCCAGACCATTCTTCCTCCTTAGCCACATCCTCTCTGCACCCCCAGAGACCAGGCTGAGGAATACAACTCTGATAAGAAATAGTGGGATCCTACCCCTTCCCATGCTCATGGCCAGAATCCTGAAACTCCACAGTAGTTGATTTAGAACAACGGTTTGCCGAGGGTCACAGTTTGGAAGATAATAGCTGGGCAGTACTGGGAAGTGAACAGCAAGGAGAAGAAAAGGAAGAGAGTGAGATAGCAGACTCTCTCACCGGAAGATGTGCAGCTTCTCAGGCCCAAGGCTAGCAGATTAGATAAGGTGGCTTCGCAAAAGGCTCAGTGGTTGAGAAATCAGGTGGCTAGGAGATGGGAGGACGGAAGTGACTAGAAGGAAGTGCACTCCATAAACGGCTGCTTGTTCTTTCGTTGCATTGATTAAACATTTCTGTTACTGGTAAGAGACTGCTTTCTCTTTGTACTGCTTATCTATGGCCAAGAGGGGAGGAAGCCTGGCCCCTGAAGCCTGACCCAGGCCACTCTCCTCACCAAAACCAAAATACACTGTCACTGGTAGATGGTTGGCACAGGCAGATAAGGCAAGGATTCCTGGATTCCTTGTTATATACAAGGATGTGCATTTATTATACCCTTGTATGTTTCTTTGGAATTCTTGTAGCTATTATATTACAAAGTGTGTATGTTTATATGATTTAGAGTTACGCACAGCTGATGAAGGGAATATCCAGTAATCCATGTCTCGTCTGCCTGTGCCAACCATCTAACAGTGCCATTTTCTTTTGTCTACCAGCTTGATAGATTAGACACTTAGAAGATCATTTCATGTCACTCTTCTAAGGAATACGTCAGACAGAAAAATACAAGAGAAGATGAAGAAATTAGAAATGAGTATATTAGAAATGAATGAAAATAGGATTTGTATTTTGTACATACTGGACTGGGTTGTCAACTGAATAATTTTAATATACATTTTAATATACAGTGGTACCTCGGATTAAGTACTTAGTTTGTTCCGGAGGTCCGTTCTTAACCTGAAACTGTTCTTAGCCTGAAGCACCACTTTAGCTAATGGGGCCTCCTGCTGCCGCCGTGCCACTGGAGCACGATTTCTGTTCTCATCCTGAAGCAAAGTTCTTTTTTTATATATATAAATATTTATTAAAGTTTTTAAATATAAATGCACAAATAATAAACAATCTTACTTCTGTCACAAACCTGGTTTCATCACTTCTTTGGACTCCCTCACGTCTCC
This sequence comes from Podarcis erhardii, assembly GCF_964252035.2. Taxonomy (NCBI): domain Eukaryota; kingdom Metazoa; phylum Chordata; class Lepidosauria; order Squamata; family Lacertidae; genus Podarcis; species Podarcis erhardii. Next base: position 35,761,801 of record NC_138514.1, on the reverse strand, counting down.
CGCTCCCATTTACATCATTAAAAGTTTTTTTTCCAAACAAATTATCAACTTGTTTACAATCTCATATCCACTCATTCAAATATAATCTAGCAATTCTTCCAAAATTTTTTTTTATATTTTCTTTAATCTCACTTATCATCAAATTTAAATCTAATTTAGTGGTGGCCAATTTTTTATAATCTAGCATCCTTCTTAACATTCAACCAAATTACAATGTTTTTGTAGATACATCTTAAATTTCTTCCAGTCTTCCTCCATTTTCTCTTCTCCCAGGTCTCGGATTCTGCCAGTCATCTCGGCCAGTTGAATATAGTCCATCAGCTGCATCTGCCACTCTTCCAGTGTGGGTAGATCTTGAGTTTTCCAGTTTTTTGCGATGAGTATCCTTGCTGCCGTTGTTGCATACATAAAGAATGTTCGGTCCTTCTTTAACACCTTCTGGCCGACAATACCCAGAAGGAAGGCCTCTGGTTTCTTAGTAAAGGTATACTTAAATACCTTTTTCAACTCATTATATATCATTTCCCAGAAGGCCTTCACCCTAGGGCATGTCCACCAGAGGTGAAAGAATGTTCCTTCATTTTCTTTACATTTCCAACATTTATTATCAGACGAATGGTATATTTTGGCAAGTTTAACTGGGGTCATGTACCATCTATATATCATTTTCATTACATTTTCCTTCAGAGCATTACATGCGGTGAAGTTCAACCCAGTGGTCCACAACCTTTCCCAATCCTCAAACATAATGTTATGCCCAATGTCCTGCGCCCACTTTATCATAGCCGATTTAACCATTTCGTCTTGTGTATTCCATTTTAACAGCAAGTTATACATTCTAGATAGTACCTTTGTCTTTGGTTCTAACAATTCTGTTTCTAACTTTGATTTCTCCACCTGGAACCCTAACTTTTTGTCATTTTTAAAAACTTCTTTAATCTGAGCATAATGTAACCAGTCTCGCACCTTATCCTTCATTTTCTCCAAACTCTGCAATTTCCAATTGTCTCCATCTTTTTCTAATATTTCCCAATATTTTGGCCATTTGGCCTCCATATTGGGTCTTTTTCGGGCCTTAGCTTCCAGAGGCGAAAGCCACCTTGGAGTTTTATTTTCCAATAAGTCTTTATATTTTGTCCAGACATTGAACACTGCCTTCCTGACAATATGGTTCTTAAAGGCCTTATTGATCTTAACTTTGTCATACCATAAGTATGCATGCCAACCAAAAGCATTGTTAAAACCTTCCAAGTCCAATACATCAGTATCTTCGAGAAGTAGCCAGTCTTTTAGCCAGCAGAAAGCTGCGGCTTCATAGTACAGCTTTAAGTCTGGCAGGGCAAAGCCCCCTCTTTCTTTCGCATCTGTTAATATCTTAAACTTAATTCTGGGCTTTTTGCCCTGCCAGACAAATTTAGATATATCTTTCTGCCACTTCCGGAAGCACTCCGTCTTGTCCACAATCTGTAGTGTTTGAAGATCCTGAAGCAAAGTTCTTAACCCGAGGTACTATTTCTGGGTTACCGGAGTCTGTAACCTGAAGCGTTTGTAACCTGAAGCATATGTAACCCGAGGTACCACTGTATTATGTCACAATGTTGATTTTGACACTATAAGAAGCCGTATCTAATTTTTGAGGAGTAATTTTAAGTAAATAAGTTTGCAGTTGTTATCATACAGCCTATTACGTTTACGTGTTTTTTCACTCTCCTCACCTGCCCAGCTTCACACCCTCCTTGCATGTGTTTGCCTGGCTGGAAATGTGCCCTTGAGCTCTGATCGTGCCTCTTTGCTTGTCCAGATAAAGACTAGAAAAGGGGTTCATGACTGTGGATAGAAACGTTGTTGTTGTTTAGTCGTTTAGTCGTGTCCGACTCTTCGTGACCCCCTGGACCAGAGCACGCCAGGCACTCCTGTCTTCCACTGCCTCCCGCAGTTTGGTCGGACTCATGCTGGTAGCTTCGAGAACACTATCCAACCATCTTGTGCTCCGTCGTCCCCTTCTCCTTGTGCCCTCCCTCTTTCCCAACATCAGGGTCTTTTCCAGGGAGTCTTCTCTTCTCATGAGGTGGCCAAAGTATTGGAGTCTCAGCTTCAGGATCTGTCCTTCCAGTGAGCACTCAGGGCTGATTTCCTTCAGAATGGATGCGTTTGATCTTCTTGCTATCTATGGGACTTTCAAGAGTCTCCTCCAGCACCATACAGTGGTGCCCCGCAAGACGAAAAACTCGCTAGACGAAAAACTCGCTAGACGAAAGAGTTTTCCGTTTTTGAGGTGCTTCGAAAGACAAATTTCCCTATGGGCTTGCTTCGTCTTGCGAGTTCTTGCAAGTTCCCCCCCCCTTTTGCTAAGCCGCTAAGCCGCTAATAGCCGCTAAGCCGCTAATAGCGCTAATCCACTAATCTGCTAATAGGGGTGCTTCGCAAGACGAAAAAACCGCAAGACGAAGAGACTCGCTGAACGAATTAAAATTGTCTTGCGAGGCACCACTGTAATTCAAAAACATCAATTCTTTGGCGATCAGCCTTCTTTATGGTCCAGCTCTCACTTCCACACATCACTACTGGGAAAACCATGGCTTTAACTATACGGACCTTTGTTGGCAAGGATAGAAACTAGCCTACTGTATAGAGATAAATTGTGCATTAATCTCTCTGTGTCATGGACTGGGCAGAGGAAGACTGCTGGAGACCACCTCCCCACCTGGACCCTTCCAGGGAGGAGGAAGAGGAAGACAGCATAGATTTACAACAGGGATTTGAGGGAGATAGCAGCTCAGAGGCAGATGAGGGGGAAAGCTGGGAAATCATAGGAGAGCCAGAGCAATACCCGGCTGACACGTTGTCATTAGAAAGCATCCCAGACCCTCCATCTCCCAGAACTTGGTGGGCCTTGAAAGTAGGGGAGCAAAGAGCTCAAAGGCAGAGGGCACGTAGAGGAGATGATGGTGATGACAAATGAAGAAGTGGGAGAGCAAGGGGTGGAGATTCACTTGGGACAGCGCCATTATCCAAGAGGCTGGGTTCTATAGCCTCTCACTGTAAAGTTTGAATCAAAAAAGGACTGTAAGAAACTTTTCCTTGTCTTTATGCTCTCCTGGGCAACCAGCCAGGAGCTGCTGACAGTATCCTGACTCTCTGTCTGCTTCTGGCCTTGCCCACCATTGGTTTGTGGCCCTTGTAGAGTTGCCCACCTTTGTTTCTACTAGTCATGTTATGAGGGGGAAATTAGTAGGCGGCGGCATATTAGGAAAATCAATTAAGCCATTCTGTCCTTACATCGAACACTGCGGAGTGCTCTCCCCAGGGAGGCTTGTCCGGTGCCTTCATTACTTATCTTTAGGTGCCCAGGAAAAATGTTTCTCTTTAACCAGGCATTTGGCTGATTAACATTCTATGTCTTTAAAAATGTGTTTGTGACAAGGGAGTTTTTGGTTGGTTTTGGCTTTTTTCTTGTTTTTATTACGTATTTTGTGTTCTCATTTTGTATTTTCATGTTGTGATCTTCGGATGAAGGGCGGTACACAAATTTAATAAATAAAATTGTGGCTGTTTAAATCTTGAATTCTCTGATTGTAAAAGCAAATTGCTTTCAGCCCTCGAGAGCAAAACTTAAATCAAGCATATCCATATTCTTTTTATGTATCTAGATAGATAGAGAGATAGATAGATAGATAGATGTTATGTAGTGAAGTTTCACCCTGGGCCAGCAGGGGGATACTGTATATAGTTTTCACTCAGGTCCGCGTCAGTTATTTTAGGCGGGAACTCTGGGCTGTTGTTGTTACAATGTTGACAGCCGGCTGCCTATAAAAGCAGGCCGGCTGAGCTGTGTGCAGTTCAGTTCTATTCCAGCTTACGAAATAAAGAGCTAGTTGGAGAAATCGCTGTGTCGTCGGCTATGTCAACCCACAACTTAACACTGGCGACGAAGGTGGGATTGATGGACATCAGAGCACAGCCAGATGCGGCCAGCCTCTGAACTGAGCTGAATCACTGAGCTGAATCACAGAGCGAAATCACTGGACAGAACCAATTCAGAGCTGACTGTTCTGGCTAGAGCACTGTGTTCCATCCATCGCCCTTCACGCCGGCATCGGAATCATGGCTTCACTTGTGCCTCTACCGCCGTTTGCGCCAGCCTCTGAATCATGGGATTCCTACCTCGCTCGGTTCGACTGCTACCTCCAAGCCAACGAGCTGACAGCAGTATCAAAGGATCGGAAGCGGGGCCTATTCCTCAGCCTCTGTGGGCCTGAGGTGTTTGAGACGGCCCGAGCATTGGTTGCGCCCGAAGCAGTCCAGGCAACACCATGGGACACGATCCAAGAGAAGCTCCGCAACCACTACGCACCAAAGCCGTCCAAGATTGCTGCCCGCCATGCGTTCTACCACCGGAACCAGGCAGAGGGGGAGTCAATCAACAACTACACCACCGCCCTGCGACAGGCTGCAATGCACTGTGAGTTCCGAGACTTAGACGATGCCCTGATGGATCGAATCGTCTGCGGGGTCCGGGACATCCATCTGCAACGGCGTCTCCTCGCCAAGCCAGACCTCACGCTGCAGAAAGCCATTGAGGAGGCTGTGGCCTCAGAAGCTGCTGAACGCTCCGCCCAGGAGATCCGCAAGTGCAGCAGCCCGCGTCTTGCTAGGGAGCCAGTTCCGGTGCATCATGAAGAGGCCAGCAGTGATGAGGCATCCTCCAGTGAAGGCGATGACGTGCACCAGACAAAGCGGGAGCACAGGAAGTTCCAACAGAAGTCCAAGGGCCAACCGGAATGTGCCGGCTGCGGAGGCAACCATTCCCGTGCCAAGTGTCGATTCAGAGACGCCATCTGTAGGAAGTGTTCCAGAAGGGGCCACATCGCTAAGGTCTGCCGATCGGCTCCGTCTGACACTCCCCCTTCATCGACTCGCAAGTCCAAGCCTTCCCTCCAGTCTGCCAAGGAAAGTTGTTTCGCTCTCACCAACTGCCGCTGCCCGTCTGGAACCACGATTGGCCAAACCGACTCGCCTACGCGACGCAAGCTGAACGTCACGGTGCTCATTGAAGGAGCTCCATGTGACATGGAGATCGACACCGGGTCTGCCCTGTCCATCGTGTCGTGGAGCACCATCAAAAGACTGGTACCCAGAGTGTCCAAAAGGCAACTCGACTCTCACCGCGTACACCTGAAAGACTACCAGGGAAACGACATTCCTGTGGTAGGCGTTGGCCGGTTCCGGATTGCCTTCAAGGATTTTTCGGGCCTGCTCCGGTTGGTGGTGGTCGAAGGTCAGCGGCCAAGCCTCCTAGGGCTAGACTGGTTTGATGCCCTCGGCCTGGAAGTCACCGGCATCAACTGCATCTCTAACGCAGAGACTGAGGGTCTGGTCAAAGACTTTGCCGAGGTTTTTGATGGCACCTTGGGGCAATATACAGGTACGCCCATCTCCTTTAGCCTTGATCCACAAGTCGCCCCCATCAAGCTAAAGCCACGCCGGGTTCCCTTTGCTCTCAAGGCTAAGGTGGACGAACAACTGGACAAACTGATCGCCCAAGGAGTTTTGGAGCCGGTTGACCACGCCAAGTGGGAAACCCCCATCGTCACGCCTGTCAAGCCAGATGGGTCGGTGAGAATCTGCGCTGACTACAAGTGCACGATCAACAAGGCACTTCAGCAGCACGCTTATCCGGTTCCTGTTGTCCAACACCTGCTGCATTCCCTGGGTGAGGGTAAGGTCTTCGCTAAGCTGGACCTTGCCCAAGCCTATCAACAACTGCCCGTCGATGATGCCACTGCTGAAGCCCAGACGATCGTCACCCACCGGGGGGCATTCCGTTGCCGCCGGTTGCAGTTCGGGGTGAGTGTGGCTCCTGGCATCTTCCAAAGCCTTATGGAGCGTCTCCTGCAAGGGCTTCCGGGCGTGGTACCATATTTTGATGACGTCTTGGTGTCTGCAGACTCACACCAGCAGCTGTTCGAGCGCCTCCGTGCCGTGCTGACCAGGTTCCAAGAGGCCGGGCTCAAGGTAAAGAGGGAGAAGTGCCAGATCGCCGTTCCACAGGTAGAGTTCCTGGGCTATCTTATCGATGCCTCCGGCCTTCACCCGACCACATCCAAGATCCGCGCTATCCAGCAGGCCCCCACCCCAAAGAACAAGACGGAGTTGCAGGCATTCCTGGGGCTGCTGAACTTTTATAACATGTTCCTGCCCCACAAAGCCACAGTGGCTGAGCCTCTTCACCGACTCCTTAGTACAAAGACGCCTTGGGCCTGGGGTCATCGGGAGACGGCGGCCTTCAACGCGGTTAAGGCTCTCCTTTCATCAGACAGTGTGCTGGTACAGTACAGTGAATCCAGGCCACTGGTCCTTGCCTGCGACGCCTCACCTTTTGGCATCGGTGCTGTCCTTAGTCACCGTTTTCCAGATGGAAGAGAAGCACCACTCGCCTACTTTTCCAGGACACTATCTCTGACGGAACGGAATTACAGCCAGCTCGACAAGGAGGCATTGGCACTTGTGGCTGGAGTGAAGAGGTTCCATGAATACCTCTATGGCAGGACTTTTGACCTCATCACTGACCACAAGCCACTCCTGGGCCTCCTTGCCGGTGATCGTCCAACTCCACCGGTCCTCTCGCCACGCATGCTGCGATGGACTGTTTTCCTGGCTGCCTACCACTACCGGCTCATCCATCGCCCGGGGAAATCGATGGGCCATGCCGACGCCCTCAGCCGTTGCCCTCTTCCAGCATTTGTGGAAGACCCGGCTCCAGCTTCATCGCTCCTTCTGATTGAGGATCTTCCGGCAGCGCCTGTATCAGCTGCCACTGTGGCCTCCGCGTCTGCCCAGGATCGCACCATCAGCCGGGTGCTCAACTGGGTGTGGAGGGGGTGGCCACAAGGGCCTTTTGCATCAGAGTTCCAGCCCTTCGCAACCAGACAACATGAACTCTCAGCTCATCGCGGCTGTCTGCTGTGGGGAGACCGCGTCGTGATTCCCCAGGGACTCCGTCAGCGCGTCCTGGAGGCTCTGCACGTTGGCCACCCGGGAATTGTCAAAATGAAGGCGTTGGCTCGGTGTTACGTCTGGTGGCCTAATATGGACGATGCCATCACTGCCTGGGTGTCCGCCTGTCAAGCGTGCCAAGAGTCGAGGCCTGCACCACCGGCAGCTAAGGGACACACCTGGGAGACGCCAAAGACACCCTGGTCGAGGGTGCACATTGATCTGGCTGGCCCCTTTCACGGCCGGACCTTTATGGTAGTGGTGGATGCCTATTCCAAATGGCTGGAGGTCGCCCTGATGCCCTCCACCACTACCGAAGCTGTCATCCGGGTGCTGCGAGGCCTGTTTGCAACGCATGGGTGTCCTGATGTCCTTGTCTCTGACAACGGACCACAGTTCACGTCAGGCACGTTTGAGCGGTATCTTTTGGGACTGGGCATCCGCCATGCCCTAACGGCACCCTTTCATCCATCCAGCAACGGGCAAGCGGAAAGAATGGTGCGCTCGACAAAAGAGGCACTGGCGCGCCTGGACCGGGGAGACTGGCATGAGCGGGTCGCCGAATACTTGTTCGTGCAACACATCACCCCTCATGCGGCCACTGGGAGGAGTCCTGCTGAACTGCTTATGGGCCGCCGCCTCAGGTCACCGCTCGACCGGCTACACCCGGACTTTGCCGTGGCTGAACCCCCAGGCTGTGCCAACGCGCCACGGTCATTTGTCCCAGGAAACCAGGTCTTTGCCCGGAACTATGTGGGGGACATTCCTTGGGTGCCAGCCACAGTAGTGGGAGTCACTGGACCTCGCTCGTACCAGGTGGCACTCGAAGACGGACGCTTGTGGCGACGGCACATAGACCAGCTTAGGCGCAGGGTTGGGGACTTGGACACTACCGAGGTGCCCCCAACTGCGCTTGCGGCTCCAGAAGAGACACGTACAGACGGCGAGGCCCCACCTACACCTCCCTCGCAAACTGCCAGCGTGGAGCCAAACCAAGCCGCTTCAGAGGGTCTGCCAGACTTACCACAGACTCAGACCACTCCACTTGCGGAGGCTCCACCCACAGCAGCGGATCCAGGGGAGTTGGTTCCAACGCCACCTAGGGTCGCACCACAGCCTCAGCAAGAACTGTGTGGCCCTCCGGACTTGGCTACCAGTCCCCGGCGGCCTGGCAGAGTTTCCAAGCGCCCAACTTATTTAAAGGACTATGTTGTTGGACATGTATCACTGTTGGTCTAAGTATGGGAAATGTAACCAATATGCTTTTGTGCCTAATTGAACCATTACGCGTAGTGCTGTATATAAGGAAACCATTACGATTGTAACTAACGCCTTATCTCGGTGGGGAGGGGTGTTATGTAGTGAAGTTTCACCCTGGGCCAGCAGGGGGATACTGTATATAGTTTTCACTCAGGTCCGCGTCAGTTATTTTAGGCGGGAACTCTGGGCTGTTGTTGTTACAATGTTGACAGCCGGCTGCCTATAAAAGCAGGCCGGCTGAGCTGTGTGCAGTTCAGTTCTATTCCAGCTTACGAAATAAAGAGCTAGAAAGTGGATGCCTTTTTGTGGTCAGCGTTTGGAATCGTTTGGCACAGAAATCCCACCAGTGTTTGTTCTCTTGGGCTGCAGATTGGGTCCTATTTTGGCTCCGAGCTCTGCCTGTTGGACATCGACCTAGATGGGGTTACAGATCACCTGCTGCTTGGAGCTCCATTTTTCCATATGCAAGGGGAGGAAGGAAAGGTTTACCTTTATCGCTTGGATAGCCAGGTAAAACATCCTACTGTTCACATTTTACACCTGTGCTAAAAAGATTGCACAGGCTGCCTGTTTACTACTAATCAGTTTAATGCAGAAGGGTGTCTTCAGCAGACAGAATTCTACACAATTCTTAGCAGCTGCCGCAGAAAATGCCCTCTCCCACTGCTCCGAAATCTGAGGGCGGTGGAACGACCAAGAGAGTCCTCCCAAATGCATTTATGATTTATTTTTATTTTGCAAAATGTGTGCATTATTCTGCTTGATTGTAAGTGGAAACTCTAAGCAGTTTACCCAAAAAGGGGGAGTTGCCAGCAAAAGACAAAGTTAAAATCAGGCTTTAAAAAAATATTTTAAATACAAATATACTAGTTAAAATCAGTGGTCAGGCTGGGGGGGGGAGAGAGACTAATTAAAACACCTATCAACTTTGACATGTTTTGGATAGCTTTCCCTGAACAAAAAATGTTCCGCTTTGCCGTGAGGGGAGAAGGAAGCGGGCGCTGCAATCACAGCAACCCGGCTGCTGCTCTTGGGAGTTTAGGGGTAGCTTGGAGGTAGCTCGAAGGTCCTGGGGATGACCAGGATGCCAAGGGGTCCGGCAGCAATGAAAGCAAGCTCCCAACGAGCCCGCCCAGTTCCAATGGAAAGTGAGTGAGGTTCCTTGTGAAGAGGTTTGGCAACATATTCTAATGAAGAACTTGCAGGTTCAACCCTCAGAATAAGAGAGCAAGAAGAACGTATTTTTAAAGAAGAGTGGAAAATATTTATTGAATTGTACACAATAATTGTATTTTGTGGGACGTGGGTGGCGCTGTGGGTTAAAGCCTCAGCGCCTAGGACTTGCTGATCGAAAGGTCGGCGGTTCGAATCCCCGCGGCGGGGTGCGCTCCCGCCGTTCGGTCCCAGCGCCTGCCAACTTAGCAGTTCGAAAGCACCTTCGGGTGCAAGTAGATAAATAGGGACTGCTTACCAGCGGGAAGGTAAACGGCGTTCCGTGTGCTGCGCTGGTTCGCCAGATGCAGCTTGTCACGCTGGCCACGTGACCCAGAAGTGTCTGCGGACAGCGCTGGCTCCCGGCCTATAGAGTGAGATGAGCGCACAACCCTAGAGTCTGGCAAGACTGGCCCGTACGGGCAGGGGTACCTTTACCTTTTACACAATAATTGTACACAGCTGAAAACGCTGGCAGCGTTAAGCTCAATTCAGCAGAGTAAACAATATTTGATTGATGTAAAAGTGGAAAATTGATTTGAATGGTTCTAGTAAAATAGGCAGGAAAGTATGATATGAACCATGGAAGGAGAAGAAGGGAAGCCGTTGGATATTTCAAAGTTTGTAAAAATGTTTGATTTGAAATGTAGAAAAATGAAAACTCAATAAAAAAATTATATATCCAAAAAGAGTACAGTGAAGGCATCTGCTATGCTAAAAGATAGATTTCTTACAAGAGCAGAATGAGGATCATGTGGCACTTGTAACAGTACCAGTTCTGCAGATTTCAGTGATGGGGTAAGGGGATGCCTCAAGTAAACTGGTCCCAAGCTTTTAAGGGCTTGAGTCCTGGCCTGGTAAATTCAGTTGAAGGAACCTCCTTACAATTCAGGTAAATTCAGTTGAAGGAACCTCCACCAACAGGTGGAAGCAGCAGACAAAAAGCACTTTCATGTAACTTTCCCCTTTTCCCCTCTCTCCTGCTTTCTCCCAGGCCAACAACTTTACTCTACAGAGACACTTACATGGCCAGCTGGGGTCCCTTTTCTCCAGGTTTGGATTTGCCATGGCTAGCATTGGTGACGTGGACCAGGATGGTTTTGGAGATGTTGCCATTGGCGCCCCCCTCGAGGACCATGGGTCGAGCCCCAGCTCTTTTGGCAGTGTTTACATCTTTAACGGCGGCAAGGAGGGGTTGCAGGCTCCCTTCTCCCAGGTAAGGGGGTCTTGTGGAATTGTATTTCGGAGAAAGAAAGAGGGAGACACTGCTTCCAGGCAGCTTGTTTATTGAGCATCCCTCCTGATTTGTTTGCAAGAAGATTAGAGCATGTCGGCCATTTATTGAGCCTTCACTCTGCTTAGTTTGCAGAGAGAGAAGGCAGCAGTGAGGCACCTAACCATAAGCCTGCATTTTTATCAAAGCTTCTATATATTTCAATCAAGGCTTGTATTTAAAAATGAGCTTAAAAAAAGGGATTTTCAAATGTTTCATGCCAGGCAGAGAAAACCTTGGCCATTCTCCTAAGACAAGAGGGCCCCAGTGATTTATAGTAGAAAAACAATTCTCAAAGTCATAAAAAGGGAGAATTACATATGCTGCCCCAAGGCTGAAAAAACACCATTAGGAATGGGGTAAGATAATACTAATGTGCCTCCCAGTAAAATGAGCCAGATCTTCTTTCTAAGGTTGAAAGGCCAGGAGCAAATGGAAAGAAAAACATTTAGCTAGAAGAAAGAGAGCATTTTTGGGGAAGTCTTTTTCTAAAGCCATTCTTTCTTAAACTGAAGAGGCTTCTTTTAAAAGCTGTTTTACTGAGTTTCTTCCTTTTTACTTTGAAAAGCTTTATTCTTTTAAGAGGCTACCTATGATAAATGTATGAAATATATTAGCTTAAATATATTGGCTTAAATGTAATTATGCAAAGGATTTAAGGAATGCTAGATTCTTATTTCATAGAGTCATATTGCAATAGGAGACCAGAGGGGCAAATGAGCCTAGCCCCCCCCCCCTGCCAGACAGAAGACGCCATCCAAGCAGTCTTGATATATAGTTGTCAGGCATTTGTTTAGAAACATTAAATGAAGGAAATCTTTCAATGTTGATGTGAAACTCAAGATCCTTGACATCTGTTGAACATAAAAATGTAAGATTAAACATTTGTTTTAGAAGGCAATAGGGCAAGAAGGGCAAGAGGTGAGCTGGTAATTAAGATTCCATGTAAGATATATTATTACTTATATGTCATATATATAGCTCTTTGTCTCCCTTATAAGGGCAAGGAAGTGGGTGTATCTTTTGTGGGTGTATCTTTTGTGATTGGTTCTAGCAAACAGCCAATAGGAATTTCAACCAGGCTGATTGGACAGAGGCAGCCACAGGAGGAGCAAAGGGGGCTGGATTAAGGGAATATAAGTGCTGGCCAGAATGGCAGGAGGCCAGGCCAGAGCTTGGTAACCATGTACCACTGTGCCTCTTATTTATTTGTCTGACAAATAAATTACTATTTTAATTTCTCTATTGCTGCGTTGAATATTTCATTCCAGCTAAGCGTTAACCACAAGCAGGGTGCTACATTTTATGGTGCCCTGTGACTCGGATAAGTGGTCTGCTGGAACGCAGCCCCTTCGCCCTACTGGGCAGGGTACAAGAGAGAGGACAACTGCTTACCCAAAGCGCGCACTGGTAAATTTTTCCAGGGGGAACGCAGAAGACTCGTCTGTCTGATACCCTGCTCACTGGCGGCGACGGACCGGGGGAAACAGGGAACCAACCAAGGGTAAGTGCACAAAGGGATTTTTGGCCCTCCAATTAATTAGGAGGAAGAGAAGTCTTGATCAAACTTCTGCGTCTCAGTAAGGGGAAACTGAGTACGCTAGGTGGTTGGGTACATCAGATGGTGGTCTGGTGGAGGAAAAGGGAAGGATTGGGAGGTAGAGTGTGGTGAAGTATCCAGCGCATTGTATGTGTGAGAAAGTACAGAGCAATCTGTAGCTGACCTGAGTGTGGAGTGGGCAGTACTTCGGTTCCTAGTAAGGCGACTTCACTAGGCAAGGAAACCCACGAAGCGCGTCTGTGAGTGACTGAGTGGATACTTCACAGGGCCATACAATGGGAGTTGGGGGTTCAAAGGGGGAAAATACACCTCTTGAGTGTATGTTAAATAATTTTAAGAAAGCCTTCTCAGGGGCATATGGAGTCAAAATGACGCCAGAGCGCTTGAGAACGTTATGTGAACTAGAATGGCCAAAACAAAATACTGGATGGCCATCTCAGGGAACTTTTGATATAAATTTAGTGAGCAAACTTTGGACTGATATCGCCAAAGAAACTGGAGGGTGCCCAGAACAATTTCCATATATAGATTCCTGGCTGAGCACATTAAATAAAAATCCTCCATGGATAAGGGAATGCAAAGTCAAACGATGCAAATTATTGGCTGTAAAAGCCGAAGCTAGGAAAGGAATCTTGCCAAATAAACTCAAACCCATTTTTGAGGGGCCAGAGGAAGAGGTGCTTCCACCTCCACCCTATGCTCCACATCGAAGGGAGCTTAATCCAAACACTCCACCAGTTGTAACCCCAAGGCAAGAAACTGGAATGAATAATGGGAGTGGAGTCACAGAGTTTGATTCCTTGATAGATTATGATAAATATCTTCAGGAGGCATTGGAGTCCTATAATAAAGCCCAAGCAGAAGTGGTTATTCCACCTGTGACTCCTAATAGACCTCCATCTACAGTCTCCTTTAGTGGAACAACTGATTGCCCACCCCAAACCCCTGTACATCCAAGTCCCAGAGAAATATTACAGAAGTTACAGGGAGACCTTGCTCGGTCAGCAAGCAATACAGCCAGGCGTATAAAGCTGCTAAAAGAACGCCTTGCGACAGATACCATCCCCTATGATTTGAGGCCCCTAGAGCAAAGTGAAGAGAAAGGTCACGTAGTAGCCCCTCTTAGAAGAGTATTTGATGCACTTGAGGAGCCTGCGCTGGTTAATGGGCAACCCGGACCACGGCCACCTCGAACTTCGACCCTGCAATATATTCCATTCACAACTACAGATCTGATGAATTGGAAAACACACACCCCATCTTTTGCAGAAAAACCTCAGGCTATGATGGACTTGGTGACTTCAATAATAAATACTCATAGTCCTACTTGGACAGATTGCCGCCAGCTCCTGAATACTCTGTTCACCACTGAGGAAAGGAGAGACATAATTGAAAAGGCACAGATATATTTGCGTGAGCAGGCCAGAGGGGGAAATATTTATAATATTGACCGTCATCTCCAAGATAACTTTCCCTTGGAAGATCCTAATTGGGATCCAAACAATGTAATTCACCTGGCCAGACTCACCACCTACCGCCAGACACTTGTGCAAGGTATCCGCAGGGCATGCCAGAAGCCCACTAATATGTCTAAAGTCTCAGAAGTAGAACAAAAACCAAATGAGAGTCCGGGAGACTTTTTAGAGAGGCTGCAAGAAGCCTATCGTATATGGACTCCTTTTGACCCTGAAGCCCCTGAAAACAGTAGAATGATTACTGCTACATTTGTGGCCCAGTGCGCTTCTGACATTCGTAAGAAAATTCAGAAATCAGAAGGATGGGAAGGGATGCTGATGAGCCAAATTATGGCCATTGCACGCCGAGTTTATCGGAATAGGGATGAGGCTGAGAAGCAAGAGAAGAAGAAGTGGCAGAAGGAAAAGATGGTAATGCTAGCCACAGCAGTGAAGCAAGACCACCGCCCCTTAAATGGAGGGCGAGGGCGAGGAAGGAATCCACCACTGGGAAGGAATCAATGTGCAAATTGCAAGAAGGAGGGTCATTGGAAGCGGGAGTGTCCTGAACCCCTGAGGTTGGAAGAAGTACGCCCAGGCTCAGGCCCAGGCCCAGGCCCAGGCTCCGGCCCAAGAAACCAGGGACGGGGACGGGGAATGATCCGAGATGGAAGATATCAGAGACCAGGACAGGGACGGAGTAGAGACAATTTCATTGGACTGGCAGAAGAGGATTTTACTCAAGACTAGGAACGACCGGACTCCATAAAGTTAGGCTTCCAGGAGCCCACGGTCACGATTCAATTAGGGAGCCATTTAATAGACTTTATGATTGATACTGGGGCTGAATACTCAGTACTCCCAGAACTATTGCAGAAAAAGGCATCCAAAAGTGTAGTCATTAAAAGTGCCACTGGACAGTCAGCTAAGAGGTCTTTCCTCCAACCTTTGGAATGCCAGATTGGGGGACATCGTTTAACCCATCAGTTTTTGTATATACCTGAGTGTCCAATACCTCTCTTAGGCAGAGATATGCTGTCCAAATTGCAGGCCCAAATAACTTTCACTCCTCGAGGTCCAGAAATGAAACTGCCATCAAAAGCAGCAGGAATAATTACCCTCTCAGTACCTAAGGAACAATCATGGCGCCTAATGTCAGCCTTGCAAGTCCAACCCACATTGGATACAGAATTAAACAAGCTCCTCCGAACTCTACAGGTGCCACCAGGAGTATGGGCCGAAAATAGCCCACCAGGAATGGCTAAGAATATAGCTCCAATTGTAGTAACCCTAAAACCTATGGCTACCCCTGTATCTGTAAAGCAATATCCCTTACCCCGGCGAGCAGCGGAGGGCATCCAGAAACATTTGGACCGCCTATTAAAATATGGTCTGCTTAAACCTTGCCAATCAGAATGGAACACACCCCTTTTGCCTGTTCGAAAACCTGGGACAGATGAATACAGGCCAGTGCAGGACTTGAGGCTCGTAAACCAGGCTATCGAGACCTTGCACCCAAATGTACCAAACCCATATACCTTGCTGAGTTTGATCCCACCAGAAGCAACATTTTTTACTGTATTGGACTTGAAAGATGCATTCTTCTGTTGCCGGCTGGCACCACAGAGCCAACCTATATTTGCCTTCCAGTGGGAAGACCCTTTGACAGGAACAAAAGGCCAGCTAACCTGGACAAGATTGCCCCAAGGATTCAAAAATTCCCCAACTTTATTTGGCACTGCCTTGGCGAGGGATCTAACAAGTTACCCCTCAACACCGGGAGAAAAGGTGGTTCTGCAATATGTGGATGATCTTATACTAGCTGCAAAGGATTTTGATACCTGTAAAGAAGGGACAGAGGAACTGCTCCACTTGCTCTGGGAAGCTGGCTACCGAGTTTCCCAGAAAAAGGCACAGTTATGTTTAGAAAAGGTCAAATATTTGGGCTTTGACATCTCACACCAACAACGAGCATTGAGACCAGAGAGGAAAGAAGCTATTTGCCTTATCAAGGAACCTACCACAAGAAAACAACTTAGGGGATTCCTGGGAACAGCAGGGTTTTGTAGACTATGGATACCTGATTTCAGTAGTCTGGCCAAGCCCTTACATGAAAGCACTCGAGGTGCAGAAAAGGACCCATTCGTATGGGGACCTGAGCAGAAACAAGCCTTTTTAGTTATCAAACAACGACTTATGGAGGCACCAGCCCTTGGATTGCCTAATTCGGAAAAACCCTTTCAGCTGTATGTACATGAACAGAATGGGATTGCAGCGGCAGTCCTGACCCAGAGATTAGGAAGTTGGAACCGTCCAGTAGCTTATTTGTCTAAACAATTGGACTCAGTAGCAAAAGGATGGCCTCCATGCCTAAGGGCAGTAGCAGCCACTGCGAGCCTTGTCAAAGAAGCTGATAAATTTACCTTTGGCCAGACGATGTATGTGAATGTACCTCATGCTGTTCTGACACTCATGGAATATAAGGGTAGTTATTGGCTAACGAACCCAAGGATGGCTAGATACCAAGGCCTATTGTGTGAAAATCCCAGGATTCATCTACGAGTAGTGAATATGCTCAATCCAGCGACTTTGCTGCCCCTACCAGAGGTAGATGATGAAGAATCACATGATTGTCTCCAAGTAATGGATGAAGTTTATTCCAGTAGACCTGATCTGAAAGATGAGCCATTGAAAAATCCAGATGTTGTATATTATACGGATGGTAGCAGTTACCTGCATGAAGGTGCCAGACGAGCAGGATATGCTGTGGTCACCAATGAGGAAGTTGTGGAAGCTGAAGCTTTGCCGGCTGGCACCTCAGCACAAAAGGCTGAACTTATAGGTTTAACTAGAGCTCTGCAATTGGCAGCCGGATGTAAGGCAAACATCTATACTGATTCAAAATATGCCTTCTTAACCCTGCATGCACATGGAGCTCTATGGAAAGAAAGAGGTCTAATCGGAGCCCACGGGAAGGCTTTGAAATATGGACCTGAAGTAGAAATCCTGTTAGAAGCAGTATGGGCTCCAGAACAGATTGCTGTAATGCACTGCAAAGGTCATGGACGAGGAAGGGATCCAATAACCAGAGGAAATCATGCTGCTGACAAAGCAGCCCGAGAGGCAGCCCAAAAGCCTGTGGGAGGATTTATAGCAGCCCTCATACCAGAGGTAGTTCCAGAAGATGTTAAACCTCACTATACCCCAGAAGAGAGGAAGTGGGCTGAACAGGAAGGAGCAGTTGTGAAGGACGGTTGGATGATCCTGCCGGACAATAGGATTTATGTACCTCATCATCTGGCAGGCACAATTGTAAGAAATTATCATGAATCTACTCACCTTGGCGGTACTGCAACTAGAGAGAGTCTCAGTCGGAAATTGTATATTATTAATCTATCACAATTAGCAACTTGCATTTCACAGAAATGTGTTCTTTGTGCTAAAAACAATCCCAGGCAGGGACCGGTACAACCTCCTGGAATTCAGCATGTGGGATACGTCCCCATGGAAAGCCTAATTGTGGACTTCACAGAGCTGGTCCCTTCTAAGGGATTCAAGTATCTCCTTGTGTTTGTAGATACTCTTACCGGATGGGTTGAAGCTTTTCCCACCCGAACTGAAAAGGCACGAGAGGTAACTAAAAGACTCCTCACTGAATTGATCCCAAGGTTTGGATTACCTAGATGCATTGGAAGTGATAATGGGCCAGCGTTCATTGATCAAGTAGTACAAGAAGTATGTCGAGTCCTACAAGTAAAATGGAGACTGCATACAGCATATAGGCCTCAGAGTTCAGGGAAAACTGAAAGAATGAATCGGACTCTGAAAACCCAATTGGCAAAATTAACCCAGGAAACGGGATTGGGATGGGTAGATGTGTTACCCATAACACTGTTTCGTGTTCGGTGTGCACCCACAAAAAGACTTAAGTTGTCACCTTTTGAGCTCCTGTATGGGAGACCGCCCTCCTTTGTTCAGGATATTCCAGCTGACCTTAAACAAATAGGAGATCATGTGACACAGGGACAAGTGCAATCTCTCTCCCGTGTTTTTGTTTCTCTTAACAGGTGGGCCCTCGAGCGCACGCCGTGCAGCATTGCCGAGCCGATTCATCAGTTCCAGGCTGGCGATAGCGTATGGGTGAAAGAGTGGAAACGTGATCCACTTGCACCTAAGTGGCGTGGACCTTACACCGTCTTGCTCTCTACTCCAACAGCGGTGAAGGTAGCTGAGGTGACCCCCTGGATTCATCACTCTCGTTTGAAGAAGTCTGAAGGCAGTTGGACGTGCAAAGGTGACCCCTCTAATCCTTTAAAACTAACTCTCTCCAAAAACCCCTGTATCTAGCCCTACCGGGAACGGGCTAGGTCACGGGCAACATTTGACGACCGGCCTGCTGCAGCCACAACCTGGAAGCTGGCTGACCTGCGCACGCCTGAAGCTTGAGGAGCGTCTGAACCAGCGACTGTGAACGGAAAGATTCTCTAATACAATTGATTGACTGCCCCCCTTGTGGAACAATTATCAGAGATATTACTCATTGGGGATCCTCGGGATATATGTTTTGGTCTTGGTGGTTCCCCATTTCTGTCACTGGGGGAATTATATTGGGGCTAATAATTATTTGCTATCACAATAAGGTAATCTTTTGTGGGAGGAATGCATATACTAGACATCAACATGATTTTATTATTAATCCTGATCCCTTGGGAAGGGGAAGGGTCCTTGAATCTGACCAAATTGGCTAAATATGGATTCAGCCATGACCACAATATGTGGGTAGGTTTAGCTGAAATGGTAGCTAATGTTGCAAATAGGACCAATTGCCTTGTTTGCTCTCTTGGGCCAGATGATTCAGAGGGAGGTATGCCCTTATTACCGATACCATTAGATGCTATTGGTATGGTAAGCGAAATGCCACACCAAACTGAAATACAGAATTTCCCCGGATGGAACTCAACTAAACCATTACGAGTTATACCTGTACAAGGGGAATTCTGTGTACATAAATCATCAGATGCAGCTGATTCTCCCATGATAGGCTCTTCTCATTGTCACTATACTTGGGATTATAAGAAGAATAGTCATACCTGGGCACACGGTACTACCTATCGAACTCGGAATACCTTGCCCTGTGCACCTCCTTTTATTCACGCATGGAAAGTGGTGTGGAACATAACTGTGACAGAAAAAGGCAATCTAACATACTGCACTGTGAACTCTCTACCCCTTTTGGTATTTCGCCTTCTGTATTCCCCGTACCAAAAACCTCAGACCCGATGGTTGTGGTGGATATGTGGAGAATGGGCGTACAAGAAACTCCCTTCCAAATGGAGTGGGACTTGTTTCTTGGGTTGGGTATTACCACCAATGTGGATTATGCCCACTAGTTCGGCCAGGCGAACACGAAGGAATGCTGATATTTCTCATATAGCAGGAGGAAGTACCCAAAGTTGGAGCGGTACTGATGATTGGCCACCAGAGCGCATTATAGCCTATTATGATCCTGCCTCCTGGAATCCTGGTGAGCTCATACAAGGGGCACGGGATCCTATTTATAATCTAAACAGAATAATTCGATTGCAAGCAGTAGTGGAACTTGTAACCAATGCAACGGCCCAGAGTTTGAGACTTATTGCACAACAGTTGGATGAAAGTAGAGCCGCCATTTTGCAGCTGAAAATGGGAATGGATTATGTACTTGCCAGGCAAGGAGGCCTATGTGGAGTCTTGAACTTGACAGGGAATGCCTGTTGCTTTAACATTTCTGATAATGGTGAGGCAATCCGTGTGTTGGCCACAAAGATGGAGAATATAGCACATGTCCCAGTACAAACATGGGAAGGATGGGATATGGGATGGCTCACCAATTGGTTACCTAATGTCACAGGACTCAAAGGGATACTATTGTCTTGCTTGTTTTTCTTGACAGTAGTAGTATTGGTTTTATGTATGATGCCATGTATCATTTCATGTTTTAGAAGTACAATTAGCAAGATGGTTTCAAATGAAACTCTACCTCATATCATGGCCCAATACAGAGCTTTACCTCAGGAATATGATGAAGGTCAAGCTATCAAGGACACTTGGGATGAAGGTCCTTGAGCTTGAAAGGGGGGAATGAGGCACCTAACCATAAGCCTGCATTTTTATCAAAGCTTCTATATATTTCAATCAAGGCTTGTATTTAAAAATGAGCTTAAAAAAAGGGATTTTCAAATGTTTCATGCCAGGCAGAGAAAACCTTGGCCATTCTCCTAAGACAAGAGGGCCCCATTGATTTATAGTAGAAAAACAATTCTCAAAGTCATAAAAAGGGAGAATTACATATGCTGCCCCAAGGCTGAAAAAACACCATTAGGAATGGGGTAAGATAATACTAATGTGCCTCCCAGTAAAATGAGCCAGATCTTCTTTCTAAGGTTGAAAGGCCAGGAGCAAATGGAAAGAAAAACATTTAGCTAGAAGAAAGAGAGCATTTTTGGGGAAGTCTTTTTCTAAAGCCATTCTTTCTTAAACTGAAGAGGCTTCTTTTACTGAGTTTCTTCCTTTTTGCTTTGAAAAGCTTTATTCTTTTAAGAGGCTACCTATGATAAATGTATGAAATATATTAGCTTAAATATATTGGCTTAAATGTAATTATGCAAAGGATTTAAGGAATGCTAGATTCTTATTTCATAGAGTCATATTGCAATAGGAGACCAGAGGGGCAAATGAGCCTAGCCCCCCCCCCTGCCAGACAGAAGACGCCATCCAAGCAGTCTTGATATATAGTTGTCAGGCATTTGTTTAGAAACATTAAATGAAGGAAATCTTTCAATGTTGATGTGAAACTCAAGATCCTTGACATCTGTTGAACATAAAAATGTAAGATTAAACATTTGTTTTAGAAGGCAATAGGGCAAGAAGGGCAAGAGGTGAGCTGGTAATTAAGATTCCATGTAAGATATATTATTACTTATATGTCATATATATAGCTCTTTGTCTCCCTTATAAGGGCAAGGAAATGGGTGTATCTTTTGTGGGTGTATCTTTTGTGATTGGTTCTAGCAAACAGCCAATAGGAATTTCAACCAGGCTGATTGGACAGAGGCAGCCACAGGAGGAGCAAAGGGGGCTGGATTAAGGGAATATAAGTGCTGGCCAGAATGGCAGGAGGCCAGGCCAGAGCTTGGTAACCATGTACCACTGTGCCTCTTATTTATTTGTCTGACAAATAAATTACTATTTTAATTTCTCTATTGCTGCGTTGAATATTTCATTCCAGCTAAGCGTTAACCACAAGCAGGGCGCTACAGCAGGGCATCAAAGCAACATAGGAAGCTGCCTTATGCTGAGCTAGACAGTTGCTCCACCTTCCTCGGTCTGCACCAGAGCTTTCCAAACCGTGTGTCGCGACACGTTAGTGTGTCGGCTGCAGTGTGCAGGTGTGTTGCGCGAATGCTCCCCACACGCTTCCCGGGGCTGGAAAGGGGCTACTTCATGGGTAGGCAAACTAAGGCCCAGGGGCCAGATCTGGCCCAATCGCCTTCTAAATCCGGCCCACAGACAGTTCGGGAATCAGCATGTTTTTACATGAGTAGAATGTGTCCTTTTAATTAAAATGCATCTCTGGGTTATTTGTGGGGCCTGCCTGGTGTTTTTACATGAGTAGAATGTGTGCTTTTGTTGAAAAAGCATCTCTGGGTTATTTGTGGGGCATAGGAATGTGTTCATTAATTTTTTTTCAAAATATAGTCTGGCCCCCCACAAGGTCTGAGGGACGGTGGGCCGGCCCCCTGCTGAAAAAGTTTCTGACCCCTTTATGCACTCATAAACTGATGAGGAGGGAGAAACGAGAGAACCCAAAAACCGTCTATCCGTCTATTGCTCTGCATTGTTCTTTGTGTGTAAAAGTCTCACCAGCTTTGTGGTGTAAAAGTCTCACAAGGTCTGAAGGATGGGTGGTCCGGCCCCCTGCTGAAAAAGTTTGCTGACCGCTGGCGCAAGTTTAACCTCCGGTTTGCTTGCAAAACTGGATTGCTGTGTCATGCGAAATGGTACATGTCTGCAATGTGTGTCACCAACGTGAAACGTTTGGAAAGCTCTGGCCTACACTGACTGGCAGTGTCTTTCCAGGGTAGTGGTTCAGGCAGGGGGCATTCCCAAGCTACCTGGGGATGCTGGAGATTGAATTTGGGGTCTTCTCTGCCTGCAAAAGAAACGCTCTGCCCTTGAGGTATATGACCCTTCCCCTAATAATACAGTGGTACCTCGGGTTACAGATGCTTCAGGTTACAGACGCTTCAGGTTACAGACTCTGCTAACCCAGAAATAGTACCTTGGGTTAAAACTTTGCTTCAGGATGAGAACAAAAATCATGCTTTGTTGGCGCGGCAGCAACGGGAAGCCCCATTAGCTAAAGTGGTACCTCAGGTTAAGAACGGTTTCAGGTTAAGAACAGGCCTCCAGAACGAATTAAGTTCTTAACCCGAGGTACCACTGTAAATCAAAATTCCTATCCTCGTGGCTCTGAACAAAGGGCTGTTTTGAGCAGCAACATAGGATGCTGACTTATCACATGAATGAAGCAGTCGAAAATGGTTTTCTTGTTCGAAGAAAACAGTTCCCTGACTCAGGTCTCTGGGTAACAAAACTGGCCTTTGAGAAAGTAGCTTCTTTCCCACTAATGAGAGATAAGCTCGTGAGTACCAGCGCCTGTGTTATCTCAAAAGTTGCTAGGCTGAAGCAAGCTTTGAGGCTTGCTAATTTAAAACACTTCAATGCCACTTTTTAAAGTTTCAGCTTTCCCCAAAGAATTATGTGTGCCAAGAGAGTTACGAGGATGCCTCTGTGCCCCTCACAGAGCTATAATTGCAAGAGAGCCTTGTTAAACCACTCTGCATATTTCATCTTTGTGTGGCAAATGAGATGTCGCGTGCCTGTGTCTCCAACCCATTTTCAGCACCTTAACAAACTACACTTCCCAGAATCCTTTGGGGGGGGGAGCTCTGGCTGTTTAAAGTGGAATGGTGGTGCCTGTTTAAAATGTATGGTATGATTTAGGTCTTAGAAGCTTCTTCTATAGATATCGCTCTACCCTTTTGTTTCTCTATGATTGGAAAGGGGGATGCCCACAGAGTCAGACCGCGGAGCCTCTGGTGGTTATTTTGTGCTCGCCTTGAGGGGGGCTTTAAATGATTATGAAGACTCCTTTTATTTCTCATGGCACACTGACTAGTCCCTCCCAGCGCACCGTTTAACTGTCCCATGCAAGGGAAACCCTCTTCCATTATTTAATTATTGCAATTATATCCTTAAAGGATCTCAAAAGTGGTGTTTGTGGTTCTGCCTACCATTTTTCTATTTCCCTCTTCTTATTCCAGAGGATAAGAGCTGCTCAAACCGGTCTGCCTGAACTCATGTATTTTGGAAGGTCTGTGGCTGGTGGATTGGACTTCACTGCGGATGGGCTCCCCGATATTATTGTTGGATCATTAGGTTCTGTTACTTTGCTCCGGTAGGTAGTAATGATCTTTGGGTTTTCTCCTGGGGAAAAGAGAGACTAAAACCCCCTCTGGTCTGCAGTCTTCTTGAGCTGAGTTTTTCTGTAGACAAAAAACATTTTCCAGCTGTCGGGGGGAAACGTGTCTAGCATCAGCATGCCAAATAAATTCAGAACTCACCCCCTTTTCCATGCAGTCATGAGGGTAGGCATGGGTTGGCAATTTGGGGTGTTGAAGTGTTGGTGTGCATGACTGTCCAGAGTAAATTTGGGAGGGCTGGATGTTACAGAGCTGATCAAATCAGCAGCTTCTAGGCCAGGGATGGAGAATTTCAGCCTTCCCACCCTCCCAGACCAGGAGTGGGAATGTTATTCAGCCCAATAACCTCCTTCCCTTCTGATAAGCTTTTGAGGCAGGGTGGGGGGTGGTCAGATGTACAAGTGGGCAGAGCAACGGGTTAAAAATTAATCTTTGCACAGTAGGGCTGGGCGATTTATCGATATATCGCTCAAAGCCGGTTCAAAGTCCTTATTGTGATATCAGTTTCATAGTTTTTGACCTGGCAATATGTTGCAAATCAGGATGTGTGTTAGGGCTGGACGATGTATCATCTAAAAAATAAAAAAGGTAAAGGTACCCCTGACCATTAGGTCCAGTCGTGACCGATTCTGGGGTTGTGGCGCTCATCTCGCTTTACTGTCCGAGGGAGCCGGCCTACAGCTTCCGGGTCATGTGGCCAGCATGGCTAAACCGCTTCTGGCAAACCAGAGCAGCGCATGGAAACGCCGTTTACCTTCCCGCCAGAGCGGTACCTATATATCTACTTGCGCTTTGACATGCTTTCAAACGGCTAGGTTGGCAGGAGCTGGGACCGAGCAAAGGGAACTCAACCCATTGCAGGGATTTGAACCGCTGACCTTTTGATCAGCAAGTCCTGGGCTCTGTGGTTTACACCACCTGCTTCCCTCCAGTTTCAAATCCATATCATGATATTGGTTTCATCATTTTTGACCTGGCAAATCTATTGCGAATCAGGATGTCTGTGTGCCTTGGAAAAATCACAATGTGGGGACGGATGGATGGACCCTGAAGCCAGCCAATGCCTCTACATAGCTTACAGATATTGTGATATATCAGTATATCGCGATGCCTAGCTG
Organism: Podarcis erhardii; assembly: GCF_964252035.2. Lineage (NCBI taxonomy): Eukaryota > Metazoa > Chordata > Lepidosauria > Squamata > Lacertidae > Podarcis > Podarcis erhardii. The sequence goes on along the minus strand of NC_138514.1, from coordinate 35,737,403 downwards.
GTGATTTATTCCGGTGTTGAAAACCAGAAATCGCCCAGCCCTATTGTATAGGAGGCTACTTTTTGTACACGAACACCCCTCTCCACTCTCCATCCAGACAAGCGAGAGACATTATCAAAGTTCAAGGACATATTTCCAGCTGGGCAAAACCACTTAAGGAAGATGTGAAGCAGGGCTAGTGAGGGACGAGAGCTAGGGACGGTTCCAAGGGCTAGGTAGAGAGGCCTGGGGGGGGGCACATTTGGCCTAAGAGGTTCCCCACTCCCCTAAACTATGCCCCTTTCACTTCCCCATCTCACTGCCCAAATACCAACCATATTCTGCTCCATAATCACCCAGGCGGCTGCTGATTTGCAGAGCTCTGCTGAGGCAGCCAAGAAAGTAGCCGTCCTTGAAATATTATATGCTTCCATTTGCCTTTGGGGTTTGATTTTAAAGCTGAGCCTATCTTTCTTTCCCTCGTCCTCCATTTAGCTCCAGGCCAATTCTTCGACTGAAACCCACCATGCACTTTACCCCGGGGAGAATAGTTCATTTCGACGGCGTCGTTACGGCCAGATTGTGCTTCAATAGGGTTTCCCCTCCTGGGACCATGCAGACAGGTAATGAACACCCACATGGCAAGCATTTTAGCAGCACTTAACTTTAGCCCAACAGGGACGCAGCAGCAGCTGTGCTGTACGGTTGGCACTTAATTTTCCTCTAGTTGCAAACAAAAAGGCAGTTATATTTCTGCTGCCATGGAGTACTCTAACAGCTCTGCAAAGCTACAGTTGGAGGTCAAGCAAAAGTGCAGTCCGCTCTCACTTTCCATTCAGACTCTGTATTTTGGATGAATCTGCCATGTCAATTTCTCTCTGTTTCTCACACACACCCCTACCCCAATTCTTAAACTCTGTTCACATTTCTGTAGGAGGTTGCAGATTATTCATTCAGTGCCCTTTTAAAATGTGGGGGCTTTTTTGGGGGGGGGGTTACAGTGGCGCCTTGGTTCTCAAAAACCCAGAAGTAAGTGTTCCGGTTTCTGAACATTTTTTGGAAGCCGCACGTCCGATGCGATTGTCGGCTGTTGTTTCCAGGGCACCTGCACCGATCAGAAGCTGCACCTTGGTTTTCGAACATTTTGGAAGTCAAACAAACTTCCAGAACAGATTAAGTTTGAGAACCAAGGGATATATACACAAATAAAGCTGTACTTGATGGATGAAAGGATATGTGATATCTGACATGATTGAGAATTGTAGAGCCAGAGATGGAGAACTTTAAAGCGTTAAAATCGAGATGTGGAAAATATGGAAACAATGAGGAGAGGCAGGATTGAGATTTGGAGATATGCTTCAAGGTCCAGACTATGGGAAGCCCCGAAAAATTAATAATTCTGATTTGGATGATAATTTGGTCGTTTTTTATTTTAGTTTTTTATTTTAATTGATTGTAATTTGATATGTTAATTGGATGTTTTTAATTGGAAAATTAATAAAAACGATTTAACATAAGTTTGAGAACCAAGGTACCACTGTATTGGGTTGTTCTTGTTTTTATTTTGATTATGTATTTTGCGTTTTTATGTTGTGATTTTATCCTGTGAAACACCCTGAGACCTGCAGGTACAGAGCAGTATAACAACAACAACAATAATAATTTTTTAATCCCTGGACTTTTTTCACCATCCTCCCCGCTGCCAAGCGTTTCTTTCTTTCTCCTAGAGCTGCCCCACCTCCTTCTTCGCTACACTGTGGATTTAGATGTTGAGATGGAAAAGAAGAGAGTGCAGTTTGAGGACCAAACATTCTCCAGCAGCAGCGACACCTCCTACACTGGGAATTCTTGTCCCGAACTGCAGCTCCACATCCTGGTGAGTGCAAGGAGAAAGCGAGTTCTACGCTGTGGGTGCCCACCCAAGCAGCAGCTAAAATTGGGGGGAGGGACACTGTGGTGGAAATCCCCTAAGTCATAAATGTTGGCCTGAGAGCACCATCTTTGCTGCAAAGTCAACGTGCATCAAGGATAGATCTGTCACTAGCTGAACCATGCCTCCACGTCTAGAAGCAATCTACCTGTTAATTTCAAATGTTGGGGACAATCAGCAGGGAATGGCTACCTGTATTTGAGCTTCCCAGTGCTATCTGCAGGGAGAATGTTCCGTGGGGTCTGATCTGTAGTTCAGGTTAGCAGAAGCGCTGTAGGCAGGTTCATTTTAAAAAACATGATTTTTATTAACTTTCAGTTTAACAATATATAATCACATCATTATTTTCCACTTTTTTGGATCCCTAGAGCCTATTGACTTCCTTCCCTCCCGTCTCTTGGCTTTTAAAATTAACCTTTATGTCCAGCATTTTATACATTTTCCAAATCTGATTAATTTCATAACGAAATACCTCAAAATTTAAATAAGTATAAAAAGGGAGGAAAAAGGGATAAATAAGTATAAAAAGGGAGCTTACAATGTTTTTCCAAATATCATATAAATTTACTCCAGTCCTTTTGGAATACTTGATCTTGCTGGTTTCAGATTTTTCCCGTCAGTTTTTCCAATTCTGCAAAGTCCATCATCTTAATCTGCCACTCTTCTTTCATTGGTACATCTTGTTGCTTCCATTTTTGGGCTGAAAGAGTTCTTGCTGCTGTTGTCGCATACATAAACAATCTTTTATCTTCTCTTAGTATCTCTTCACCTACTATACCCAATAAAAAGGCTTCTGGTTTTTTAACAAAAGTGTTTTTAAACAATTTTTTTAACTCATTATATATCATTTCCCAGAAAGCCTTTGCTTCTTTACAAGTCCACCACATATGGTAAAAGATACCTTCCTTTTCTTTACATTTCCAACATTCATTAGTTCTTGTCCTATATATTTTGGCAAGTTTTGATGGTCTTAGATACCATCTATACATCATTTTCATGATATTTTCCTTAAGTGTACTGCATGCAGAGAAATCTCAATTCAGAACCATGTGGACTGGCACCTTGTTTTTAGTTTTAAATGAAGAGCTGTATATTGTGTGCTCTGTTGGAATGAGGGGGGAAAGTTACCGTATTTTTCGCTCTATAACACGCACCTGACCATAACACGCACATCGTTTTTAGAGGAGGAAAACAAGGGGAAAAACATTCTGAATGAAACAGTGGATGTATCATTTTTGGGCTTCATGCTGTGGCCACAGACATGTGATCTGATGGTGAATTTGGGGTGACCCAATGCAAAAATCCTGAGAATTCCTGTGGATCCATGCTTTGTAACCACGTTTTTGCACCATTGCAGCCCCAGGCAACAGTGGGTGCATGATTTTTTTGGTGCAGGCTGTAGCCATGGACATGCTATGTGATCTGATGGTGAATTTGGGGTGACCCAGTGCAAAGATCCTGAGAATCCCTGTGGATCCATGCTTTGTAACCACGTTTTTGCACCATTGCAGCCCCAGGCAACAGTGGGTGTGTGATTTTTTTGGTGCAGGCTGTAGCCATGGACATGCTATGTGATCTGATGGTGAATTTGGGGTGACCCAATGCAAAGATCCTGAGAATCCCTGTGGATCCATGCTTTGTAACCACATTTTTGCACCATTGCAGCCCCAGGCAACAGTGGGTGTGTGATTTTTTTGGTGCAGGCTGTAGCCATGGACATGCTATGTGATCTGATGGTGAATTTGGGGTGACCCAATGCAAAGATCCTGAGGATCCCTGTGGATCTATGCTTTGTAACCACATTTTAAGTGGGGAGCGAAGGAAAAACAAAGAAGGGACATGAGAGGGGTGTGCAGAGAAGCAGCTGGCTAAGAATGCAGGAGAGGGATTTAACGGAGGGAGGAAAGAAAGGCAAAAGTTTCCCCCCACCCAAGCCAGCCATATCTCTCTCTCTCTCTCCCTCCCCCCCTCTCTCTCCCCCAGCAGCACCGGAGCACAGAGAGGAATTCCCCTCTGCTTGCCTGGAGGGGAGGGGCTTTCCCTGCTCTTTGTTCCGTTTGAGCAAACACAGCAACGAAACAGAGAAGGGTGGGCAGTAAGACCCTGAGGCAGAATGCAGGAAAGCAGCCGCTTCCTCTTTTCAAGTTTCCCTTCTAGGAGACGCGCGATTTGATTTTTGCCTGCTTTTTCGGCTCCAGGGACCACACATTCGCTCTATAACACGCACAGACATTTCCCCTTCCTTTTTAGGAGAAAAAATCTGCGTGTTATAGAGGGAAAAATACGGTAATTCATTTGATGATCAAAGGTAAACCTGCTTAATTTGTAGATTCCGAAACAATATTTGGACTGCAGCAAAGACATCCTTTAAAAAACACACTTTTCGAAATCTTACAATGCACTTTTCCAGCTAAGTAGTTTACAAAAATGCATGCACTAGGGTAAAGTGTGCCTAACAGGCATGTATTCGTGAAAACAACATATGGAAATTGGGGGAGGGGGGGAGAAGGGAGGGAATGCAAAATTGTGTAGAGTTGTGTGCAAAAATTGCATACAAAAATGGGTGTGTTAAGAGAAATTCGCACTATAAAATGCTGAAGAATTTGGAAATTGCAAAGTGAGAGAAACAAAAAACCGATAGGTTCACCCATCCCTCGTGCTTTGATGATTAAAAAGAGCTGCGTCTTGAGTTTGACCAGAGCAAGAATAAAACTAGAAAGCTGTGTTCAGCTTGGTCCGACTATTTGATCATAGGAACAAAGGAAGTGTCCACTCATGTCTCATGCCAGTCAAGCAAAAAGGCAGATTAAAGGCACATTTCCAGCCAGGAAAATGGACTCAGTGAGCATGCCAAGGTGGGCTTGTGAGAGGTGTGGTCTGAGGAGAGAGGGTGTGGTTAGGGAGGAGGTGTGGTTTTGGGGAGAGTCCCGGGGGCCGGATGGAGAGATCTGGAGGACCGCATTCAGCCCTTGGGCCTGAGGTTCCCCACCCTTGCCCGTCTTGCTTGCAAACTCATCTGTCTCTTTTTCAACTTCAATATCAGCCCTGCACTGATGACTGCTACTCCGACATTACTCTCCGCCTCACTTACGAGCTTCATGACCCTGACGGAAAAGTCCTGGGCCACCCCAAGCCTATGCTTGATATGTATCAGAAACCTGAAGTGGATTTCCAGGTAACAAGCTATAAATAATGGTTTTTTAGGGGACTTAACTTTGTCTAAGGGACACGGGTGGCGCTGTGGGATAAACCACAGAGCCTCTTGGGCTTGCCGATCAGAAGGTCGGCGGTTCGAATCCCTGTGACGGGGTGAGCTCCCGTTGCTCGGTCCCTGCTCCTGCCAATCTAGCAGTTCAAAAGCATGTCAAAATGCAAGTAGATAAATAAGTACCACTCTGGCGGGAAGGTAAACAGCGTTTCCGTGTGCTGCTCTGGTTCGCCAGAAGCGGCTTAGTCATGCTGGCCACAGGACCCGGAAGCTGTACACCGGCTGCCTCGGCCAGTAAAGCGAGATGAGCGCCACAACCCCAGAGTCAGCCACGACTGGACCTAATGGTCAGGGGTCCCTTTACCTTTACCTTTGTCTAATCTTTATACTACAAACTGCCCTGTGAGCTTTGGATGAAGGGTGGTATAATCATCATCATCATCATCATCATCATCATCATCTGTTAATTTGTGGCAGAGTGCCCAAGAGTGCTTCTGGGTGGTGTTGAAGCTTAAACTGAGGACTCAGCTACACTGCAAATAAAACATTTTAAGTGTTGTAAAGTGCATTATACATATGTGACACTAGATGGCGATGATGAGCTATGGCAAATTCAATATATATTTCAAAACATTTTTTTTAAAAAAAAGGATTTTCGCAATTTTTTTATAGATTCCACCAGAGAAAGGCACCTGGAAAGGTGTGTGATGTGGTCCCACTTACAGTTTTCTGGCTGCTGTTTGAGTTGTCTGAGCCCTGGCCAAATATTATGGGACGAGCTTGCATAGAAACCAAACTGCCGTCAAAAGTGTCCTTTCCAACCAAGAGAACCCAAGTCCAAATGGGGGACCTGATAGACCCCACTGTCTTCCATATGCAAAATTAAGGAGTTCAAAAAAACCAGATACCAAAACTAGGTATCTGATGCCAGCGTATCTGTCCATTAATATATGAATACTCTGGGCTCCAGCACCAAACGGAATGTAAAGCAATTAGTTCACTGGGTTCATGTTATTATTATTTTTTTGTTTCACAAAATTAATACACTGCTTGATTTAAAAAAACAAACAAACCTCAAAGGGGTTTATGAAAAGATCAAACAATAAAATCGAGAAAAAACAACAGCCATACTTTAAAAGTTAAAATACTAAAACAGATTAAAATTGCCTCAACGTTCTAAGCATCTGGCTAGGCTTGCCAAAACAAAAATGTCGGAGTGGCCTACTTTGCAGGACTGTTGTGAGGCTGGAAATGTGAGATGACACACACAGTGAGGTTGTAGCCAACCAACGTCTACACAAAGTAGACCTAAGTGAGTTACGGCCATTAATTTCAGAGGGTCTACTCTGAAAAGGACTAACATGGGCCATTCCCATTCTCCTTTTGGGAAGGGTTGAGGTTGCTTGGATTCTGGCTGGCTTCAAGAGTTTCCACAGTGATAAAGATGATAATAATACAATTTTCTTGTCTCTTTGACTCCCGACATCCCTGTCAGCTACCAGTCGTGGAAGATTGTGGTGATAAGTCCGTCTGCACACCTCGCTTGAGCTTAGCTTTTGAAATGGAGTGAGTCTTCTGAATGTGTTTTTATTTTTGTAATGTGCTTTTGGCCATCAGATAGGGGAAGGAAAACCCCATTTTGGGCCACATTCGCACCATCCACTCAAAGCGCTGTATTACCACTAGTCATGGCTTCTTCCCCCAAAGCATTGTGGGAGTCGTAGTTTGTTGAGAGTTCTTATGAGTCCCACATTCCCCCCACAGAGTGGGGGGAATTTCCAAAGTGGTTCAGCAGTCAATCCCTCTCCACAGGGAATTCTGGGAATTGTAGCTCTGGGAGGGGAATAGGGGCCTCCTAACAACTCCCTTTGGGACATGGGTGGCGCTGTGGGTTAAACCACAGAGCCTAGGGCTTGCCGATCAGAAGGTCGGCGGTTCAAATCCCCGTGACAGGGTGAGCTCCCGTTGCTCGGTCCCTGCTCCTGCCAACCTAGCAGTTTGAAAGCACATCAAAGTGCAAGTAGATAAATAGGTACCACTCCGGCAGGAAGGTAAACGGCGTTTCCGTGCGCTGCTCTGGTTCGCCAGTGGCGGCTTAGTCCTGCTGGCCGCATGACCCGGAAGCTGTACGCCGGCTCCCTCGGCCAATAAAGCGAGATGAGCGCCACAACCCAGTCAGTCATGACTGGACCTAATGGTCAGGGGTCCCTTTACCTTTACTTTAACAACTCCCTTTACAAACTACAGCTCCCAGAATTCTTTGGCGGGAAAAACAAAACTATTCAAAGTGGTATCAAAGTGTTTTTCATAGATGGTGTGAAGTAAAATCCATTCACTGAGCCTATGCTGTCGAGGCAGCGCATAAATTTAACCAGAAATGTCCCTTTTCAGACATACTTTTTATTGTGCATTCATGATGATTTGGGCTCACGGTGGTATCATGGTGGTTATCAGCGATCCCACATTCGCTACCGTTTGTGGATATAATAATAAAAAATAATAATAAATTTTATTTATACCCCGCCCTCCCCGGCCAGAGCCGGGCTCAGGGTGACTAACACCAATATAATCACAGTAAAAACATAATGGGGGGGGGGGGGACGGACCAATTTAAAATACAGTTAAAATGCAATTTTAAAAATGCAGCCCCATTTTTAAAAGTAACCGATAGATCAAGACCATAAGGGGAGGGAAACATAAGGGTCAGACTGAGTCCAAACCAAAGGCCAGGCGGAACAGCTCTGTCTTGCAGGCCCTGCTGAAAGATGTCAAGTCCCGCAGGGCCCTAGTCTCTTGTGACAGAGCGTTCCACCAAGTCGGGGCCAGTGCTGAAAAGGCCCTGGCCCTAGCTGAGACCAATCTAACCACCTTGCGACCTGGGACCTCCAAAATGTTGTCATTTGTGGACCTTAAGGTCCTCCGCGGGGCATAACAGGAGAGGCGGTCCCGTAAGTGGTGATCTGGGCTCTCTGACAAAAACTTCAGTTTTTAAGATGTCACAAGACCTTGCGCTGTTTTTACAGTGTCCGCGGGTCTTGAAATACTATCTCTTATTTCATTACAGGAAGGAGCTGGTGGTTGGCTCCACCAAGGAACTGGCAATGAAAATCTATCTGTCCAACAGCGGCGACAACTCCCACATGACGTCTCTGGTTGTGCAGTACCCTTCAAACCTCCATTATAAAAATGTCCAAGAGGTCATGTCTTTCTTTGAACTTTCCCAGCGTTTAACTGGTCTTCTTTACCCCAATCTGGGCAGGTAGGGGGGGCTTTAGCACATTGGCAGAACACTTGCTCTGCGTGCCTAAGGCTCCAGCCTCTCTACACAGGGCTGGGTTATGACTCCTTGCTGGGAAGCCTGAAGAGCCTCTGCCAGTCAGTGCAGACAGTACTGAGCTATATGACCAAGGGTCTCACACGGGAAAAGGTATATTCAGAATCACGAGGACAGGTATCTCAATTTCTTTTGCACCCAGAAAGTCCCAGGCTCAGTTCCCAGTATCTCCAGGTATGAAACATAGATGGACAAATAGACTGACTCAGTATAATGCAGCTTTCTATTGAATTCAGAACCATGATGACTGGAATCTTGTTTTCTTTTTAGGGGGGAGAGGAGCCACAGCTCAGTGGTATAGCATTTATTTTGCACGCAAAAGGTCCCAATTCTAACTTCCGGCATTTTCAGTTAAACTGATGGGAAAGGCCCTTTCTCTGCCAGACCCCCTAGAAAGCTGCTAGTGGTCAGAACAGATAGCTGAAGGGTCTGACGTGGTCTAAGGCAATGTCTTGCGTCCCTAGCTATTTCCTCAGGGGCATGCTGTATCAAAGGGGGTTTCTGGGACATTCTGGATTGAAGGAAGATTCCTGTTCTGCCCCACCCCCCATGTCTCAACAGATTTCCTCTTCCTTCATCCACTGTGACGCACCTCAGCCAGTCTCAGTTTTATTCTCATCTCTGCACTGCAAGGTTGGACATCCGATCTTCAAGAAATCTACCGTAAGTTCAATTTGTGCAGGCATTCAGCTACTCCCTAGACTTCTGCCTGTTGCCTTTGACACCCACCCTCTGCTAGCCATTGGCTGGGCTGCTGCATGACATCATGGAATGTTTTCCGAACATTCCAGCTGCTCAGACGGTCATGAGAATATTGATATATGCAGGCACCCGCAGTGCTTTCTCAGAATGCCAGATATGCCAGTAGGTTTGGCAACCAATGCGAGAGTCAAACCAAACAGCTGTTTCAAAGGCTGCCCTTCAAAGCTTAAATGTGGAAGGACGAGTGCAGGATTTGATTATTTTGCTTAAATACTCATTATCTAGTTACAGGGTAAAGGTAAAGAGACCCCTGACCATTAGGTCCAGTTGTGGCCGACTCTGGGGTTGCAGTGCTCATCTCGCTTTGTTGGCCGAGGGAGCCGACATACAGCTTCCGGGTCATGTGGCCAGCATGACTAAGCCACTTCTGGCGAACCAGAGCAGGGCACGGAAATGCCGTTTACCTTCCCGCCGGAGCGGTACCTATTTATCTACTTGCACTTCATGCTTTTGAACTGCTAGGTTGGCAGGAGCAGGGACTGAGCAACGGGAGCTCACCCCATCGCGGGGATTCGAACCTCCAGCCTTCTGATTGGCAAGCCCTAGGCTCTGTAGTTTAACCCACAGCGCCACCCGCGTCCCTAGTTACAGGATAAATTGACATAAATCTGATATCAGGAATCACAAGACAGAGAAACCTGTAGGAGAACACTTCAATCTCCCAGGACATTCTATACAAGATCTCAAAGTAGCTGTCTTATTACAAAAGAATTTCAGAAATAGACTGGAAAGAGAAGTGGCTGAATTGCTACTTATTACCAAACTTAAATCCATGGAGAGACTTGGTCTGAACAGAGACATTGGATTCTAATCTCATTATACATGATAAGCTGTTTTTAGCCATCTCCCCCCTTGCTTTATCCTGTAAGACCAATTGCAGTTGTCAACAGGTTTACCACACTTATCAGCCAATCACCCATTCCCACCACCCTTCTGAGTAATACCGCTCTCCACCCTCTCACTATATATAAGGGTCTGGTGACTTCTGTTTCAGTGTATCTGAAGAAGTGTGCATACACACAAAAACTCATACCAATAACAAACTTAGTTGGTCTCTAAGGTGCTACTGGAAGGAATTTTTTTACTCATTATCTAATTCTTGCTCTCTCTCTCCTTTCATTTGCTGCACAGGCAAATTTTTCAATGACCTGGCAACTAGATGGGAAAAAATTCCCCACAGAATCTGCTAACTTCATGCTTAACGTTACCAAGTAAGTGGTCAGTCTCTGCTGAAAACTATTGACTCGGACAGGGCAAATGATCATGTTTGGCACATTACTTTTTTATGCCTGGTGTATTATTAATGCACATTGCCAAAGTAGATTTGGGTGGCTGGGTGAGCTGGAATCTCCAGAGGCCACTAACTAGGTTGGAGAAGGCTGTTTTAGAGTCATCAGGTACTGCAGAAAGGTAACAGTCCCGTTCTGGGGAAAGAGGTGGGATATAAATGAATAATACAGCTCATCTGTTTGATTTTCACAGTGCCAACAAAAACAGCACAGCCCTGAGAGAAGACCGTTCCCTGGGTGTGAAATATGCCATGAACGCCATCCTCACCAGGTCGAGTCTTCAGGATTAGCCAAAACCAGAATGTCTCTTTGGACACAAACAAATGAGCAGGACTTGGGCTATGCTTAATTTTTTTAAGCTATTTTTGATTTTGATCCTCTTTTGAATGTTGTGGTTTAAACCACTGAGCCTCTTGGGCTTGCTGATCGGAAGGTTGGCGGTTTGAATCCCCGCGATGGGGTGAGCTCGTGTTGCTCTGTCCCAGCTCCTGCCAGTCTAGCAGTTTGAAAACACACCAGTGCAAGTAGATAAATAGGTACCGCTGCGGTGGGAAGGTAAACAGCATTTCCATGCGCTCTGGCACTCATCACAGTCCTCCGTGCGCCGGAAAACTGTCTGTGGACAAACGCTGGCTCCCTTGGCCTGAAAGTAGAGGAGTACTGCAACCCCATAGTCACCTGACTGGACTTAAACATCCAGGGGTCCTTTAACTTAAACACGTTTTCAATTGATAATTTTAAGGTTTTATTTTCTGCTTTTCCAAATGTTAGAGGGTTGTTTCTCCCCTCCCTTCAAGCTGTATATAGACTGTGTTAAATAAAATAAAAAGTAGTAAAAATAACTCCCAGCAGCTTGGCCAGTGACAAGTCAGGAGTCGAACATCTGGAGGGTGCCACCATAAAGACTTGGTATCCTAGAAAAGCCTCGGGGGGGGGGGGGGGGCAGATCCAAATAGACCCAAGGAAGACCAAGGTGGCGTGAATGCAAGGAAGCGTGTGGGCAACACCCAAGTTCCCTCTGCTCCTTGTGCGCTGCCAATGCTTTGTTTTGCAATGATCAAACAGCTGTCCAATTAATTTATTTTAAAAATGTTTGTCCACAGGCAGCTTCCAAATGTGTATGCAAGCCTGGATGAAAGATCCTCCCACAGCACCCAATTCACCTTTAATGTAGGTACAAAGCCGCTGTACTCTTCCTCTCATCCCTAAGGTTCACTGTTACCTGGTGTCGGTCATTTAAAAATATAATAATCTTTGCAGATCACAGGGAACCAATTTGGGGCACAGCTTGAGTTGCGGATCTGGGTCCCTCTCAACATAGACAACCGCCAGATTGCAAGCATAAAGAACGTGGCAGGGGTGCAGGTAAGCTTTCTGGTTTCCCCCCACTTAAAAAAACAAACAAACAAGCACGTGTGAGTATAGCTATAAAGAAATGGAGCTGCTGGGATGATAGCGCAGTGCCAGCATCTGCCCCACTGCCTCTTAAGGGGGTATTCCCCAACCACTGGTGGCTCGTGCTCATTCAGGCTGCTAAGACAGAAAAGGGAGTGGAGCCAGAGCCAGCAAAAGCCAACTAATTCTAGCCCATGTAGAATCACCATATTTTTCGCTCCATAAGACACACCTAGTTTTTAGAGGAGGAGAGCAAGAAAAAAAAAATTCTGAACAAAACAGTGGATGTATGATTTTTGTGGTTCATGCAGTGGCCACAGTCATGTGATTTGACGGTGAGTTTGGGGTAGCCCAATGCAAAAATCCTGAGGATCCATGTGCTTTTACCTCCCCGTTCCCAGGCAGTCTCCTTTATCTCTAACGTCCCTTATCTCTCTCCCTGATCAGCAGCTTTGTTTCAACACCCACTTCCATCTTTCAAAAAGAAAAAGAAAAAAAGCATGATCTGCTTTTTGCCCCTGGGCAATTCAGCTCCAGGGACCACGCATTCGCTCCATAAGACACAGACATTTCCCCTTACATTTTAGGAAGAAAAACGTGCGTCTCATGGAGTGAAAAATACGGTAGGTTGCCAGCTTCCATGCCAAGGAAGCTGGCAACCTGGACTTGGCTGTAAGCAGGCAGGCTGAGGTTGGGGGAGCAGTTTGTGATTCCCCCAATGGACCATCCTGCACATCTGTAGCTCACCACCACCCTTCAGCCCAACAGGTGGGGGGGGGGACCTCTCTGGCCCTCCAGATGTTGCTGAACTACAACATCAGTCCAACCAGCATGACTAGTGGCTAAGGATGATGGGACTTGTAGAACAGCACCTTTTCTGTAGCCTGGGAATAAAGTAAAACCTGGCTAGACTGACATGGTTCATTTATGTGACCTCTGGGTTTACTAGGCTGGGGCGGGGCAGGTAGAAAGGAGAGCCAATGAACCTCAAGGGTCCTACTAAAGAGACATGGGTGTGGTACAATTTATAGTAGACAAACTGTATAGTTCCAACCATTACAAAAATACAGTCATAAAAAATATACGTACATACATACAAGTTGGACGCCATATAAATCTTTACCAATATAAAACAGTGCTCTTAACAGGTTTAATACTGTGAAAGTTAAACTAGCTACAGTCTGCATTATTTTTTTTAAAGGAACTATAACATTGAAGGATAAAATCCTGCAAGATTTTTTTTTAAAGATTTAGAATAAAGGCTTTAATTAAAGATGCATTCTGAATTAAATGTTTTTGAACTGAAAGCAATTTGGTGGAGGGGAGGGAGGTGTAAATTAGGCTGAAATCTATTAGACAAAACACAAACCAATTATTTTGAAGATCCATTGCAATTGACCAAAGGTGAAACTAAAAGTTGAGAGAAAAAAACGCCTTATCTTTTATTATATACATAAATCATAAGAAATACCTGCGTGCTTACAATAGCACCTGAAAGTTTCACCATTCGACAACCTCAAGGCTCGGTTTCGTCACTGAAAGAAAGTGCTTGTGTTCAGCAAATCTGTGGCAGACTTGAAGCTGAGAACCTCCTCACAGAACAGCTTGAGCTGCTTCTGTGCTTGTTTCAAGGAGGAAGTTGTTGGCTTCCTCTTGTAAGACACCTCTTTCAGAAGTTTGTCTGCTAAATAGTGAAGCCACAAGACGTTGCTGTGGGGGAAGTAGTCTGCCCAGCTATTTGCGTTCTCCTCTCTCATCTGCCTGTAAATGTCAAACTGATAATCACCTCTGCCTTGGAAGATCTCCTCATCAGTGGAGAGGTCGCAGTACACGGTTAACCCATCCCTCTCCAGCCTGGAGAAGGTGTAGTCAATAATGTTGACAAGGATGCCATGGGTGGGGAGAGTGTGGGTCTGCCCATTCAATCTAAAGCTCACCTTCTTTAAGGTGGTTTTCTTCACCAGCACATTGCCCCAGTGGAGATCTCGGTGCTCAAAGTGCAAAGCTTCCTCAGCCACGGCCAGCGAAGCTGTGACTTGGTGCAAGATGCTCTTGGAGGCCAGCACAGAGTTCAGCTGCCGGTTCTGCATGTATTCCAGGTCCATGCCTCCATACTCAAACTCCAAGACCACAAAGAGCTGCCGGTCTCCAAAGAAGTCTGGCCGGTCGTTTTCAGACACTCTCAGCCTGTGGTATTCATCCCAGGCAGCCAGGAGATGGTCAGGGTAGCTGCCCTGGACACAGTGAATGGAATGCAAGCTGATAAACCCAGACGTTTGGTGAACCTCCTCATCTGCCAAAAGGCTGAGCTCTTTTGAAATGATGATCTCGGGTAAGATCTCACCAAAGGTCTTTTGAGGTTCTCCGTTGACTTGGTCGCTCCCTTCAATGGGGATTATTTTTAAAGCTGTGAGACCCCTTTCACCCTCTGTCCTGAAAACCTCCCCAAAAACACCTTCTCCAATTTTCTCACACTTCTGCATCTTATCGGGGGTGATGCATTCCTCAAAGGAGATGGGGCCGTTCTGATGGCATTCCCTGTAGACTTTTTCCTCATCCGTTAGAACCATCTCTGACATGGCAGAAGAGGTCATGGACGACAGCAGGACCATAGAGGAGGAAGGGGATATAGAGTAGCTCAGTTTTTGAGTGAAGGGTGTCTTGGGAGTCTCCGTCACGGAAGGAAGAGCATTGGCAATGCTGCTGCTTAAGCTTTCCACCTCAGACAGGATGATCTTTTTCTTGTGGAGAGAAAAAGAAGCCCGGATCCTGCGCCACAAGCTGGAGTTCTTAAATGAGCACTCTGGAGACAGAACTGACGGGGAAAGATAGTTTTCTGTTTTGTTGCATTTCAAGCGTTCCTGAAGGAGGGAAGGATCAGCCTGCCTTTTCTGCCCCCCGTTTCTCTTCTGCCTTGCTTTCTCAAGCTTCTCTCGTTGTCCCCATCGGCTGGTACTGAATCCACTGATGCAGGCTTTTCGACCAGTGCCTACGGTGCTACAGGTGGGGGCTAACTTTCTGCTGGTGTCAGATAGGCCACAGAGAGAATCTGACTGCAAAGTATGTTGTTTTTTCCAAGAAAGCTGGACTACTGCTTGTTTTTTGGTGGACTGACTAGCCAACCAGTT
This sequence comes from Podarcis erhardii, assembly GCF_964252035.2. NCBI lineage: Eukaryota > Metazoa > Chordata > Lepidosauria > Squamata > Lacertidae > Podarcis > Podarcis erhardii. Next base: position 35,722,378 of record NC_138514.1, on the reverse strand, counting down.
TGGCACCACCCGACTGTCCAGGAGCACAGTGGGCTGAAGCTGGGGGCTACTATAGTCTTTTATGTTATCATTCCCTTCTTCCGAAACCGCTCCGTTCAGCTCACCAACTGCCTTTGGAGAACCGGTGCATGCTTGAACTGAGACACGCTGCCTCTTGTTAGCAAGAGGCGCTGCATCTTTTGGCAAGCAGAGGTAAATCTTGTCATCATGCAAATTGGCTTGTAGCTGGAAAACACCCGAAAGAGGCTCTTTTGGTGAGACTGGGAGGCTCTGGCCATGATCTGCACCCGGGCTTTGACTGGGGCTGACCACATAACACCCCGGCGAGATTGTGAGCCCCTCCCTGTTTTGCAAAGATGCTCCCGTCTCGCTGCAGGAATTGCAAGACTGCAAGGCAGAGCTGCTTTTGAACAGTGGATGGGGTGAGCTGCTGCAGTGCGGCTGAAATAACGTCACGGGCAGAGGTTCAGCCTGGGAATCCTCGTGCACAGACCTCCGCTGTAGACTCGGGACATCCTCCAGGGTGAAGAGCTCCAAGCTGCCTCCCATCTCCCTGGCATCCCCATCCATCTTCATTGAGCTCAGCTCAGAGAGGCCATCGCCGCCACCACAACAGCAGTCCTCTCGCAACACTTCCTGCAGATCGTCGGAATGAAAGCCGCAGGCATAAGAGACAGGGCTGCTGCCCTGCAGGACGCCCTCCTCGCGTCCCTCTTCCTCCAAATCCCTTTTCGCCAGCTGCGGCAGCTCAGGGGTGCTCGACAGCAACGGGAACCGTATACTCAGCCCTCTCTGGACCGGCTTCCGGCGGCGCTGAGTGATGTTCCTGCGCAGCGGGGTGGGGGGCACAAAGGTGCTGTTGGCAGCAGGCCGGCGGCCCCCCAGCTCTCCTTGCGGGGCCTTGTTCTCCTTGGCCCCTTTCCCCTTTTTCTTGGCTGTGCCCTTCTTGCTGGGGGGCTTTTTGCGCAGCCGGGCCTTCCTGCTGGGTGGCAGGAAATCGGAGTCCTCGGAGGAGGAAGGAGGGGCAGCCGGGGCCTTTTCCTGGGCCGCCTTGGGGGCCAGGTAGCTCAGGTCTCCGAAGGAGGAAGAGGCGGCCGCCTCTTCGAAGGACAGGGAGGAGGAGGAGCAGCTGCTGCTGAAGAGGCGCTTGCGGTCCACCGGGGGCGAGATCCAGGGGGCGGGAGGGGGCAGCCGCCTCAGCCCAGCCCGGCGAGCGGCGGCAGCGGAGGCCGCGCCCGGCCCGCCTCGGCCTAGTCCCCCCCGCAGCCCCGAGTACGTCCTCAGCAGCCGGGCCCGAGGCTGCTCCATGCGAGCGGAACCAGGAGGACCAGCCCGAGCGCCCCTCACCCCACACGGGAAGTGGTCGGCCGGAAGCGGGCGAGGGGGCGGGACCCTCGAGGGGCGGGTTCCTTCTCCTTCGCTAGGCTACGGAGCGGAGTTCGGCGCGCCCGCCACCATTTCAAAGCCAGCTCTCGCGAGAACCCCGGCCGAACTTCCCTCAAAGCTGCCCTCGCGAGAGGCTTCCGCGGCCGTCGCAGCCAATTGGGAGCGGCGGCGCGCGGCCCAAGCTCTTGCGAGATTTCCGGGGAGAGGTGGGGTTTGCTCCTTTCCATTACTGTCTGGCCTTTCCCGTCTCTATGGTACGGAGCGCCGCCCCGCGCTTCTTTCCTCTTTGACGGCCCCTAGAGGAAAGGGGAATAAGGGCGACGCTCTACACCTTAGTGTCGGGTCGGGTTCTTGGTCGCCATTTGAGGGGTCAGGCTGGGGAAAGCTGCGTTCAGTTGAGGGTGTGTGGCGGGATTATTCTTTCTGCTCCAGATATATATATATATATAATATAAATGTATTATAAATATATAATGGGTGGTATGTACTTTTATGTACAGAACCTTTGAAATTAATAGACGTTAAGCCCATTCATTTTTATGGGTCAACTCCTGAGTATAACTAACGCTGAAAAAATAAAATATTTCTTTTCCGTTTATTTCCTCTATATTCTTAATATTCAGGATTTCAAAGCAGTGCGCATAAACTTCAAAGAAAAACCGTACACAACAAAAAATACGAATCCATCGTGAGAACAGAAAGCCACCTTAGAATGCCTGTTGAAACGTTTATATCCAGCTGCCTTTGCATCCTGACTCATGTTTCCCCCGTGAATTCCGCCCCCCTCAGGATGGCTTTGCACAGTGTACAGTAATTTTTAAATTGCTGGCACGAAAATGAATTCCAAACGCAGCAATATGCAATAGGTGGCGCATTAAGCACATTGTACTTTAATATTTTGTTGGAAGCCGCCTAGAGTGGCTGGGTTTCCCCAGATGGGCGGGGTATAAAATATTATTATTATTATTATTATTATTATTATTATTATTATTATTATTTAGTTAATGCCCTTTGAAATGATACATTAGAAAATTGCTAGTAATTAGAAAAAAAAATTCTCATTACCTGCCTCCCCAGAGCTCACCATATGGTTGAGCATTGTATCAGCTGTTTATCACTGTACTGTTCAAATAAACATGTAATTAACCAAGAAATTAAAGCCAGGCTGCCGAGGTCCCTGGTGTACAGTAAAACGAGCACCAGCAGGTGGAACTTTTACCATCTGCTAACTTTATTTCTCCTCTGTACAAACGTATTTAAGTCAATATGTGTTGTTGGTGAGTGTTGTGGTTTTTTTTGTAATGCTAAATTTATTCTATGTTTGCCAAATTGTTGGTTTTTGTTCTGTTTGACCTCCTTGGTCTGTTTTGTAAACTGCCTTCTCTTCCCCCCCCCATCCAAATTGATTGTATTTTTGTAAGAGGTGGATGTTTGTTGTCCCCAATTTATTATTACTGGCAAGAGGTACTGCTAGAATCAGCCCTACACTTGTAACAGGGGCATAAGAATTCTGGACTACAGGGTAGCAATAAAACACTTTTTTAAAATGCTTTTTGGTGGAGAGGGCTTGTGTTCCCATCTATGGGCCCTTTGAGGATTAAGACAAATTCATGGCGGATCAGGCTTTCAGTTGGCCACAGGCTATGATGCCCACCTCCACTGTCAGATTCAGACCAACTATCCCTATGTTCCAGGGGCATTCCTGATTTAGAGAAGCTGTTCTGGTTTCTGATCCCACTTTTCCTTAGGATGTCCCTGTTTTCTTTGGAAGGTGTGGAGTTACCCGATCCCCAATCTGTCTGAAGGCAATCCTGTATAGGGAAGTTTTTTTTAATGTTAAATGTTTTTATTATGTTTTTATATATGTTGGAAGCTGCGCAGAGTGGCTGGGGCAACCCAGTCAGATGTGTGGGGTATAAATAGTAAAATTATCATTATGGAATGGGGCGTCCCTATTTTCATCGGAGAAATGTTGGAGGGTTTCCAGATTCAGTATGCCTTTCAATACCAGTGTGAAAATAGGATGCTGGTATCAGGCTCTCACTGATGCAGCAACAGGTTCCACCTTAAGTCCTTTAATTTCAGTGGGTCTTCTCTGAGTAGGATTAACATTGGGTACAAGCCAAGGTTATTATTTTAAAAGAGGCAACAGTATACGATCAGAAATCTGTACGACTTTAATACTGCACACTCTCTATACATATAAAGCACACTCAAACATTGTTTCCCTCAAAGGATTACCCTTCACAGAGTTGCAGCTCTTAACAAACTCCAGTTCCCAGAATTCTTTTAGATAAGGAATGTGTTTAAAGGTGTATTGTGTACATGGCCTAAGTGCTATGAGTTGTATCAAATTAAGTGTTCTGAAATTAGTGCTGAAATTAGACCATGCCCATTCATTTCCGTGTTGCTTACTCTGAGTATGACCAACATTGGACACAACCCTGTTTCATTCATTTTTTTTCTCCTCTTTCATCAGAATACCACAGTATGCAAAACGGACCTTGGACGCACAGACTCGAAGGTAAAAATAGGGCTGTGGAGGAAGGAATCATGTTTGCTGATCATACCCCTGCCCTTTTGCCTCTCAAGAAGGCAGCTTACAAGAAATCCATATGGTACAAAAGTTGGTGGGGTGGGGGGAGACAGAGAAATTAAACAGGAGTGAAAAAACCAAATAACCAGGAGTTTTAGTTTTTTTCAAAGCCAAATGTAATTAATAGGTGACTTTTTTTTACCAACCAAAAACTGTGGGTTACAATCAGAGGCTGCTTCTGCTACCAGGAAAAGGCCCATTGCAAATTGTTGCCCGAGAAATGGTGCCTTTTGATGGCCCAACTCCCCAAGTTCATTACTGGTCAGAGATTAATGAGCTGAGGCAGAAATCCAGTGAAAGCAAAGCTGATTTTTAAATTATCTGTTGCAACAGAGTCCCACTCGCCTTTTGTCAGGAGGTGAAGGACCCAGAACTAAGTAAAAACAACAACTCTTAAAAGTTTGCATTTTGGCATGGAGGACCTCCCCTTCTGCAGGGTCATCTGGGATAAGTGTCAGGGTTACATCACAAACTAGATGGAGTCAGGCAAACCAGAGTGTTGTATTCCTGAGTAATAGCTTGTTTTCACACAGTTCCAGACAGAGTTTACACAAAGTATTGACACTGGAAATAGAGTTTGTGAATCCAGGATTCTCTAAAACAGATCCTTCAGTGAAGGTGGAGTTGCATTGCGCACAATTATTGTCTCTCTTCCGCTCTGTTTTGAAATATAACTGTGCTGTTTCTCTGTCAGGACAGTGAGGGAGTTGGATACCAGCTCGTGAGTTGTACCATCACATCAGAGAAGGAGGACGTGGTTGTGACAGCAGAGCTCCTTTTAGCCAATTCCTTACAGGTACATGTTGCGGGGAGAGATTCTTTTCCAGGGGCAAAGATCCACCACTGGTTAGATCAGGGGTGAGGAATGTCTGGCCATCGGGCCAAACTTGGCCTGACAGAGGTTCAGAATGGACCGGTGAGGCTGTTTCCCCCTAAACCCCACAGCCAGCATCATATGTGATGTCAGGCATGACTGGGAGCCTCAAAGTGCACTCCTGGTTGTGCTTTGGCAAGAGAAAACAGGCTTTGGCGGTTCAGCCCAAAGCCTGCTAGATCAACTGCATGAGTTCTCTGCAGAGAGAGCAATGGTGAAGCCTGGGGAAAAAACTGGTGAGTGCTTTGACATCCTCAGGTGCTTTGACGTCCCGACTTTGGGATTTCAAAGCGCCCAGTCCCTTGATGTAATTGTGGCATCAGGTGATCAACAGGTAGGTGGCCCTGTCCTCACAAATTTGACCCAAGAGGCTAGAATCTGGTCCGCGTAGCCTTAATAGTCCCCTCTCTGCACCATGGAGAAACTTTGAAATTTAGAAAGCTGCTTTGTGTTGAATCAGATCCTTGATCTATCTTTGTCTACACCCGGTATGGGAACCTCTGACCCCTGAACTGCTGCAGCTCCCTTCATCTCAGGCCATTGGCCATGCTTGCTGGGGCTTGAATCCCAGCTTGGGAGAAAGTTAGGATATAAATGCAGAAATATGTAAAGAAACAGCAGAAGGGCTAAAGGTTCCCCACGCCTGGCCGATACTGGCTTTCCTCATTTAACTATTGGAATTATTATTATTATTATTAATCATTTGTACCCTGCCCATCTGGCTGGGTTCCCCAGCCACTCTGGGTGGCTTCCAACAAAGATTAAAAACACATTAAAATGTCACACATTATAAACTTCCCTGAACTTCTTCAGATGTCTTCTAAATGTCAGGTAGTTGTTTATCTCTTTGACATCTGATGGGAGGACGTTCCACAGGGCGGGCGCCACCACCGAGCAGGCCCTCTGCCTGGTTCCCTGTAACCTCACTTCTCGCAGGGAGAGAACTACCAGAAGGCCTTCGGCACTGGACCTCAGTGTCCGGGCAGAACGATGGGGGAAATTCCAGTTGGGTGTCATAAACATTGCTGTCGCTTCTTCCGTTCCTTCCTTTTAGGTCTTAGAAAACAGGACTGACTTGCTGGTTCGAGGGGAAATTGTTTTCGACAGGAACCTTTACGTGGGGCTGAATGCGGAAAATTACAAAACAGAGGTAACTAGTGGGAGGCAAGGCACTTCAGGCCCTTTTCCACAGGGAAGGATGAAAGGAGAACCAAAAGTGAGAAATGGGGCTTTTCTCAGTCCTTAGCACAGCAGAACCAGCCCTATCATTGGGCCCTGGGGAGCAGCTTCCCTCTGCGACTGGTTGTGGGGGGTCACGAAAGAGCAGCAAATGTTTAAAAGCATGATTTATTATCTTATGGTTGGATTTTCACTGTGTTTTTCTACACCTACATACACACCCAGGCAGCTGTGAATGTCCAGTCCACTCACGTTTATGAGGGAGCGGAAACATTTAAACATTTAAACATTTAACATTTAAGGTTGTAGCAGATCACTGAATGCCTTAAGGTCTTAGAATTACTTCCCCTGCAAAATGCACCCACTTCCCTTGTTTCTGTTTTGCCCCTTGTCTGTAGATCAAGGTGATCTTGCTGAAGGAGAAAGTCTTTGATTTCCTTCCCTTCCTCATCGGCAGCTCTGTGGGCGGCTTGGCGCTGCTGCTGCTAATTACCGCCGTTCTTTATAAGGTTAGTATTCCTTCCACGGAGCCGTGTTTTAAAAATAGGCTAGATCAAGTCAAATCCGATATTTACTGTCACGGTCGATGAGCAGCGTTGAAGAAGCAAAGTATCAAGCGCGTCGGATGCATTATCTAAATGACTACAGCGGGATAAAATAATAAGAGCAGCACAGAGTGAAATAAAACGGGCACCAACATTTCAGACTCTTGTAGTCATGTCACGAGCTCCGAAGACGAAAAAGGTACATCATGTCTGGGGTCAGTTCCTGGCGGGTTTTGCTTGCTGCAGCACAGCGTTTGGCCACACAGAGAGCAATAGAGGCATTTTAATCGCAGGGGAGTAAAAGGACGTAAAATGCATTGGTTGCCCTGGCAGATTTAATTAAAGGGGTTCAGTAAAGATTTTGCACAGATCTCAAGTCAAGGAGCAATACAGAAGGACTTGGGTCACTGAATCGACCTCTCCCAGAGGCGCTGGGGTGCTTGTGCTCGTGATAGGGGGTGGTCCAGATTGTTTTAGGATGTTTTCAGTGGGAAGATGCTGATATCTGAGTTGCTGCTACCAGGGGTGACAATAATAATAATAATAATAATAATAATAATAATAATAATAATAATATATTTATACCCCGCCCTTCTGGCTGATTTTGCCCAGCCACTCTGGGCGGCTTCCAATCAAGTGTTAAAAACAACACAGCATCAAGTATTAAAAACTTCCCTAAACAGGGCTGCCTTCAAATGTCTTTTAAAGAGAAGATAGCTGCTTATTTCCTTCACATCTGAAGGGAGGGTGTTCCACAGGGCAGGCGCCACTACCGAGAAGGCCATCTGCCTGGTTCCCTGTAGCTTCACTTCTCGCAGCGAGGGAACCGCCACAAGGCCCTCGGCGCTGGATTTCAGTGTCCGGGCTGGACAATGGGGGTGGAGACGCTCCTTCAGGTATACAGGAGCGAGCATCAAGGGGGTTTGGTACAGACCACCGCAGAAGGGTTTTATACCTGGGAAGGGCTGTAGGTCAGTGTTAGAGCACCTGCTTGGCATGCAGAAGGTCTCTGGTTCAACCAGCATCTCCAGGCAGGACTGGGTAAGACATTGGCCTAAAACATTGGAGGGTCACTGCCGATCAGCAGGGAGACGACATGGTACCCTCCAGATGTTGTGGGATTCTAACTCCCAGCAGCGCCAGGGTCAGGGATGCTGGGAGTTGTAGTTCAGGAGCATCTGAAGAGCACCATGTTGGCTATAGAACTTTGAGCTGGGTGGGTCAGTGCCCTGACTCTGTATAAAGCACCTTCCCATGTATATACAGGGATGAGGAGCCTGTGGCTCTGGACTCCGACTCCCATCATCCCTTGACCATCAGCCCTGCTACCTGGTGCTGATGGGAGTTGGAGTCTCACAGCCTCCTGAGAGCCACAGTTTCCCCTTCCCCCATCCGTGGGATTTTGTATTAGAACTCTCCCATCACGTTCTTTTACAAACATGAAAGGCGCATATTACTATTCTCCGCCTTTAAAATTGAAACTACTACTGTTGTTGTTGCTTTAAAAAAATATGGAACACATTAGCAGGATTCCCCATGGCTTATTTCTGCTCTCTTTTCACCCCCTTCCAGTGTGGTTTTTTCAAAAGAAAGTACAAAAATAGGATTGCAGAGCAGTGCGATTCCTGAGAACGAAGTGGAGAGAGATTCTGGAATGGGACGATGGGTAACCTTCCTCAGACGCGCGAGGCACAGACAGATTGGACCTCATCTTTTTATTAATGTATTCCTTGCTGTAGGCTGAAAATAAACCTTTTGCCCTAGTCTTGGGTTCCTGAAAACCACTGTTATGGATTTCAGTGCACCTTTTCCCCCCCCAGGGGGTACTCAAGGGCACACAGTAGCGGCACCTCTCTTTTTGTTGTTAAAAAGTGTGGCACTCACTGTAACAACTTCATGGTGAGTACCGGGACCTATTTTTCTAGAAAAAAAACCACTGACGGATTTTATTTGGGAGCCTCATGGGCCTTTGTGTGGATTTTTTGAGGCAACCTCGTACTCCACATGGCTTAGTTCACAGCCAGCTTGAGATTGTGAATGTGTTTTTTTTCACCCATTCTCTCACTCCTGCCATCATCTCCCATTTTCCATCTTAAAACCGTGACCCGGGGCCCGTGGTTTCGCCGTCAGCCGATGCTTTTCCTTCCTCAAACCTCCCTCTCCCCACACTCTGTTTTACCAATCTGCCAAAGACTCCTGGGGAACACGAGAGCTTTCGTACTATTTTTGTGGCATTTCTCGTCAGCCTAATAAAAGTATTACCCTAATATTGTGTTTGTTTTTGGATTTTCCCAGTCTTTGATTCCATAGAAAAGGTAAAGGACCCCTGACAGTTAAGTCCAGTTGCAAACGACTCTGGGATTGTGGCGCTCACCTCGCTTTATAGGCCAAGGGAGCTGACGTTTGTCCGCAGACAGTTTTTCCGGGTCATGTGGCCAGCATGACTGAGCCGCTTCTGGCGAACCAGAGCAGCGCACGGAAATGCCGTTTACCTTCCTGCTGGAGCGGTACCTATTTCTCTACTTGCACTTTGACGTGCTTTCGAACTGCTAGGTTGGCAGAAGCTGAGACCAAGCAATGGGAACTAACCCCGTCGCAGCGATTCGAACCGCGACCTTCTGATTGGCAAGCCCTTGGCTCAGTGGTTTACACCACAGCGCCACCCACGTCCCATTGATTCCATATAAAGAAGAACAATTGTTTATTTAAAAGACTGGAGCGAATTTAACTTTGCAGTGGCTCAGAACTCTTCATAGTGGTTGCAGGGCAGCTGCCTACAATTGGCTTTCTCCCCAGCAGCTGCTAATTCAGTGGTAGACTGCTCCTGAACTTGGAGGGTCCTTGTAGTCACCAAGACTAGTAGCCATTCGTGGAGCTTCCACCCTCCGCAAAGCACCTGAACCCCTTTTAAAACTTTCTAAGCTGGTGCTGACATCATCAGTTCTTCAGGGTAGAAAATTATCTATGTTTATTAGAAGTGGCTTGAAAAATTATTTCTTTTCCTGGACTTTTCTCTGCCTTCTGCCAATCTGTTTCGTTGGGTAACCCTGAATATGAAACTTGAGTATTGTGAGATTTAGAAAAGATGTCTATCTTCTTTCTTTGTGACATATTTAATATTACAAACGTCATTCCTCCCACCACATCCCATCCCAACACAGTCATTTAAGCTTCAATTCAACACTTATCAGGGAGTAATTTCTATTGAATTCAATGGGGCTTGCTTTTGAGAAGAAAAGTATAGAATTTCATTGTTTTGAATGGGGTTTTTTTTCTCCCCAACCCCTCCAAACTTTCTCCTTTCTTCATAAGGGAGGTGTTCCACCTCTTTGATAATTTTGGTTGTACTTTTCTGAGCATTGTGTTTCTTCAGAAGAAGAAGAACTAGGTGGACCTGGCAAGATTGACGGTCCTACGTTTCTGTCTCTTTCATCTGCACATGGCTTTTTTTTAAAAAAAAAAATCAAATCTTCATTGTATTCCCCATGTCTATTTGACCCATCTGGCAGTGTTTCCAGTTTGTTATGGCTTGCTGGCATTCATCTATTTGGCACCGAGGGCCTGACTGCAGGAGCCATCCAACTTTAGAGAGAAACCCTCCATAAATTTTAAATGATACCATTATCCTTTCGCACAGTAGGTCTAGGGGATGTGGCCTTGTCTCATACGCAAGACGTAACCTGACATTTTTTCAGCAATTGCTCTTTCTCTCATCAGACCTCCTTGTCATTTAGTCACAGCCTGGGGAATCCTTCACATGACTCTCTGTGGGGTTTATGTAGGCAAAACAATCCTGCAATTCAAAGACACTTTGGGGATATTTAAACAGATGGCTCTTTCTTCAGGGGATGGTTTGATGCAGAAAATCAGAATGTCTGCTTAACGAAAGGTTTGCCGCACTGACAACCCCTAAACTTGCACCTGACACCTTCATTGTATAGCTTTTGCCTTATGCAGAAGACATACCTCTTTACCCTGGCCTTTTGACACTAGATATAGATAGATAGAAGGGACGCGGGTGGTGCTGTGGGTTAAACCACAGAGCCTAGGACTTGCTGATCAGAAGGTCGGCGGTTCGAATCCCCGTGGTGGGGTGCGCTCCCATCGTTCGGTCCCAGCGCCTGCCAACCTAGCGGTTCGAAAGAACGTCAAAGTGCAAGTAGATAAATAGGTACCGCTCTGGCGGGAAGGTAAACGGCGTCTCCGTGCGCTGCACTGGTTCGCCAGAAGCGGCTTAGTCATGCTGGTCACATGACCCGGAAGCTGTACGCTGGCTCCCTCAGCCAGTAAAGCGAGATGAGTGCCACAACCCCAGAGTCGGTCACAACTGGACCTAATGGTCAGGGGTCCCTCTACCTTTATAGATAGATATAGATAGATAGATATATAGATAAGGTAGATAGGTAGGTAGATAATAGTCTAATGTAAGAAATCTAAATCTCCATTATCCTTCACTTTTTGCTCTGTTGGCTGGAGCTGATAGAAATCAATCCAACATCATTTATTTGGCCTGGATGGCCACAGGTTCTCCATCATTGAATTAAATTAAATTAATAAATTAATCTCTTGTGCTTATAAGAGGTTGGAACAGGTGTGGGGGAACCTTTGGGCCTCCCGCTGTTGCTGAACTACAACTCCCTTAGTCCCAGGCCTTAGGCTATGCTTGCTGGGGATGATGGCAGTTGTGGTTCCGCAATGTCTGGAGGGCCAAAGTTCCCCCACAGTTAGAAGGATGCTGTTGACAGGCAGACAAGCCACACACAAGCTCCTCTCTTCCAGCCAAGCCCCTTAGCTACTGTGGATCTGTCCTATTTCAGGCAGAAGACCCTGTCAAAACAAAGCAGATGAACATAAGGAATGCATATATATTTGAGCCAGACATACATGCTGCGTATATATTTATTTGCAGTCTGATCATCCCTGGCAAGTCGGGGCGGCATAAAACTGACCATCCTTTGGCAGCTGGCCCAGCAAAAGAAGGAGATTTGTAGGAGCATATTTGAGAAATGGGAGTCGGGCCAGACTGCTGGTCCAGCATATTCCTTCCTGGATCATTAATCCAGAGTGTCCCGTTCTGCTCCGTTAAATCCCTAAGTGGCAACCGTGAGGCACTCGCGAGGAAGATCTATGCATCACCGAGGGAGCCTCTGCACTGATTGTCTTGTAAGTCCTGTGGGATGGGCGCATGTCAGTGTGTTGCTCGTCTGCAGAGGGCAAAGCCTTTAAAAATAACCAAAAAGTCTCCTGTGAACTTCTGACACAAGCTGCCTGCCAGTGCCAACCAATCTCCGTTCCCTGCCTTTTCTCAATAGGCAAAACTGCAGCAGGACGTCTGAAGTTGGGGACATATCTCAGTGGGTGAAGCCTCTGCTTTAAGGTCCCAGGTTCAAATCTCCAGTAAGATAGATAATTTATTACGGTCAAAGACCAGCTTGCATAACATAACACAATAAAAACAGCGTTCATAAAGATAAAATATACAATCGGAGCAGATTGCAGCAATAGCTCATGAGTTAAAATTGAGATATATACATACATCCATACAGCTGAGATTTGGGCTACCTTCAGCATTTCCCTAGTCAGCTATTTTATTCTAGAGGATGATCTGTGCCTACAAATCTTGGCACATAATAATAATAATAATAATAATATTTTATTTATATCCCGCCCTCCCCAGCCGAAGCCGGGCTCAGAGCGGCTAACAACAGTAAAATAATACAGCATTCCAAAATCAATTCATTATCAAATCAGTTCAAATCAGGTCGTCTTGTGATCTTTGCCTAAGAGGAGAGAATTAAGTTTAGACTTGTCTGAAAGATCAACAAGCAAAGGATCAGTGGTGTCTCTACGAATCTCCAGTAAAAAGAAGATGGAGGAATCTCAGAGCTGGGAGCCAAATGTGGTCCTCTGGTTCTCTTGATATGGCCCTCAAAACTTTCTCCAAGCCACACCTCCTCTTTCCAGGCCATACCCCTTGTAGCCTTATGAGGCTTTGCCCTCGGGTGGGAAAAATATTGCGCCTGGGAAAGGGAAGTGGGAGTCAACAGACACTCAAGGAATAGTTTTGGAGAAAAGGCTTTTATTTCTACCATCCATGAACTGGTAGAAGGAGCAAGTGTGATAGTTCACAAAAGCATGCACGAAATTCACAGTCATGTGCACAAGCATATATACCCCTTTCCAGTTCCCTCCCCCTTTCTCCTCCTTCCATAGTCCTGCCCCATGAGTTCCTCTGAGCATGAACAGAAAGCTGTCTTGGGACTATTGGGGACTCTTGGCACCCTTCCCAGGAAAGGGGTTTCAGAGTGTTCAGATATGTTTCAATCTCTTGTCCTGGCATGGTTCCCGGACAGAGAGTAAGTTGCAATGTGGTTCTTTAGCAAGGCCAGAAGGCATCAGAAAGGCCTGAGAAACAATGGACTGTGTTCCCTACCTTTGTTGCAATCTTTTTAGTTACAGCAAGCGGAATGTTTCTGATGCTTAGCTGTAATGGGATTAGGCGTTGCATGTGCGTAAGCGCCAAACCGCTCCAAGTTGAGTAGTTGGCTAAAACCTTCCCTAGCCGGACAGCCCTTACTTCGTGGCTGTCTTAATCACTGGCAGAATCCGTCAGTGGGCGTTTCCTGAACTTTTTCCAACATAAGAGCTCCTTGACAGAAAGTCTCCGCCTGGATTCCCTGCGCGTCAGCTTTCTGCGCAGAGTGGGCGTCCCCAGGGGAGGTCCTGAGCTCTCTCCACTGGTCTCGCTGGAAGCATCCCTAGCCTTCCCTCCGACTCCTCCTCCTTCCCTTCTTCCTCAGCGGAAGCTCTCCCTCTTTCCCTGCTGGTTCCCTCCCCAGCATCCGAGAGCCTCTCCACCCCCCCGAAATCCGATGGCAGTTCCCTGACATTAACTAATGCCTTTTAGGTGCTGAGAAAAATGATTTTGAAAAGCTCTGAGAAGCTTTGAGCCTGCTTTGGTGGGGGGGTAACTTTGGGCCTAGGTGAGGTCACCTGTCCTCACCTTCCTTCACCCTCACTCAACGAAGCTCTTTGCCCCCCCCCAATGTTTTTTGTCTGGATGGAGAATGTGCCTCGATCTCTGACAATGCACCTGATTAACTCCGCCGCCGGTGATGCTTGGGAAAAGAGATGGCAGGCCAACCGTGGCCTCTCCACGGGCAGCAGACACACAAATCAAGGTGAAAAATGACCTTCTCGCCGTCAGCAAAAACATCATTTCAGGGGAGTGCAGAAAAAGCACGGGGAGAGAGACACTGGAAGTTTTCCTCCACACAATTTTGGTTTCTAGACTGTGGTTTTGTAGTCAATGTCAGAGAGTGTGCGCTGGGGTTTTGAGGTGGTGAGAATAATATCTAAGGCCACGTTCAGCTGTGATGCCACTTTAAGCCGTCATGGCTTCCCCCTTAAGAATCCTGGGAGTTGAGAGCGGTTAGGAGACCTCTCCAGTCCTCTCCCAGAGCTACAATTCCCAGAGTTCCCTGTGAAGAGGGATTGATTGTTAAACTACGGTGGGAATTGTAGCTCTATGCGGGAAATAATATTTTCAGCGCCCTTAACAAAAGCACAGTTCCCAGAAAATCCATGACTGTTTAAAGTGGTACCAGAATGCCCTAGATGCATGGTATGAATGTGGCCTTAAACAGGAATGGAGAACATAGTGCCCCCATCTCTGACCAAAAACAAGGCATTGGAGGGGAATAATGCAGTTTTTGAAGGTCAACGGCTATTAGGTCTGTACCAAAACACTGAGGCATTACATTCCGAGCCTTGATTTTGGGACCAGCTGGTCTCGAACTCAGAACTCTTTACTGTGTCTGCATCCCCACTAGCCATTTAAAGCTCACTTCTGGGAAGGATCCTGGGAATTGTCGTTTGTTAAGGATGCTAGGAACTGTAGTGCTGCACCAGGTAAAGTACAGTTCCCGTGCTTCTTTGGGAGGGCGTGTGCTTTAAATAGAAGGTGGGTGCAAGCGTCCGGCATCAATTCAGTGGCTGAATGGGCCGTGATGGAACGCCCTTCCTCTTCATCATCATTGTTAAGCGATGGCCTGTGGTTGGTGTTTTTTAAAACATACAAATGAGGACCCCTGCTGCAGGGGAACAGTGGCAACCATGGGCCTGTCTGAGGATGAGCCTTTATAAATGCATCTCATGTTCATATTTTAAATGCGCTTTAAACTCTGGGGGGAAGCCGGCAGAGGGTGCCATCTGGCTAGCATTTGCGATGCCCACAACCCTGAAATAACAACAACAACAACAACAACAACAACAACAACAACAACAACAACAACAACAACAACTTATTATTTATACAACAACAACAACAACAACAACAACAACAACAACAACAACAACAACTTATTATTTATACCCCAGCCACTCTGAGTGGCTTCCAACAAAATATTAAAATACAGTAATGCATCAAACATTAAAAGCTTCCCTAAACACGGCTGCCTTCAGATGTCTTCTAAAAGTGTGGTAGTTGTTCTTCTCTTTGACATCTGGCGGGAGGGCGTTCCACAGGGCGGGCGCCACTACCGAGAAGGCCCTCTGCCTGGTTCCCTGTAACTTGGCTTCTCGCAGTGAGGGAACCGCCAGAAGGCCCTCAGCGCTGGACCTCAGTGTCCGGGCAGAACAATGGAGGTGGAGATGCTCCTTCAGGTGTACTGGACCAAGGCCGTCTTTCCACAGTCTTTCCACAGCAATCCTTAGCGTAACGTTTTTCAATTGTGCGTATTGGTCTGCGCCTGTGACATCCCGAACACACACACACACACACACACACACACACACACACGAAGGGCCCCGCTAGCCTTTTCACAGCCATTCTGGACTCCTGTTTATTTCCAATGCCTCTGACAGATGGGCATCGTTAACTAAAGGAGTTGGGGAGAACTTATAAACACAGAACAAAACAAGCTGTCAAGACGTAATGGATTAAACCTCTGGCACACCTCCAGGGAAAAGCAACTTAAGATGGAGTAAATAACAGCCAACAAGCGGTGGGAGGCTGGGAAACGTGAAATCAATAAGTGTCGACTATTGAAATATCGTAGTAAAATGCATCTCCGGGCAAAGATGGGTATAACATTTCTTAGAGCAGTGGGAGCCCCCTCACTGGAATTGGGGGGCCTGCAATGAAAAAGTTGCACGATGCAGTTCACAGTTCCAGCCGGCCACCCACTCCTGCCCCTTTTCATGATACTCCATTCTCTTCCCTTTCCCACCTGGCTTATGTATTTATTTATTTATTATTCTGCAAACCGGGGTATGTGGGCAGGTGTTCCCTAAACCTGCTGGCCCTGTCCTGTATGTGGATAATGCCATTACATACAGCCTGAAGATTGACAGTGGTACCTTGGTTTTAGAACAGCTTAGTTTATGAACAACTTGGATTAAGAACGCTGCAAACCCAGAAGTAGGTGTTTTGGTTTGTGAACTTTGCCTTGGAAGCAGAACACGTTCATCTTCCAGTTGAGTGTGTTCCATTTGTAAATTGAGTCCCTCGCTGTTAACCAGAGGCTTCCTGTTGAGTCTGTCGGCTGTTGAGTCCCAAGTAACCACGCAACACAGAGGTGATATTTGGAGCTTTTGCTATTTTTTGCATTTTTCTTTGTGTGGCTTTTTCATTTATTTGACTGTGAAAAGTCTTCCTCTGCCCTGGCTGCGACAAAACATCATTTGTTTTATGGGACTGACTTGTGACTGTTATTATGTACTGAAGTTCTCACCCTGGGCCAGCAGGGGGATACTGTAGATAGTTTTCACTCAGGTCCATATATGCAAATAAAGGATTGAAAGTGACGTTCAGTGATTGGATAGTTATAGAAAATGGTTACTGTTGCGTTCTAGTGGAGCTCTAATATAAGCAGGCTGGCTGAACCCTTCAGTTCAGTTGTGTTCTGGCCTGTGAATAAACAAGAGCTGTTTGAAGAATCGCTGTGTCATCTGATATGTTCACCCACAACTTAACAACTGTGGCTTGTAACTTCATTTTTGTGACTTGTTTTGTGACTGTGTGGAACCCAGTTCAGCTATTGATTGATTGATTGATTGATTGATTGTGTGACTGCAGAAATGGATGAAAGCCCCCCCATCCAAACAATGACTATAATCAGTGCATGTAAGAAAAAAATATAATTTTAATTTTTATCATCTACAATACTATCTTATTTATTTTATAGTACAGTACATTGATATTACTTTCATTTTATGGACCAGTGGTCTCGTTAGATAGTAAAATGCATATTAAATGGCTGTTTTAGGGGTTGTTTATAAAAGTCTGGAATGGATTAATCCGTTTTGCATTGCTTTCTATGGGAAAGCACACCTTGGTTTTAGAACGCTTTGGTTTTGGAACAGACTTCTGGAATGGATCAAGTCTGGGAACCAAGGTACCACTGTACAAGGCTTAAGTCGGGTTGTGCATCCATAAGCAGTGACCAGAGGAGGAATTTCCTCTGGGAAGAGCGCAGAGAGTAGGAACGCCATGGTGCATCTCCAGCAGCAACACAACTGGCCGCCTTCCCCTGCCCCAGCTGCAACAAAACATGTCTCTTCTGTATCGGTCTCTACAGCCACAGCAGGCGCTGCGACTCTCCAACGAATTGATTTCACCTTCCCAATACAGATGGATGCCAACCAACACCACTTTGTGTTGTTTTTCTTAAAAATATAAAGCAGTATAGAAATAATAATTATGATTATGATTATTAGAGGGAATGGTGTACATTTTCTCTCTCTCTACGTTTCCGAGCACAATTCAAAGTGTTGGTGCTGACTTTTAAAGCCCTAAACAGCCTCAGTCCAGTATATCTGAAGGAGCATCTCCACCCCCATTGTTCTACCCGGATACTGAGGTCCAGCGCCGAGGACCTTCTGGCGGTTCCCTCACTGCGAGAAGCCAAGTTACAGGAAACCAGGCAGAGGGCCTTCTTGGTGGTGGCACCCGCCCTGTGGAACGCCCTTCCACCAGATGTCAAAGAGAACAACAACTACCAGATTTTTAGAAGACATCTGAAGGCAGCCCTGTTCAGGGAAGCTTTTAATGTTTAATGCATTACTGTATTTTAATATTTTGTTGGAAGCCATCCAGAGTGCCTGGGGAAGCCCAGCCAGATGGGCGGAGTATAAATATATTATTATTATTATTATTATTATTATTATTATTATTATTATTATTATTATCTCTAGGGGGGCTGATAGGTGGGGGGAGAATAAACCGGTCTTGCCAAGCTTCCAGACAGTTCATCTGAGCCATTGAAAAGACTGCTGCGGAAGGCGCCTATTGGCTAGTGCCAGTATGTCCCCAACACTCCATGTTGAGACAATAGAGGGGAATAGCTGGGAGGTGGGTGGGCAAGGAGCAGCCCCTGGTATCACCTAAGAAGGTTGCCTGTCTTTGCCTAATGGTGGAGCCGGGGCCTAAGGAGCAGAAGTCTTGGAGAACTGCCTAAACCGCTCTGCGAAAGAAGACCAAGAATAAACTATTTGAAAGGCGAGTCAGATAAATCCAGCTGAAGAAGAAGAAGGCAATCCATTCTCCATCTCATAAGTCACACTCTTGAAGTGAACTGGAAATTGAAAAACAGGATAGATAGACAAATGCTTCCGATGCTCAGTGGCAGCTGGACCATTGGCATCCCATTATTTTCTTCAAAGATATAAATCAGCCAAATGGGTGACACCTCACTGTTTTGTACACAAGGAAGGCCTCGTTCCAAGCAGCAAACAGCAGAGCCAGGGTGTTGAACAATGCTGAAAGGGTCCCGTTTTCATTATGATGAGGCTGTTATCTTTCCTCGCCACCGTTTCCAGTAAATCACTTCCCTGGCGGACATAAGGGCAATGTCAACATTGCTATATATGTTTTTTGCAATGCTGTGCCGTCTCGGCTCAGCCGCCTCGACTGGAGACTCTGAGCTGTTGCCTTCAAAATTTATTTTCATGGGAACAGTAATGGCAGTCATAATAGGAACTGCACAGGGAGACCAATAATAAAAGCTGCACATCAATATAGCATTAACTCGGAGGGCGTCTTTGACCAGGCCTTGGGGCTGCCTTGAAGGCAGAGGCGGGCAAATGTGGCCCTTCGGGTCTCTCAAGCTGGCCCTGGGAACTTTCCCCAGTGTGATAGGAATTTTGAGGTCTTAGATATATGGTAATATTCATAACTGCACGTACACAGATCAGCACAGGAAGACCGACCTGAAGCCATTTTGATTCCTAAACTGAACAAATGTTTTCTCTGCAAGGTCAAAGTGGGAAAGCCTCCCCATTGTCTTTTCCTTCACAAATCCTGTCTTAAGGGTATGTCTGTGTTTGAATAGGGTGTGAGCCTGTGACCTGGCCCAGGAAATATTATCGCTACAAAAGACTGGCCAGGCTCCCCAGACAATCCAATCAAGTAACCTGCCAGACAGGAGATAAACAAGGACAGGAGAAAAACAACATTCAAATTTCTGTTTTAGACCGCCTTTTCTGTGATGTATGTATGATGTTTCTGGGGGTGGTCTTGATCTACAGGGTGGCAATTTCAGAAGTCTTTATAAGGCCTTGCGCGCCATTGTTCTGGGTCCTCTTCCTCTCCTGCGGGTGAGGGGAGCACCCTGTTGCAACAGATCAATAAAGATCAAGCTTCCTAGCTGCTTTGCTTCTCAATATTCTCTGGCTGGCCTCTGTTATTTTCTCCTACCAATAGAGAACCTATGTAAGGACTCTATATGGGCTCTTGGATACCCCATAAGGGAAAAGGGGCAATTTTTGTTTACAACACCAGGTTCCCAGGACGTGCCAAGAACTGGTTTTCCTTCCTACCCTCCTCGAGTGTTTTTGCCTGGCTGTTTTTGTGTCCTCAAGCAGCTCTGATAATGCTGCCCGCTTGCCAGGATGAGAGAGGGATTTGTTGGCCACACACGATCTGAATCTGCTGGGTTATTTGGAGAGGATTATTACACTGTGGGCTATAAGGTCGCTTCTGTGGGACGCGGGTGGCGCTGTGGGTAAAACCTCAGTGCCTAGGGCTTGCCGATCGCATGGTCGGCGGTTTGAATCCCCGCGGCGGGGTGAGCTCCCGTCGTTCGGTCCCAGCTCCTGCCCACCTAGCAGTTCGAAAGCACTCTTAAGTGCAAGTAGATAATTAGGTACCACTTTATAGCGGGAAGGTAAACGGCGTTTCCGTGTGCTGCACTGGTGCTGGCTCGCCAGAGCAGCTTCGTCACGCTGGCCACGTGACCCGGAAGTGTCTCAGGACAGCGCTGACCCTGGCCTCTTAAGTGAGATGGGCGCACAACCCTAGAGTCGGACACGACTGGCCCGTACGGGCAGGGGTACCTTTACCTTTACTGGCTCAGAAATCTAACTCGTGAGGGACCCTGGCTCAGTTGGAGAGCACCAGCAGCCCTGCATGCAGAAGATTTCGGGTTCAATCCCCAATGGCATCGCTAAGTAGAGCCGGAAGAGACACGCTGCATGTTTTCCAGTTTTCTCAATTGCATTTGCAGCCAGACCTTTGCACCTCGGTTTTCGAATGTTTCAGAACTTGAACGGTCTTCCAGAACGGATTACATTCGAGAACTGTGGTACCGCTATGAATGTGGCAGAAACAGGTGGATCTGGAAGTTCTGGTTCTTTCAGATTTTTATTTTTCGAATCTTGAATTCAACTCTTCACGTTCTTGCAACAACATGTGAATTTTTGTTTTTTAAATCCTCGTGAAATTTGGAAGCCATTTTAGTGCAAATCTGTCCCAATAAACACATTTTTTTGTATGCAGTTTTGAAAAACACACACATCTTTGGTAAAGCAACTTTCCCTACTGTTATAATAACTTGTATGTTATTTACTGCTTTGTATTCTATTTTATGAATGCATTGCCCTAATAACGCCTTTTCGTAAACACTCGTTAGAGAACAGCATCACTCACAACATTCAGGAAAGGTGAATTTCAAAGGTTAGCTGCGTTTCAGTTTCTGCATTATAATTATTAAAAATATTTATTTTTATTTATTTTTGTTTTGTTGTTTTATTATTTATTTTTGTCATGAATGAAAGTGAGAGGGGCTTACAAATTGAAACAAACATTAAAACCAAGCATAAAAACTTAAACAAGCCTGCCTACACAGTATACAATTAAAATGCATTTAAAGCACACCCACTTCCAATAAAGAATCTGTAATTTACACACACACACACACACACACACACACACACACGAGCTACAACTCCCAGCACCCTTAACAAACTACAATTCCCAGGATTATTTGGGAGAAGGGGTAAATGTACTCAAAATGTGCTTTCCATCATGTGTTTGCAGCATACAATAAAACACTGGGAAAAAAGCGCATCTGCAAAGGGCAGAACTAATTCATCTCACCCGTCTTAAAAAGCTGAGCAAAAATGCATAAACAAAGAGGCCACAAATATGCTTAATACCCCCTCCAGATTAAGGACCCCAAACCTGGATCATTGCTAGGAACCTTTTGCCATGTGCCTAAAAGCAGAGCATCGCAAGGGGGCTGTTTTTGCAAAAACTGGGTCGTGAAAAGGCAAAGGCGGCCGGCTTTCTCCTCCCGCAGAGCTATTGCTGCAGGCTTGCAAAGGCCGAGGACCTTCTGACTCAGCCTTGAGATTCCATCACAGGCGGCAGAAGGAAGGTGGTTCTTCCACATACCTTGTCCAACCACCAAGGGCTGCTGCTGTTGCGAGATCTATGCTCAGCTGAGCTCTCCCTTGCCACCGAAAATTCAGATCAGAGCAAGCGCAGCAGGGCTCAGCAGCAGAGCTGAATCGGAGCTGGCGTTTCAGCTTTCCAAGAGAAACACGTGCGTGGCTAATTCATCCCCACCTGTCTTTTTTATTTTTATTTTCATTTGTCCCCCCCTTCCTCCGCACCCCTGCCCATCCTTCTCCTCCTTCAGATGCTGAGCCAGCCGGGAGAGGATGGGGCAGGTGGCCTGGAAAGCTCTGTGCCTGTCGCTGTTTGATTATAAGACGGAGAAATATGTCATCGCCAAGAACAAGAAAGTGGGGGTGCTCTACCGAGTGGTCCAGCTCTCCATCATGGCCTACATTGTGGGGTAAGGAAAGAATCTTTGCTCTTCCTTTTTTGAAAAAATAATAATAGTTCTGCGTCATTGATACACACGCACAATAAAACCAGGCTGGTCCTTCTCCATCACCTTTCCTGATGTCTCTTGCTGATCAGAGAATCATGGAATTATAGAGCTGGAAGGGATCCCGAGGGTCATCCAGACTGACCCCGTGCAATGCAGGAACCTTTTGCCCAACGTGGGGTTCCAAGCCACAACCCTGAGATTGAGAGACTCATGCCCTGCTATTGACAGATTGTTTGCTGGCTTGTGCTGCTCAGCTCGAAAACGGAAATGCAGGGAAACGTCGCAAACTGACTTGCACCAGGTCAGAAAACCGGCCTGCCTACACCCAGTGTTGCCCGCTCTGAGCGGCAGCTGCTCTCTGGGGTTGCCTTGGGCAGGGCAAAGGGTCCTCTTCGTTGCCAGATCCTTTGAAACGGGAGAGGCTAGGGATTGAACCCAGAGCCTTCCCCCATGCACAAGAGTTGTGAGATTTAATAGTTGTGAGATCCCCAGCCGAGGAAGGATGGGGAGTCGGGGGGCTGGTGTATCGCTGCTCAGAACCCCCTGACCTTTGAACCCGCCTAGCAGGGCTCATCCTACGACCTGGAAAAGCTGCGGGGAATAGGTACATTTAAAAAAACACACTGGCGTTTGGATTTTGCCAATTTGCACTGATTTTGCTCGATGCCAAGCATTCTGCTCCTTTAGGGATGGGCATAAAAACTCTGTTTTAAGGCTGGGCAACCCCAGATTTATTTATTTTTTGCAGGGGGGTTGTCAAGATGCTGTCTGGGGGAGAGGGGGCTTCTAACTGGTGGTGTGGGGGCCAGGATCCTCAGCCACCAAGGGAGACAGAGAGGGGAGTATTTGGGCTTCGAGGGCAGCAGCTGGGCACAGATCAGCAATGCCCACTAGGACCTTGGCAGATGCCCAGAATGTTGACTGCCGTTACCCATGTGGTTTATGCCTGTCGTTCCAAAACTATTCCTTCTCGGAAACGGCTGCTTCAGAGTCTCCAGGGCGGGCATGTCCATTGCACCCAGGGATAGCTGTGAACGGGCGATCGCTCCCTGCCAGATACGAACGGGACATTTGCCGGCAAAACACCGCCCTTTGGGGGGGGGGTTCCCGGTGGGCATCTGCCGCACGCATGTCGTTCAGCTTGCGTCTCTCCCTCCCTGCTGACAGAGGGCAATCAGAACGCCTGCGCTTTGTTGTGCAAAAATTTCATCCGCATCTCGTTCCAGGTAGAGTGCTCCTGATCATGGGGTTTCTACTTAGCAGTTGGTTGACAGACCTCTTTAGACACGGTCTATTTAAAAATAAATAAATACTGGCTGGCGTGTGAGGGTTGTCAGCTGCTGTTAGCCACCACAGCTGAACAGAACCTCCACAGTCAGGTGCAGTGCACCTTGCCGTACCAGATGCTGGGGACAGGTATCAAGGGAGCTGCTGTTGCCTCCTGCTTGGGAGCATCAAAAAACACCTGGCTGTCCCCTGTTGGTAACAGGACAGTGGGCAGAGTTCCTCAGCTTTCCCCTGTTCCGACAAGGCTCTTTTTGTTTTCTTTGGTCCCAAGAGAATGAAGACCTTTGTAGACCCGCAACCATTTTCCATGGTAGATATAGTGTTGGATTCCTAGGAAACAGAAGGACTTAGTCTGTCTTTATGATCTGAAAAACTTTTCTCCTGATCACTCGTGCGGGAGATGTTCCATAGTTATCCACCGGTGGTGTGGGAAATGCACTCTGGACATGCTCAGTGGCACTCTCGCTCCTTCTTTTTCCAAATAGTACCGCCTCCAGTTATGGATGCCACATTTGAAGGAGGGTGTTGACAAACTGGAACCTAGAGGAAGGGCAGCCAGGAGAACCAGGGGCCTGAATACCAGGTTGTGTGCGAAGCCACAGCTGAAAGAGAGCTGAGTGTTTTTAGCTTGGAGGAAAGACGTTTAAGGGTGAGGGAAATGACAGCCATCTCCAAATAGCTGGAGGGCTATCACAGATGGAGCAGACTTGTTCTCTGTCGCTCCACAGGTCGGGATTTGAACCCGGCGCTCAAAAATTACAGCGAAGCATATTTCAGCAAGACAGCAGGAGGCAGTTCCTACTTGTAAGGAGAGCTGTTCAACAGGGGAACAGCCTGTATTTGGAGGCAGTGGACTCATCCTGCATTGCAGATCCTGCACCGAGCAGTGGGTTGGACTACATGAGCTCGAGGGTCCCCTTTGCGACCCTGAAATGCTCTGATTCCATTCTGCCCTGTTTCATTCATTCCCCATTTACCACTTGCATTTCAGGGTATTTGCAATGACCGGCTCTGGGCGAAAGCGAGGGCTTGTAATCTCAGAATGGGTTTTTTGTGGCTGATGTTGGCGCAGACTGGGCACTCTGTACATGTTCAGTTTGCTTTGGTCCGGCGTTCCCATAGTACAGGATTGTAACAAGTTGATTGGGTTGGGACCAGTCCAGGGAATGGATATCTCTGGCCCTCTGTATCGAGAGCAAAAGGCGTATTGCACGGATATTTCCAGGAGGACTGAATGCAGAATGTATTATTTCCAACATGCTTCACAGCATAAGCGTGTTTGTGTGTGGTTGCTGTCCAACCCGTCAGAAAAATTTACAATTCTGGGCATATTTATTCAGAAATAAGCCTCTCTTTTCCAAGCGCTTTGGAAGTGCATTTGGGAACTGCACACAGACTCAGATGATTAATGGATCCCTTGAATGGATTGATTTAATCAGCTAAAACATCTGCATACATTAACAAACCCGCAATGTCCCCGTCCCACTGGAGGTTTAAAGGAGACGTGTTTTGTTGAGTCGGTACAAAATGGAGTTGGTGGTGGGGCTGAAAATGGTGGTGGGGCTCAGGAAGAAAATGGGAATCCTTCCGTTATCCACGGGTTTCTTTTAAAAACCACAGTTCCTTTAAAAAATTATCTGGTGTTCAAGTTATAGAAGGACATGTGAGAATTTAAATCAGTTGGTTTTAGAGCACGGATTTTCTGATTGAGACAGATGTTTTGAAACTACAGTTCCCATCACCCCTGACCACTGGCCCTGCTAGCTAGGGATCATGGGAGTTGTAGCTAGGGATCATGGGAGTTGGAGGGCCGAGGTTGAGGAAGCCTGGATCCTCAGGGTCCCTTCCAACTCGATGATTCTCTGAAAGGTTCTGGATTCGATTCCTTGCATTGATGAAAGATCTCATCTTAGGGGGATAAACAACAACAACAATCTTTATTACGGTCCAGAGACCCAACAAATCGTTACAAAGCATTACACAATTCATACAGCCTACCTCCAGGTCAAACAAGCATTTTGTTCAGAATATAGGGATCATTGGTTCTTGCAACCACCGATAAAAACTTTGCCACTGCTAATGTTCTAGCATTTGTCCGGTCTTCCAATAGGAACCTGACATAGTGAGCCTCTGATTTTCCCGGGAAAGGCACCAGCAAGGGTAGTATCAGTTCAGCCCTGGCTTGCTCATATTTTGCACAGTGCAACAAAATATATTTTATGGAATCGATGTCTTGAGCACACGAGCAAAGTCTGTCCTGGTAGGGAACTCCTCTCAACCTGCCATCCAACACTGCAGAAGGAAAGATGTTTAGTCTGGCTTTGGTGAAAAGCCTTCAATAGTTTGGTACTGTGATGGGATAGTGAGCTGCTTGTGCGTAAAAGCTTGATCCCTCTGGGGTTTGGCTGGTCATCCAAACCGATGCACTAACGGAGCCCCCAAAGCATGACTCCGTCAGTCGCTGGTAGAATCTGACAGTGGGCGTCTACGGAATTTACGCCAACATAAAAGCTCTTTGACAGACATGCGCTTTCGAGACTCTCTGCGTGACAGTTTCCGGCGAAGGGTGGGCGTTCCCAACGGGGGTCCCGTTACCTCTCCACTACTCTCACTGGAAGCATCCCAGAGCCTCCCCTCCGCTGTGACTCCTGCACTCCCCCTGCTGGTTCCCTCTTCTACTGCAGATTCTCTCCTATTCTCCTGTAGCCTGTCCACCACCTGTCTCTCCGATGGCAGTTCCCTGACATCCACCTCCCCCCCAGGGCCCCCTTCACCCCCTCCCGCCTCCTCTCCCACTGGCGGTGAGGGCGGAAAGCCCCTGAAGGAACTCTCCTCGTCGTCCGAGGATTCTAACACTTCCGGCCACGGCGTACCGTCTCTCTCCCCGTCTTCCTCTTCTTCGTCGGAGTCGGCTTCTTCACCCACCCCTGACTCTGGGAACCCTTCAAACTCTCCTTCCTCATCGGTGGTCCCAAAGTGTTCCCTTCTAAATCGAGCCACGGGTTGCGGTTTTCTTGGGAAACGCTGATGAAATGTTTCTATTAAAACCTCGTCATTGACTACCTCTGCTGGTACCCAAGTGTTTTCCGACTCTGCTTCCCCCTCCCATTCTACCAGATATTCCACCTGATTTCCCTTCCACCTGGAATCAATGATTCCTGCCACGTTCATGTCGCGCTCTCTCTCTTCTATCACGGGCGTTTGGGTGGCCTCTCTCTCACGCTCCCCCCACTCGCGTCCCTCTCGGTACGGCGACAGTAATGACCTGTGAAATACTGGGTGTAATTTCATGTGACTGGGCAGCCTGAGTTTGAATGCCACTGGGTTGACCTGCTGTATGACCTCAAAGGGTCCCAATCTTTTGGGCCTCAATTTCTTACTCCCGCCCTTGAACGGTAGCCCTTGGGTGGACAACCACACCCGGTCCCCCACCCTTATAGTTTCACCTTCCCTCCTATTTCTGTCTGCTTGCTTCTTATATTCTTCCTTGGCTTTCTCTAAGTTAAGTTGAAGCTGACGGTGGATCGCCTCCATCTCTTCAAAAAAATATTCCGCCGCCGGCACGCTCCACCTCTCCCCTCCCTCTCCTGGGAATGCCCGGGGGTGACACCCATAATTTGCCAGGAAGGGACTCATCCCTGTGGACACGTTCTCCGCGTTGTTGTAGGCAAATTCTGCTAGAGGTAACTTATCCACCCAATCATTTTCTCTGTCTTTTACATAACACCTCAGGTATTGTTGTAAAATCCCATTTGCCCTTTCCGCTTGCCCATTGGTTTCTGGGTGCCGGGCAGTTGAGAAATTGAGTTCTACGTGCAGTAAGCTCATAAGTTTCCTCCAGAACCTGGAAGTAAATTGTTTCCCTCTGTCGCTGACCACCCTCAAGGGGGCGCCATGCAACTTGAAAATATGTTCTACAAACAACTTGGCGGTTTCCTCCGCTGTGACTGCATGTGAACAAGCTATAAAATGACACATCTTGGTTAATTGATCTACCACCACCATGACAGCTGTTTTGCCTTTGGATTTTGGCAGGTCCGTCATAAAATCTATGGATACTGCCTCCCATGGCCTTTCGGGCGTGGGTAAGGGTTGTAATAGCCCCGCTGGCGCCACCCTCTCTCCTTTCGCTCGCTGGCACCTGTCGCAACCCCTGACATATTCCCGTACGTCCTCCCTCACCTTGGGCCACCAAAACTCCCTGGTAACCAACCACATGGTTTTGTGCTGTCCAAAATGTCCCGCTGTGGGGCTGTCATGCAACTGCTTGAGTACTCTGCCCCTCAGTTCCCCGTCGGGTATGTACAGTGCCCCTTTGTAATACAACGCCCCGTTCTTTTCTTCGAACCCCCCTGTGCTCTCCTCTGTCCTCCGGAGCTCTCTGAGTTTCTCTTGGGCGTATTCATCGTTCTCCGTACCCTCTATCAGTTCCCTCTGCCCCACCAATGCCGCCCCACACACCCAGCGGTCTTCAGGGATTACATGCCTTGCCTCAGGCGCTCCCTCCCCCTCTAAGTACTCAGGTTTCCTGGAAAGAGCGTCCGCCCTCACGTTCTCGGAGCCGGGCACGTAACGAATCTCAAAGTGGAATTTGGAGAACTCCTGGGCCCATCTCACTTGTCTCTGGTTCAGCACTCGGGCTGTTCTCCAGTATTCCAGATTTTTGTGGTCAGTTCGGACTTGAACCTTGTGCTGCGCCCCAATCAGCAAGTGCCGCCATTTCCGGAATGCTTCATGAATGGCGAGCAGTTCTCGGTCGTACACTGTGTAGTTCCTCTCTGATTTGTTCAACTTCCGCGAGAAGAATGCACACGGTCTCCATTCAGACGTATCTTTTCCCGGCTGGAGAAGAACGGCCCCCACCGCTCGGTCTGACGCGTCAGTCTCCACTCTCATTGGTTGTTGTAGATCCACGTGCAAGAGTTGCTCTTCCGACGCAAACGCCTGCTTTAAGCGTTCGAACGCTTGTTGCGCTTCTCCCGTCCAAACAAATTTCTTTTTGCTACTAAGACAATCCGTGATGGGCGCTGTTAAATGGGCAAAGTTTTTGATGAACTTCCTATAGAAGTTTCCGAAGCCCAGGAACCTTTGCACGTCCTTCTTGGTCTTTGGTGTTTTCCATTCCAGTACCGCTTGAACCTTGCTGGGGTCCATGGCCAATCCCTTGTCAGACAACCGGTACCCCAGGAATTCCACCTCCTTGGTATGAAACTGACACTTCTCCAGTTTCACCCACAGCCGGTTTTCTCGCAGCTTGCTCAGTACCTCTCTTACATCTCGCACATGCTGCTCCTCATTGTCTGAGTACACCAGAACGTCATCTAAGAACGCTACGCAGTTCTTGTAGAGCAGTGGCCCCAGGACGTGATTCATGAATGATTGAAAACAGGCGGAGCCCCCTTGTAATCCGAAAGGCATAACGGTGTACTCAAAGGCCCCCAAGGGGGTGAACATAGTGGTCTTCCACTCATCCCCCTTTCTCACACGTATCAAGTTATATGCCCCCCTAAGGTCCAGCTTGGTAAAAATTTTCCCTTTTCTCACCCGTGTTAGAATGTCATCAATTCTGGGCATAGGGAAAGTCACTGGTTCTGACACTGCATTTAGGGCCCTGAAATCACATACAAGCCTGGGCTTGCCTGTGTTTTTTTTGTCCACAAAGAACACTGGGCTGCCCCCCACCGCTCGTGACTCTCTGATGAAACCTCGCTTGAGATTCTTGTCAATGAACTCCCTTAACTCCTGCATCTCACTGTCTGACATTGCATACAGCTTGCCCACTGGCAATTGTGCTCCTGGGAGTAAGGTAATTTGACAATCAAAGGGTCTGTGCGGGGGCAGTTTATCTGCTTCTTTTTCGCTGAATACGTCAAGCAAGTCAGCGTATTGTGGTGGCACCCTCCCTTTGTCCATCACTTCCATCCCTGCTAGAGTGCCCCTGGCGCCTGCCTGAGCCTCTCCCTCCTTGCAGTGTTCTAGGCAATGTGCTGATCCAAAGGAAACCACTCTCTGATGCCAGCCTACTAGCGGATCGTGTAGCGCCAGCCAGCTCATACCCAAGATAATAGGAGCTCCTCCCAAGGTGGCTACGTTAAACGCTATCAGTTCGGTGTGTCGTGCCACCCTCATTATCATTGGTACAGTCTGTTGGCTCACTTCTCCTCCCAACAGCTCCCTCCCATCAATCGTGGTAACCTGCAAAGGCTTACCCAATGGGATAGTCTGTATTTGGTGTGCAGCTGCAAACTCTTTGCTCATGAAATTACATGAGCTACCTGAATCCAATAGCGCCTTTATCTTCAGTGGGTGTCCGTTTGCCAGTTCCAGCAACACCTCTATCACAAGCGCTGGTCTTGGAGGTTCCGGCGTGGGCACATTCATTACTCCCTGGCCTGGCTGCTGTGCCCTGATGTTGGCAACCAGGCGTTGGCTTTTACTGGCTCCGTGATTTCTTCTTCCTCCTTCCCCCCAACAGTTCCCGCCATCCCTTGCCATTCCTTCCTTTGCGGACAGACTCTGGCAAAGTGACCTGGCTGTTGGCAGAGATAGCATCTCTTGCCGCTCTTTCCCTCCTTCTTCCGCCCTTCACTGGTGTTTGAAACTGCGCGCGCGCGCGCTGTTCCAAGTTCCATCGGCTCTGCTGGCGGGAAAGGCTGCTCCGGAATCTCTGGAATGCGGAAGTCCTTCCAACGTTCCCCCTTTCCTTCCCGCTTTTCCATAGCTCTAGCTTCCTGGCGTGCGCCAATGGACAGCGCTGATTTAGTCAGCTGATCCATAGACTCCGCCCTAGGCGCCCGGGAAAGTTCATCTTTCACTGCCGGAGAGAGACCTTCTTCAAACAGCATTTGAATAGGTTCACTAGCAAGGTCCCACCCAAGTCTATGAATCAGCATGGTGAACTCAGTCCAGTACTCACGTACAGATCGGCTCCCCTGTTTACACGCCATTAACTGCCTGCGCACCACTCCCTGCTCGATCTCGCTGGAAAACATCAAGTCCATGGCGCGGAAAAACTTCATTGTGTCCTTTAAGATTTCATTATTGGCTGCCATCAGGGGCCGAACCCAGTCCCTCGCCCCTCCCTCTAGATGGCCAATCACGTACGCCACTCTAGAGTTCTCGTCGGGGAAGTCATCAAACAGTAGATTGAGAGCATATTGCATCTCTGTCCTAAAGGCTTGATAGTTCCGGGGATCCCCCCCAAATTTCTGCACCAGTCCAGGCACCCGTCTGGCAAGTGGGGTGGTTTTCCCCTTATCTGCATCTTGAGCCCTCCTCTCCTCGAGCCTCGCCGTTTGCAGTGCCAGCTGGACCTCCAACGCCCTGTACCTTTGTTCCAGGCTTGGATCTGCGCCAGCTCCCGCTCCTGCTCCTCCGGTTCCGGATGGTTCGCTCATGATGCCTTCTGCTTGCACAAGCTGCTTTCAAAGCACTGTCAGATTGCTGTGATGGGATAGTGAGCTGCTTGTGCGTAAAAGCTTGATCCCTCTGGGGTTTGGCTGGTCATCCAAACCGATGCACTAACGGAGCCCCCAAAGCATGACTCCGTCAGTCGCTGGTAGAATCTGACAGTGGGCGTCTACGGAATTTACGCCAACATAAAAGCTCTTTGACAGACATGCGCTTTCGAGACTCTCTGCGTGACAGTTTCCGGCGAAGGGTGGGCGTTCCCAACGGGGGTCCCGTTACCTCTCCACTACTCTCACTGGAAGCATCCCAGAGCCTCCCCTCCGCTGTGACTCCTGCACTCCCCCTGCTGGTTCCCTCTTCTACTGCAGATTCTCTCCTATTCTCCTGTAGCCTGTCCACCACCTGTCTCTCCGATGGCAGTTCCCTGACAGGTACTGTCAGGTTTTTAATGTAAGATGTTAACTTAAAGACATGCCCATATTGTACTCCTACTGCCAGCGGACTACAGACTGCGTGTGATTGAGATCGCAAGTCACTGTGTGCATTATCCCATAATCTTTGCTTTAACATCTTTTGGGTGCCTTCATAACCCAGGTAATACAGTTGGGGGGGGGTGACAGACCAATAGAGGTGGCTTTTTTTAGCCATGGTTTTCTGCCATTTGCTGACAAATTCCTCATTGGTCAGGTGTTGGTACAAACCCTTCCCTAGATCAAACACTGAAATCCTGAGCCAATGTTTTAGGGCAGACCACCATGCTTTAGTTGAAATTGGGCATTCACCAGCTTCTAACAGAAGTATGGAGTTTGGGACACAGTTGGGTACCTGCAGCAGATATCGTAGAAATTTTGCCTGAAAGCCATCTACCTTAGGCGGGTCCCCATTATGCCAGACATTTGCAGCGTATAGGAGTTGGGAAACGGGTTTTGCATTGAAAACCCTTAAGGCTGCTGGAACATATTTGCCGCCCTTTGTGAAAAAGAATCTAAAAGCTCCCCACATTGGAAAGCTGCTGCCAGTCAGTGCGTGTAGACACAGCCAAGCGTTCTTCCAGACTGTCGCTATTGATTGAATCCGTACAAAGCAACTTCCTGCGCTCCTGATTAAACTTTTCGTTTGAGACCATGAGGACTAGAATCTTGCTTTGTTTTTAGGGAATGCTCAGAACTCGGTGGTTATGCAGAAGGTCTCAGGTCCAGTTCCCAATGGCATTTCCCAGGTCGGGCTGAGATATACCATATTTTTCGCTCTATAAGACGCACCAGACCATAAGACGCACCTAGTTTTTGGAGGAGGAAAACAAGAAAAAAAATATTCTGAATCTCAGAAGCCAGAACAACAAGAGGGATTGCTGCTTTCGCTGCGCAGTGATCCATCTTGCTGTTCTGGCTTCTGGGATAGCTGCGCAGCTTGCATTCGCTCCATAAGACGCACACACATTTCCACTTACTTTTTAGGAGGGAAAAAGTGAGTCTTATAGAGCAAAAAATACGGTATTCCCTGGCTGAAACCCTGGAGAGCTGCTGCCAGTCGGTGCAGACAACACTGAGTTAGATGGCCCAATGGGGCTGACTCTGTGTAAATCAGCGCCGGGACTTCCTCTGCCTGCAACTGGCTTTCAGCTGCTCTTCTGCAAAGCCCCATTCAGCACATGACAGCAGATCAGGTTGCCATGGCAGCAACGTGGAAGATGCTTTAGCGCAGTGATCCATCGGTGCTGCAGAATTCAGGAGCAGGCGTGGCCCACCGTGACTTCACGTCCCACGGAGGTGGCAAACCCTTCTCAGCCGAAGGACAACCACTTAGGGGGCAGATGTCTATAGGGCTAAAAGGGGCTCGCTCCTGCCAGGCAAGCCATGTGCACTGCTGCCCATCACTGCACCCCCTGAAAATCTCCCTCATTTCTGGCATTTCATTCCCACACAAGGTAGTAATCGGCCCCCTGCCCTCTGCATCTCTATCGTAACTCTATTTTTATAAATCCTTAGTTCAAGTTTTTACTACAAGTTTTCTGTCAATCCTACCAATGTATGTTTACAATAGTTTTTTTCCAAATAAATCATAAACTTTCCCCATTCTTTATTAAAGACCTCCTCTTCCTGGGTGTGGGTGTGTAATTAAATTTTCTGTTTTACAATTTAAAACACTCATTTCAACATCCTTAAAATATCAACGACTTCTCTTTCCATGGTTCATTTTGCATATCATAAATCCCTGTGTATTTTACAAAAAGGAAACCATTCGGTGTTCCATTATTACATCCGTCCAGACTTATTTGCACTGTTGAATTTATATTAATGCCGCCAGTGGCGTAGCGTGGGGGGTGCAGGGGGGGCGGCCACACCGGGCGCAACATCTGGGGGTTAGGGTTAGGGGGCGCAAATCCACGGGTTAGGGGGCGCAAATTACTTGCCTTGCCCCGGGTGCTGACAACCCACGCTACGCCACTGAATGCCGCTAATCCTCTTCCTGGTTTCTAATTCTTCCTGTGAGTTTTGCCATCTTGACACCGTTCATCAGTTTTGTCTGTTTGGCTTTAAAAGAGGAACTGGGCAAATCCACGAAGGAGGATAGAGCCACATTGGCTCTGCTGTCCTTCCACCGAATACCAGTTTGACAAGGGCTTCTGTTTCTTTCTCTGCACAGATGAGTCAGAGCAGGGGTAGGCAAACTAAGGCCCGAGGGGCCGGATCCGGCCCAATCGCCTTCTAAATCCGGCCCACGGACGGTCCGGGAATCAGTGTGTTTTTATATGAGTAGAATGTGTCCTTTTATTTAAAATGCATCTCTGGATTATCTGTGGGGCATAGGAATTCATTCATCCCCCCCCCCAAAATATAGTCCGGCCCCCCACAAGGTCTAAGGGACAGTGGACCGGCCCCCTGCTGAAAAAGTTTGCTGACCCCTGAGTCAGAGGAAGAAACACAAGCCCTCATTCCCTTCCCTGAGTTGATATCCTTCTTCAGCACAGATGCTGAAGGAGAAGCAGAGAAGCAGATTCCAAGAAGCAGCCCAAGGTGATGGATAAGGCAGATTGTCCTGGTTCTAGGGGTTGCGCCGACCTTGCGAGGTAGGACAGTTGTGGCGCTGGAATGCCTTTGTTGGGTCTCGATGAGCATCTGACATCCGGCTGTGAAAGCTCACCAGTATCCTCACCCCCCTTCCAACGCAGGCCTCTCTCGCCATCCATCTCCTGCCATCTGGTTGTGATGCTTCTTGGAATCTACTCATCTTTCCTGTTTGTATCCTTCTTTTCTTCCGAGGAGCTCGAGGTGGCAAGCAGACAAGTCCTCCCTATTTTTCTTCTTCTTTATCAATCACTCCTAGCCGAGTAAGATTGTCTTCCATAAACACGGTTTTAACAATGAGTCCCTAAGTGACTGTTGAGGCCAATTCTGGATCCACACGTCCTTCCACAGTGGGGACATTGGTTTCTGGGCAGGAGTCGATCCTCAGGCTGTGCTTGGCAAATAGGAAGCAGCAAACAATGCGTAATTAAACAAAACTAAAAAGATCAAGCCGTTACACCAATCTGTCCCCCTGCCCCCATCGTTCAGCCCAAACACTGAGGTCCAGCTCCGAGGGCCTTCTGGCGCTTCCCTCCCTGCGAGAAGTGAGGTTACAGTGAACGAGGCAGAGGGCCTTCTCAGTGGTGGCGCCCGCTCTGCGGAACGTCCTCCCATCAGATGTCAAGGAAATAAACAACTATCTGACTTTTAGAAGACATCTGAAGGCAACCTTGTATCGGGAAGTTTTTAATGTTTGCTGTTTAATCGCTATTATTATTATTAATAATAATAATCTGTTTGCAGATGCCCAGAGCGGGTAGGATAATAATAATAATAATAATAATAATAATAATAATAATAATAATAATTATTATTTATTACACCGTTTCCTTTGAGCTGGGGAACAGAAGCCAAGAGAAACATCAGCATCATTATGAGTGCAATTAAAACACCACATTTTTTCTATAAGTTGCAGAATTCTACTTTCCTTAGGGAGATATTATGAGTTGCACTTTTTTAATTTTTCTGTCAGGGCAGTGTGCACGAGTTTTCACTTGGGAGACGGCTGATGTGATGACCCAGATCCCTGCAGGCATCAAAGGAGAGCAAATTGCTTCCCTGTAGCCAAGATGCCTCTCTGACACGTGGGCGCTCAAGGATGTGACAGTCATTTACATGGCACGTGGCTGTCGAACGACATACTTTCTGACGCAGCTGTCAGTGTTTAATTACGGGACATTTAATTCCCTGCTTCCGCCTGGGCTCGGCAAGTTAGTAATTTAAGCCACGTTGAGGTATCTTGGTGATACCTCCAAGAATTCGTTTAGAAAGAAAGCAGACTCCCCACCCCCTGAGAATGCCACCATCTTTCTCTGCCCACCACACATGGCTGCGGTGACTTATACTAGCTGTGTGGCAGGCAGAAATTCAACAGGGAATGCTTTATCCTCCTCATAGAGAAGCCAGTGACTTTCCTTGCCTTGCTGTTCCAGCTGAGGTGTGCAGAGAATTCCAAAGTAGGGAAAGGAGTCATTCCACAATCCAATGTGTGCATCAGGAGGGATGGAGTCCTGGCCACCCAGAGACTCACAAAGGGAGGCACCAATGAGTGCCCAGGCACTACTGGCAGCAATTCCTAGGACTTCTAGCTTCCAAACTGGAAATATTCCTGGAAATGAAACCTATTCCAAAGTAATAGTAGTGATGATGATGATGATGATGATGATGTTTTATTTATACCCCACCCATCTGGCTGGGTCTCCCCAGCCTCTCTGGGCGGCTCCCAACAGAATATTAAAAACACAATAAGACATCAAACATTAAAAACTACCCTAAACAGGGCTGCCTTCAGATGTCTTCTAAAAGTCAGATACAGTGGTACCTTGGGTTACAGACGCTTCAGGTTACAGACTCCACTAACCCAGAAATAGTACCTTGGGTTAGGAACTTTGCTTCAGGATGAGAACAGAAATCGTGCTCTGGCGGCAGTGGGAGGCCCCCATTAGCTAAAGTGGTGCTTCAGGTTAAGAACAGTTTCAGGTTAAGAACAGACCTCCGGAACGAATTAAGTACGTAACCAAAGGTACCACTGTAGTTGTTTATTTCCTTGACATCTGATGGGAGGATGTTCCACAGGGCAGGCGCCACGACCGAGAAGGCCCTCTGCCTAGTTCCCTGTAACCTCACTTCTCGCAGGGAAGGAACGGCCAGAACCTCAGTGTCCGAGCTGAATGATGGGGGTGGAGACGCTCCTTCAGATATACTGGACTGAGGCCATTTAGGGCTTTAAAGGTCAGGATCAGCACTTTGAAATGTGCTCGGAAACATACCAGGAGCCAGTACAGGTTTTTCAAGACCAGTGTTATGTGGTCTCGGCGGCCACTCCCAGTCACCATTCTAACTGCTGCATTCTGGATTAGTTGCAGTTTCCGGGTCGCCTTCAAAGGTAGCCCCACATAGAGCATGTTGCAGTAGTCCAAGCAGGAGATAACCAGATCATGCACCACTCTGGCGAGACAGTCTGTGGGCAGGGAAGGTCTCAGCCTGCGTACCAGATGGAGCTGGTAGACAGTTGCCCTGGACACAGAATTGACCTGTGCCTCCATGGACAGCTGTGAGTCCAGAATGACTCCCAGGCTGCGCACCTGGTCCTTCAGGGGCACAGTTACCCCATTCAGGACCAGGGAATCCTCCACACCTGCCCGCCCGCTGTCCCCCCAAAAGCAATACTTCTGTCTTGTCTTGTATTGTCAGGATTCAACCTCAATCTATTACCTGCCATCCACCCTCCAACCGCCTCCAGACTCTCACACAGGACATTCTCCGCCTCTTTTGTGCCTGGTTTGAGCCTTTATTTTTAATTTCACCCAAGCCAAGAACTGACTTCTGATCGAACATTAGCAGCTTCCTTTATTGAAGCAGACCAGCTCAGTATTGTCTACACTGACTGGCAGCAGCTCTCCAGGGTTTCCTGCAAGGAGTCGTTTCCCAGTCCACAGTTTCAGAGGAAGGGAATTTCCAACCCTACCTGGAGACAATGGGGAGTGAACCCTGAACCTCCTACGTGCAAAGCAGAAGCTCTGCTACTGAGCTACTTCTTTTCACTGAGATACAAAACAAGAGTTCTAGTCCTCATGGTTCTGGATTAAATAAGAGCATCACTGACAGGCTGCCCTTCTCCCTCCTCGGGGAAAAGCCCCCAAGAGCTACACACACACTCCACGCAGCTCTTTAAAGGGAACGCGGCTCTTGGGGCTTTTGCGGGAGGTGGGGGAAGTGAGAGAGCCTCACTCTGTCACTTTCCCCACCTCCCGCAAGAGCCGCGCGCTTTTTAAGGAATTCCCCCACCTCGTAGAAAAGCCCGCAGAAGCCACGCACCCTTTAAAGAGCGCGCGGCTTTTGCGGGCTTTTCTACGAGGAGGGAGAAGGGAGTGCCGCGGCCAGTCAGTCCCTTCTCCCTCCTGGGGAAAAGCCCGCAAGAGCTGCACGGAGTTTGTGTGCGGCTCTTGGGGGCTTTTCCTGCCTGCCTCCCCCCTGCATTCGCTCATTCGCTCCATAAGACGCACACACATTTCCCCTTACTTTTTAGGAGGGGAAAAGTGCGTCTTATGGAGCGAAAAATACGGTACTTTTCTAAGCTAAGTCTGCCTTCTGGGATCCTATTGTGAACAGAATGATGTGTGAGTAAACTCTTTTTATACTTTTATAGAAGACTGTGTCGCGTCTTATCTTTCATGAGGGAATAAGGGGGAAATACCAGAATAGTTATTATAGAGACTTTAGCGAGCCTGAGCAAACGCATCCGCTGTGTAAGTTTAAAAAAGGGGAATGTTACTCTGCTAAATTGTGGAACTTGTTGACACAAGTTGGAAAGGATATAATCAAACAATATATCCTCTCCTGCATTCCTGAATATTCCCGCAGTCTAGACCAGGCATGTCCAATAGGTAGATCGTGATTTTCTGGCATATCACTGGACATCTGTGGTAGATCACTGGTAGATCACTGGCTCCCCCCCCAAAGAAGCTCAACAACTTTGACCTGAACCCCAAAAAAGGGGATAGATCACTGCCAGTCTTTAATTCTGTGGGAGATGCCAGGAACTGAACCTGGGCCCTTTTGCATGCAAAGCAGATGCTCTACCACTGAGCTATGACCCCTTCCCAAAGGAAAGGTGAAGTCCAGAAACGAATGGGATGTTAATTACCATTTTTTTAAAAAATGCCCCTGAGCATGTCCAGAACGCCCACCATGCACCACAGCTCTGATTTCGCCCCTGATTCAGAAAACTCTGTGTTGACTGTTGTTTCGCTCTCTGTTGCATTTCCAGGTGGGTCTTCGTGGTCAAGAAAGGCTACCAGGATGTGGACACGTCTATCCAGAGCTCCGTCATCACCAAGGTGAAAGGCGTGGCTTTCACCAACACCTCTGAGCTGGGCGAGAGGCTGTGGGATGTCGCAGACTATGTCATCCCCCCCCAGGTACCCACACTGACGCAGTTTTGCTGCCTTCTTTCCCCTGATTCTAAGCATCAACATTTGTCTCTCATATATAGATATATATAGATAGGGGATGCGGGTGGTGCTGTGGGTTAAACCACAGAGCCTCTTGGGCTTGCCGATCAGAAGGTCGGCGGTTCGAATCCCCGTGATGGCGTGAGCTCCCATTGCTCGGTCCCTGCTCCTGCCAACCTAGCAGTTTGAAAGCACGTCAAAGTGCAAGTAGATAAATAGGTACTGCTCCGGCGGGAAGGTAAATGGCGTTTCCGTGCGCTGCTCTGGTTCGTCCCTTTACCTATAGATATAGATATCTATCTATCATCTGTCTATATCTATATTTATATCTGTATTTATATCTACATCTATATATGACCACATTGTTTTTTAAAAGGTTTCAAATTTCCATTCATCATCACCATCATTATTAAAATATATTTATCACTTTCCCTTTTTTTTGCAAAGGGGAGATAGATCCTCATGTGTCCCTCATTACCAATGTGTAAGGGCCTGTTAGTTGGGTGCATTTTCCTATACTGTTCATATTAGTTCTATTAATTTACACATCACTTGGGAAAACAGGTGAACTAATGCCAGTGTATTGGAAGAAGCAAAGATCACCAGTGTCAAAGCAATTATTCTTCAACATCAACTTCGTTGGACTGGTCATGTTGGTCATGTTGTGCGGAAGCTTATCGTCTTCTAAAGCAACTACTCTATTCCGAACTTGAAATCGGAATGTGTAATGCTGGTGGCCAACAAAAGAGTTTCAAAGACTGTCTCAAGGCAAATCTTTAAAAAATGTAGTATAAACACCGACAATTGGGAAACACTGGCCTGTGAGCGCACCAGTTGGAGAACAGCCTTTGCCAAAGGTGTCATGGGCTTTGAAGATGTTCAAACTCAGGACGAAAGGGAGAAACGTGCTAGGAGGAAGGCACGCTTGGCAAACCCTCACCAGGATCAGCTCCCACCCAGAAACCCATGTCCCCACAGTGGAAGGATGTGTGGATCCAGAATTGGCCTCCACAGTCACTTACGGACTCACTAATTTACAAGTCCAGGGTAGCTCAGGGGTTGTCTGAACCTTTTATATTCTGGCAAAGATCACCTGCAGGAATGTCTCTGGTCATTCCCCTGTGTTGGTGAAGCTCACTGTAGAACAACAAGAAACTCGGCCGCTAGAGATTCATCGGGCGCCTTCTCTGCCTACTTTGGCAAATTTGGATGGTCAGGCCTGTGTGCGTCGAGTCTTGCCAGGAGTCTCTGAGCCTGTGGATTTCCCCTGCAAATCCTCCTGGCCTTTGTGGATTCCTTGCTGGTTTCTCTTCAAGGTGAATGCAGCCCAGTCCCCTGGGCCTCTCTCTGCAGAGATGTGGCTCTGTGCCCCATGCTAAGTATAGCCACTGACTGTAGCAATAAACAAGGATTGCAAAGTGAGCCAAAGGCTTTTTTTAAGAGGAGGAAGAAGTAGTATCCATGGGCCGCAAATTAAAGTGCTTTTAAAATCGCCCAGCTGCTTGAAACGGGAGGTCTCATAGAACTGGCAGATATGGGGAATGATCGATGCTGCCTTTTAATGTCAGTAGCTCTTAATAATGTGCAGCTTGCAAATCACCCAGAAGACCACCAGAAGGATGTTCGAAGGGATCCTAGCTGCTGGGTCAGGCCAAAGGGAGCCCATC
Source organism: Podarcis erhardii (assembly GCF_964252035.2). Lineage (NCBI taxonomy): Eukaryota > Metazoa > Chordata > Lepidosauria > Squamata > Lacertidae > Podarcis > Podarcis erhardii. Next base: position 35,682,793 of record NC_138514.1, on the reverse strand, counting down.
TAGGCCTGCATTCTGGACCAACGAGATGCCCCTGTAATAAACGAAAATCTGTCCTGACTCCCTTATGGGGCGCACAAGAGCCTTTATAGAGTTCATTGCAGGTTCTCCATCAGTCGGAGAAAATAACAGAGGCCAAATAACAGAATATTGAGAAGCAAAGCAGCTAGTAAGCCTGATCTTTATTGAACTGTTGCAACAGGGTGCTCCCCTCACACGCAGGAGAAGGAGGAGGACCCAGAACCAAGGTGTGCCTGCCCTTATATAGACCTTTTAAATTCCCTGCCCTGGAGTCCAAGACCAGCCCCAGACACATCAATTTTTGTTTACAACAGTAGCAGCCTTTCTCAACATGTGGGTCCCCAGATGTTGTTGAACTACAACTCCCATCACCCCTAGCTAGCAAAACCAGAGCTCAGGGATGATGGGAGTTGTAGTCCAACAACATCTGGGGACCCACAGGTTGAGAACCGCTGCGAGGGAAGTGAGGGGCAGGTGGGAAAGGAGCCCATGTAGAAGAAGGAAAGCTCTGATGCTAAACCTCCGCTGCCTTGCAGGATATTCTCAGGAGAAGAAACGGCTCCAGGGAAAAGACCCTGAAACAGTTGGATGGCGCCTTTTACACCTCCTTCTGGCAACTTCCGCAGCCAAGCTGCTGCCAAACGCCTTGCTCTGCATTCCTTTGGATCACCTCAGCGAGGGCGAGAGGGGGGTCTTGTCGTCTGGGGCAGCCCAGGACTTCCAGACACACTGCTCAGACTTGAGCCTCAGGCAGGAGCTGCTAACAGAGCAGTTTAACTTCACCCCCGGAGGCGGACTCCATTGTCTCTCAAGCCAGGCGGTTGCCAACAACAGCCTCCAATAGTGTGGGTGAAAAGTAGCCATCTTAACTAGTATCCACTCTAAAGGAAATCAGCCCTGAGTGCTCACTGGAAGGACAGATCGTGAAGCTGAGGCTCCAATATTTTGGCCACCTCATGAGAAGAGAAGACTCCCTGGAAAAGACCCTGATGTTGGGAAAGATGGAGGGCACAAGGAGAAGGGGACGACAGAGGACGAGATGGTTGGACAGTGTTCTCGAAGCTACGAACATGAGTTTGACCAAACTGCAGGAGGCAGTGGAAGACAGAAGTGCCTGGCGTGCTCTGGTCCAGGGGGTCACAAAGAGGCAGACACGACTAAACGACTAAACAACAACAACAAACTAGTAGCCACTGATAGTCTTTTCCTCCATAAAGGATATTAATCTGGCGTGGAAAGGTAGAGAAACAAGCAATTAAAACAATAGTGATTTCTCACAGCAGCTACCCGGACACCCCAACGAGAATGTCATGAGCAAGACCTGAGTCTAGCACCACTTTCTCTCCCCAGTCTGTGGTTTCCAGAATCTGGTATTCAGAATCATTCTTCCTCCAACAGTCGAGGAAGAACATGACCAGTATCAGACCAGTAGAGCCTGATCTTTGCTTTGCCCACCCTGACCACAGGCCACATATTATTTTCTTGGTCCTCAAGTCGTCAGATTTTTCCTAGCAAAATTCTGAAACTCTCTTTGCCCCAACCCCTTTTCTCTGTTTCGTCTCCTTAGGGCGAAAGCGTCTTCTTTGTGATGACCAACTTGATTGTCACTCCAAACCAACGGCAGGACACCTGTGCTGAGGTAGGCATTTGTGAACATGGAGAAGCGTTGTGAGTGCTTGTGTCTTAGACAGTGGGCAGGGCAGCAGTTTTGGAGACCATGTGTAAAGATTTCAGCAACAATGACTTGGACAGTCCGATGGCAGCAGGATAGGAACAGAGGCGCTTCCAGTCGAACACTGTTTTGGGGTGGGATTCTGTTAAATGCCAAAAAAAATCAGGTTGCAGAATTATACTGCAATGGGAGGTCTTGTACAGCAAACCCGCTTCCCTCAAAATATTGGGCTTTTTTTGCAATAAGAAAAGTGATGGGAAAAGTCACATATAATCTCCCTGCAAACAAATAATAATGAATGCTCATTAAATAGCTATCTTTGTTGATCGATGCTGCAAAAAAGTCAGGTTGAATGCACATTAAATAGGCCATCTAGAACCACCTAAGAGACCTGGGATTTGACAATCCCAAATTCCCAAGAAGGACACTGAGGTCTAGCCGCTTGTTGTTGTTGTTTAAGTTTGCGTTGGTTCCCGACCACCAGGGGGTTTGGGAGAATTTTGTTAGAAAGAGGAATGGCGATTCCTGCATGTTCCTCCAGAATAAGTTAATACAAGTAGTATTTGCAAATCGTTGGTTTTCTACTCTACAGAAATTATGTACGGTGGTATCTTGGTTCTCAAACACTTTGCTACTCAAACAACTTGGAACCCAAACACTGCAAACCCGGAAGTAAGTGTTCCGGTTAGCGAACTTTTTTCGGAAGCTGAACGTGCTCCGTTTTGAGTGTTATGCTTCTGATTTGAGTGCCACACTTCCGCTTTGAGTATTACGCTGAGGTCTGTCTGTTTTTGCTATTTATTTTGCATTTTTGTTTTTGCAGTTCTTTTTTGTTTTGTTTTTGTGGCGGTGTGGAACCCAGTTCAGCTACTGATTGATTGATTGATTGTGTGACTGCAGTACATTGTTTATTGCTTTCATTTTATGGACCAGTGGTCTCGTTAGATAGCAAAATGCATGTTAAATTGCTGTTTTAGGGGTTATTTATAAAAGTCTGGAACGGATTAATCCATTTTAAATTACTTTCTATGGGAAAGCGCGCCTTGGTTTTGGTGGAACGCTTTGGTTTCGGAACGGACTTCCGGAATGGATAAAGTTTGAGAACCAAGGTGCCACTGTATAATAATTACATTAGCTTAATCCATTGAAAGGGACGCGGGTGGCGCTGCTGGTTAAACCACAGAGCCTAGGACTTGCCGATCAGTAGGTCAGCGGTTTGAATCCCCATGACGGGGTGAGCTCCCGTTGCTTGGTCCCTGCTTCTGCCATCCTAGCAGTTCAAAAGCACGTCAAAGTGCAAGTAGATAAATAGGTACCGCTCTGGTGGGAAGGTAAACGGTGTTTCCGTGCGCTGCTCTGGTTCGCCAGAAGCGGCTTAGTCCTGCTGGCCACATGACCCGGAAGCTGTACGCCGGCTCCCTCGGCCAGTAAAGTGAGATGAGCACCACAACCCCAGAGTCGGCCACGACTGGACCTCATGGTCAGGGGTCCCTTTACCTTTAATCCATTGAAATGTTGCTGTGAGAACAGGATATTGGGCTAGATGGGCCACTGGTCTGATCTAGCAGCTTTTTGAGATCTTATGTTCACTATTGCAGCCACAAGGGTGGAATAGCATCCTCACTCCTGGCCACATACACAGAGGAAGGAGATTGGTGGAGTTCCAATTAAAAAGGTTTGGGAGGTGCTCTAAATCAGCCGTCACTCACCTATTGCCCTCCTGCTGCTACGGACTACAACTCCCATCAGCCCCTTCCCAGTGCAGAATGGGGAAAGATGCTTGTGTGGTGCAGTGGTTAGAGTATCAGACCAGGACTGGGTAGGCTCTGGGTTCAAATCCCCGCTCAGCCATGCAGGTCTCCAGGTGACGGACTTTGTGTCAGCCTCTGCCTTCGCCCCTAATTCACGGTATTTCCTTCCCTGTTTCCTTACAGAGCTCTGGCATTCCAGACGCGCTCTGTTACCGCAACAGCGACTGCAATTCTGGAGAAGCCGTCGTCGCTGGCAACGGTAAGGATTTCCCAGGCAATTTCTAAAGGCCATTCCCCAGTGTCAAAGGCCAGGTTGGAAAACAATTGCTGCATGATGGGCAATTCTGCCTTGAGATAAATTTCCATTATAAACGGTTACCTCTGCTGCTGTTGATTTTATTTTATATTTTTGGGGTAACTTTTAAATCGCTGGGGAAGCCACCCCGATTTTCAAAGGCAGGAGGGCTATCAGAATGCCGAACGATAACTGAAATAAGTGTGATAAATAAAAATCTGCCCTTATTCCCTTATGGGGGATACAAGAGCCCTTATAGAGAGTCCTTTGTAGGTTCTCCATAGGTCAGAGAAAATAACAGAGGCCAACCAGAGAATATTGAGAAGCAAAGCAGCTAGTAAGCCTGATCTTTATTGAACTGCTGCAACAGGGTGCTCCCCTCACACGCAGGAGAGGAGGAGGAACCCAGAACCAAGGTGTGCCTGCCCTTATATAGACATTTTAAATTGCCCACCCTGGAGTCCAAGACCACCCCCAGAAACATCATACATACATCACAGAAGGGGTGGTCTACAACAGAAATCTGAGTGCATTGTTTATCTCCTGTCTGGCAGGTTAACTGTTAATGGTCACTTGATTGGATTACCTGGGGAGCCTGGCCAGTCTTTTGTAATGATAAATACTTAGTTCCTGAGCCAGGTCATCAGGCTCACCCCATTCATACACAGACATACCCTTAAGACAGGATTTGTGAAGGAAAAGACAATGGGGAGGCTTTTCCATTTTCCTTCGACCTTTCAGGGAAATATTTGAGGTCAATTTGGGAGGGACAATATGGTTTCAGGACTTTTTCTGTGGGGTTTCAGACATGTGGTTTATATATTTATGTTTGCGTGGTACATTTATGAACATTTATTATATATATAAGACCTTAAAAAAAAAAATTCATAAGTAATCTACGCGTCCTTATAAAAGTGAGCCGTTGTTTCCAAACATTTCCTGCAAGCTGTGTGTTCCCCTTCTCTGTAGCTCCTTGAAAGCTGTCCATTTTAGCAAACATTACTTTCCCCCCACAAAACCCCCAAGCTATTCCAGCAAGGGTTTGATTCCTCCCCCCCGCTAACTTTGTCTGCCCTGCAGGAGTCAAGACTGGCCGTTGTCTGAAGGTTGAGAAAAGCCTGAGTGGGACCTGTGAGATCTTAGCTTGGTGTCCGGTGGAGAAGAAGGGCAGGCCAAAGTTGGTCCTAGTTCTCGCATTTATTTATTCACTTAAAACCACTCTAAATTTTTTAATACAGGCCAACTGTGCCACACTTCCTTAAAGAATCATTAACCCAAGCAACCTGTGCTTTTCCTTTAGAAAGCCCCTTCTGGCAAACGCCGAAAACTTCACCGTCTACATCAAGAACTCCATCCGTTTCCCCCGGTTCAAGTTCTCCAAGTAAGTATCCGTCTTCCCTATTGCTGAACTTTTTGCAGTCGCAGCAGAAGGAACGGCTTCTGCTAGAGGCACGGATGGTTCTGAAATCAGAGTAGCCAGATTCATGGATGTCAGGGAACTGCCATCGGAGCCAGAGGCGGAGGGAGGGCTCCAGAGGGATGCCGGAGAGGGTCCCAGAAGGGAGAGAGGCAGCCCATCTGCTGGGGAAGGAAATCAGCGTAACACCAGTGGAGAAGGGAGGCAGATGGGGGAATTGGCGAGGGGGCTCCATGACTCCTCGCCGGAGACCAGCGGGGAGAGCACGGGTCCTCCGCTGCCCACACCCTCCTTGCGCAGAAGGCTTCCGCCCAGGGAGAGTAGGAGGAGACTGGGCGTCAAAGAGCGTCTTTGCTGGAAGAAGTTCAAGAAACGCCCACTGACGGATTCTGCCAGCGACTGAGACAGCCACGGGTGAGAGGCTGTCCAGACAGAAAGGGGTTCACCCAGGTAACCTAGCCAGGAGTGGTGACGACTTACGCACGAGGAACCCCTAGAACCATTACAATGGAGGAGAGATCCGGCAGCAATAGGCTCTTACCTTTCATTCCCTCTGCAGTGGTACCTCGGGTTACATACGCTTCAGGTTACATACGCTTCAGGTTACATACACTTCAGGTTACATACGCTTCAGGTTACATATGCTTCAGGTTACATACGCTTCAGGTTACAGACTCTGCTAACCCAGAAATAGTGCTTCAGGTTATGAACTTTGCTTCAGGATGAGAACAGAAATCGCAAGGCAACGTGGCAGCAGCAGGAGGCCCCATTAGCTAAAGTGGTACTTCAGGTTAAGAACAGTTTCAGGTTAAGAACGGACCTCCGGAACGAATTAAGTATTTAACCCGAGGTACCACTGTATTACCAATGTTCAGTTGGTAAGCGCAGATCATTATTTTGCCAAAATGGCACAAGGGAGATATCAACAGAATTCAGGGAACCCCCAAAGGGTTTGTAAAATTACAAAAAGTGTAATTCCTTCCCCACATCCCAAAAAAATTGATTGTGAGTTTTTTTTAGCGATTGGTTTATTGGCTGTCTGGTTTATTGGAGGTTTTGTACAGTGCTTTTTTCCCTTTAAAAATGTTTAGGAATACTCTCATTTTGGCTCTAGAAAATCACCATTTTATAGTTCAAATCGTGCAAATAAATATCTTATTGGCCTGAATATAAGCCTCACCTTATCCCCCAAATTCTGACTATGAAAAGTTAAAGTGCGGCTTAAATTCGTGACCTTACAAAAATTGCCTTTTACGATGTCGCTGCTGAAACAGACATACGGTGAAACGGAATGGGTGTGAGTGCCTGCATGGTTTTAAGGGAGCGGCTTATAGTCGGGTATTGTCATGTTTTCTTTTTCCCCCTTGAATTTTAAAGGTGCGGCTTGTTTGCAGGTGCAGCTTATATTCGGGCCAATATGGTACAGTAAATGGACAAAAGTACAAAGACTGTTTAGGGGTATGCATCCCCTCAGGAAAAAACCCCACTGGTTTTGTATATGGGACACATGGTTACTAATTGTTGCTGCATTAGTGTGGTCATGACTTCATGGTTTTGAAGAACGGGCATGTCATTTTCGTACAATTGGTTTGTCTGCTTGGTTGTTAAGAATGAAAGATCTTAAATAAATCAGTGAAAATAAAACGCGGCTGCCAACTGAACTTCCTGCACTCCCTCAACACAGAACCAACGTCCTTGACACCACAGATGACAGCTACCTGAAAACATGCCGCTATGGACCAGACCATCCTTACTGCCCCATATTCCACCTGGGGAACCTCGTCTCGTGGGCTGGGAGCAACTTTCAGGAAATGGCCTCGGAGGTATGGAGAAACTTGCTGTTCTGCTTCCTTTGGGGGAAAGGGCTACAGCTCAGTGGCAGAGCATCTGGTCCCGGGTTCAAAGCCCCTACTGGCCACATGCCCCAGAAGCTGTACACAGGCTCCCTCGAGCAGTAAAGCGAGATGAGTGCCGCAACCCCAGATTCAGCCACAACCGGACCTAATGGTCAGGGGTCCCTTTACCTTTACCTTTTTACATTCTGCATGGCAACATGTGCAAATGGCTTTAGATACCTATTAGGTCCACAAATTACCATATAGCACATGGGTAGGCAAATTAAAGCCCGAGGGCTGGATCCGGCCCAATCGCCTTCTTTATCCAGCCCGCGGATGGCCCAGGAATTTGCATTTTTTTACATGAGTAGAATGTGTCCTTTTATTTAAAATGCATTTTAAATAAAAGGACACATTCTACTCATGTAAAAAAATGCAAATTCCTGGGGTTATTTGTGGGGCATAGGAATTCGTTCATTTTTTCCCTTCAAAATATAGTCCGGCCCCGCACAAGGTCTGAGGGACAGTGGACCGGCCCCCTGCTGAAAAAGTTTGCTGACCCCTGATATGGCATATATTCAACACAAAAAAACTGGCAATTTGTTGTTGACAAAGGACAGCTGGACATATAAAGGGCCCTATTACCTTCAGTAGCTTAGGGACTCATCAAACCTAAATCAGGCCCTGTCAGAGAGCCACTGCCGGTCAGAGCAGGCTGAGCCAAGACTGTGATGCTGTGGCAGAAAGGGCCAAAACAATTCTCTTTTTCTGACCTGCCGTTCCGGCAGCTTCCTGGATGGCACATAGATCTCTTGACAACTGGAATGGACAATATCCCACTGGGGGAGCCTTAGTGGGAGAGGGGGAATCAGGCAGGGATCGCAGGATCTCCTGGGGGGGGGGGAAGGGCTCTGCGACCTTAACCTGGAGCTCGCGCTGAAGCAAACCTTTGTCTCTCTTTCGTTAAGGGTGGTGTGATAGGAATTCAGATTGAATGGGACTGTGACCTTGATAAGCCCCCCTCTGAATGCAATCCTCACTATTCTTTTAGCCGGCTGGATACCAAGTTTGCAGAGAAATCCGTCTCGTCAGGATACAACTTCAGGTAACGAGACATGGAGGGGGAGGCAATTTTCTTGATATCTGCAGCAAGCAGCCTTTACAAAGCAGCCCTAAGCCAGCCTCAATCTCTCTCTCTCTCTCTCTCTCTCTCTCTCTCTCTCTCTCTCTCTCTCTCTCTCTCTCACACACACACACACACACACACACAGCCTAGCCTACCTTGCAAGGTTGTTGTAATAATAATGAATAATATTTTTATTTATATTTTTTATTTATTTATATTTTATTTATAATGTTTTTATAATGTTGTACTGTTTTAGTGTTGTTAGCCGCCCTGAGCCCGGCTTCGGCTGGGGAGGGCGGGATATAAATAAAATTTATTATTATTATTATTATTATTATTATTATTATTATTATTATTTATTCCGGTTCAAAAACCGGGCTCAGGGCAGCTAACAACAAATTTAAAACACTTAATTGTAAAAGCAGCATAAAATACAGTATAAAAACACGAATAACAATAAAATTCAAAGTTCAGAAATCAACTGAGGGGAAATCCATCTAATAAGCATTAGGTAATCCCCAGGGCTAGCTGGCTGAATTAGTCCTACTTGGGCCAGCGAGGAGGCCAGGGGAGAATTAGCTGTGGGGTCTCAGAGCGGGTGATATTCATAAAAGGTGAGGGGAGGGAAGAGAAGGGAAATAAAAGATCAGGCTGAATTCAGATTAAAGGCCAGGCGGAATAGCTCTGTTTTACAGGGATTAAATGAGGAGGGTGGAGAAGCATGTATACCACCTTGAGTTCCATGGAGAAAAAGGGATGTAAAGCTGTGAGAAATAATTATAAACATAAGAAATGTAATATATATATTAAAAACATTGAGTTCCGTGGACATTGCTCCCAGGTATGTAGATACAGAACCCCAGAATTCATTGATTTATCAGCCTGACTGATTGTTTAAAACTTTTTGAATGACTACCGGCGAATTGGGCAACGCTTAAAAACAAAAGTTAATTTATTTTCAAGGCAAGTCCTTACCAAAAGGGTGGGTGACAGGTGCCATTTCCTCAGGAAGTATATTTCCTTTAAAAAACGCACACACATACGATCGTATTCGCCAAAGGTCCAGAAGACGTTTCTCTCTTGGCACACGGGAGAAAAAAACACACCATAAATAAGCCAGAAATTAGATCATTATAACAAAAGAAAAACGCTATGTAAAAATGGCATAGAATTTTATTTTATTTTTGCTCTCTAGCACCATCTGGTGTTGCATGTTGATAGTGAATACAAAATGTTGTTTTTTTTGACTAATGTAGCTGAGTCCTCTCTCTCTCCCTCTCTTTCTTTTTTGCCTGATTGCAGGTTTGCCAAGTATTACCGTGACGCAGCCGATGTTGATTTCCGGACTCTGATCAAGGCTTACGGGATCCGCTTTGATGTCATGGTGAACGGGAAGGTAGGAGGAAATGTGTTTTGCTGCCTCGTGTTTTTCTCTTTTGGCTGGGCTGACTCCAGGTCCGAGGGGTTTTCCTGGGCGAAGTTTTCCCCTGCCTCTCTGCAGCTGGGATTTAGAAGATTACTGTCTCTAACAGGGGAGGGAGAATCTCGCTGTCATGGCCAGCAGGCATAAAGGATGTAAAGATTTCATCCGAGGCTGCATTCTTTGCAGAGCTGTTTCCGTTCCACTACAGTTCGGCTTCTGCTAAACCTACATCGTTTCCCTCACTATCTGCTATGGTCAAAACAAACGTAATTAATTCCAGTGGTAGGGAAACATCGAAAACAATGCAGGAAACCACGTAATTATTTACATAACATTTTTGGACAAAAAAAAAAAAAAGATTGCCACTCTTACGCTCTTGCGTGATTTTTGTTCCTGATCTCAAATGTTGGGGCAATTTCTGCTCCTGTTTCCAACAGAGTTCTCTGACCTCCGCAGTAGCCATTGGTAGTTTTATTCCTCTCCATGAATCGGTTTTTCAAAGCCATCCCACTTTTCTGTATTATTTTACTGTTGTTAGCTGCTCTGAGCCCGGCCTTGGCTGGGGAGGGCGGGATATAAATAAAATTTATTATTATTATTATTATTATTATTATTATTATTATTATTATTATTTGGGTGGCCATTTCTACGTTCTGTGGGAGAGTGTTCACTTTGCCTCTCCCTTAACTCCAGGCTCCCCACATATGATAAAAACAAAACTTTCCTGAACAAAATGCTTCTGGCTAAAGGCTCAACTCTCAGCTTTCGACATGTTTTCTTTCAGGCGGGGAAGTTTAACATTATTCCGACAATCATCAATGTGGGATCAGGTGTTGCGCTGATGGGAGCGGTAGGTCGAGTTGAATCCAATAGATTTTTTTGTTGACCCAGTTTGTGTGCATGAAAATCTGTTTGCTCCCTCCCACCCACCTGCCAAAAAAGGCTAGTCCCATTGTCTTATCAAGCGCATTCTTCATTTCACTAAAAGGAATCTGGTGGCTTGTATATGCCAAGGTTGAGCCATGTTTCTGAAGTCATGTGCAGGGCCTTTTTGGTTTTGGCTCCCTGCCTTTGGAATTTTCTCCCCAAAGACCTACGATTCCCAGAGTTCCTTGTGAAGAGGGATTGGTTGTTCAAGTGCTCTGGGAGAAGAATAGGAAGTCTCCCCACAAACTACAGCTCCTAGGATTCTTTGGGTTTCGGAGTGCTTTAAACATACAGTGTGAATGTGGCCTGTGTTAACAACGAGACCTCAGTGGAATCTTGGCACATATAAAAACCGCTCTGAAAATGCTTTAAAAAAAAACGTTGTTTAAAAATAAATTGAATTTTCCATGCAGCTCACCAGTGCCATCTAGTGTCACATTTTATATTGCACTTAAAACACACTGAAAACGTTTTATTTGCCCGACACAAAGTTTTATTAGCCCAATTGTGAGGTTCCCAATGCATGAATCACAGTGGCTAAGCTATGCAATCAAAGGCTGGGAAGCAGATTTCAACGAAATATCAGATCTCATTCAGAGGCGCTGTCGTCTCATCCTGCTCCCAGCTGGGGGGGTTGGTCTAAATGACCCGTAAGGTCCCTTCCATCTTCAAAATTATGTGGCTCTTTTCTGTTCTGCAGGCTTACTCTGCTTTATCTCTGTGTTATTTTATTGTCTTGATTTCTTTAGGCTACTGTGAGAGCTTAGGCATAATCAGCCGTAAAGTTTCTTATAATGCCCAAATCAACATCGTGACATGTTTCACGATGTTGATTTGGGCATTATAAGAAGCTGTATCTAATTTTTGAGAAGTAGTTTCGAGTAAATAGCTTTGCAATTGTTACTATACGGCTTATTATGTTTATGTGTTTTTTCAATTGGATTTCCGTAATATAGGCATTTGGGTGGTTTTTGGTTTTGTGAAAGCTTAGGCCTCATCTGCAACATACAATTAAAACTCATGGAAAGCACATCATCCCCCCCCCAAAAAAGAAAGAATGCAGGGAACTGTAGTTTGTTAAGGGTGCTCAAAACGGTCGCTCTGTGAGAGGTAAACTATAAATCCGAGGATTTTGGGGAACGGTGGGATGGGCTTTAAATGTACAGTGGACTCAGCTACGTTAGTTTTAAAAAAAAACCCCCAATGTTTTGAATTCGTTATAAACATGCAACACCAGAGGGCGCCAGAGAGCAAAAAATAATAATATGCCATTTTTACATAGTGGTTTTTTGTTATAATGATTTAATTTCTGACTTAGTTCTAGTGGTTTTTCCCCACCACCCAGTGTATATACAGTGCTTTAAAAAGAACCACCCCAAACGTGTTTGGAGGCAGAAATGGGCAGGAGCTCAAGTTGTTTTTATTGATTTATTGCCTAAATGTGTAAATTTGTTGTGTCAGCAATGCCTTGTCTGTTTCCTAGGGGGCTTTCTTCTGTGACCTGGTGCTACTGTACTTTCTCCAAAAGAGCAATTTTTACCGAGGCAAAAAATACGAAGAAGTGAGGTATGTTGTTTTCAGGCGCAAAGGGGCGTGTGGTGCGGCAGAGGCTTTTGAAACTTCCACCTTGGGGGAGTCCTGCCGATCACCTGGTCGTCGACATGGAGGCGGGGAGGGAAACGCCCCCTCTGACATCATCGTGATGTCAGGCGATTGACAAGTGGGTGGCCCCGCCCACTGGCCAGACTTGGCCCTCAGAAACTGGGGAGGTCAGGATACCTACCCCTCTCCACACACTGTTACTGTCTCTCAGCCTCGCAGGGTTGTTGTGAGGATATAATGGGGAGAAACATGTATGCTTCATTCACCTTGAGCTCCTTGGTGGAAATATGAGATATAAACGAAATATAGTGGTACCTTGGGTTACCTACGCTTCAGGTTACAGACACTTCAGGTTACAGACTCCGCTAACCCAGAAATAGGTTAAGAACTTTGCTTCAGGATGAGAACAGAAATTGCACAGCAGCAGCGGGAGGCCCCATTAGCTAATGTGGTACCTCAGGTTAAGAACAGTTTCAGGTTAAGAACAGACCTCCAGAATGAATTACCATATTTCTCGCTCTATAAGACGCACCAGACCACAAGACGCACCTAGTTTTTGAAGGAGGAAAACAAGAAAAAAAATATTCTGAATCTCAGAAGCCAGAACAGCAAGAGGGATCACTGCGCAGTGAAAGCAGCAATCCCTCTTGCTGTTCTGGCTTCTGGGATAGCTGCACAGCCTGCATTCGCTCCATAAGGCGCACACACATTTCCCCTTACTTTTTAGGAGGGAAAAGGTGAGTCTTATAGAGCAAAAAATACGGTAAATTCTTAACCCGAGGTACCACTGTAAAAAATAGAGCCAAAATCGAAAGAAAGAAGAGAGGATTTAAGATGAAGCTGGTGCAGCCTCTGGCTTCCGCCACCCACGGCACACCTGGCCATCATTCAAGGCCCCCCAGGGCACCACCAGGTCCATCAATTGAAAATCACTAAGTGAGGACTCGTCTTTAGCAAGCCTTTTCCAAGCTGGCTCCTGCCTTGTATTCTAACATGGTTAATTCAGTACCTGGGACCCAGGAATTGGAAGAGGGGTCCAGGAGTCGAGGCACCCCACACATTCATGACAATACAGTGGTACCTCAGGCTAAGCACTTAATTCATTCTGGAGGTCCGTTCTTAACCTGAAACTGTTCTTAACCTGAAGCACCACTTTAGCTAATGGGGCCTCCCGCTGCTGCTGCACAATTTCTGTCCTCATCCTGAAGCAAAGTTCTTAACCCAAGGTACTATTTCTGGGTTAACGGAGTCTGTAACCTGAAGCGTATGTAACCCAAGGTACCACTGTACAAAGAATCTGGAAGGAGATTCAGCTCCTTGGCCGTTTTAACCATTGACCTTGGCTTAAGACTGGGAAATGGGCCTGAATAATTCATCATTTCCGTTGGTTTAAAAGCCTCCTGGATTGGGCAAGAGCAGAGAGCATCCCTTGAGAACCATATATTATAGTCAGGAAGAGGACGAAAAGCTTAATGAGTCCTTGCCGCATGCATTAGGATTTTTTAAAAATGCACCAGCATGTTTTGATTTTTAAAAGCACACGAACCCATACGGGTGAATGGGTTAAAATGGGCGGTTTTCAAATCTTCCTTCGGGGAACTCTCTTTCTCTCTGTGTGTTGACTTTGTTTCCCAAGGGAGGTGGTGAAAGTTGGGAAGGAGGCAGGCCGGGCCGGGGGTTTGTCCCCTTGTTGAACCATGAGCCTTGGAAGGCCCCCAGTGATGCTGACTTTTAACGCCAGCCCTGCAAGGGAGAGTCAAGTGATTTGTATTTTGCAAGATATGGGGTGCAAGAGCCTTTCGGTCTGATCCTGAGGGACAACATTCAGAGTAGGTCCCCTGAGCAGCTTTGGTGTACTGCCGTTCAGAGTTTCTGTGGGGGCACCCTTGAGATCTTTCCCTGCCATCCATGGACCCCCAGAACACACCCCAACGCTTGCTGCCCCCTTGGCCATGAAGGGGTGAGGATGCTGACCTTTTCATCCCTTGAAAAGTACATTAAGTTAGAGGAGGAAGTTAGAAGAATGGGTCCCTAGTTCGAGACACGACTTGACCTACAGTACGATAATCTTTATTGTCATGGTCTCATACAGAACAACGAAACTGAAAATCTACATCAGGCATTCAGAAACCAACAAGCCTGCTATCCCAGCTATCCCAGCCTGGTTAGCCCCCTAAAAACTCTGATAAAGGTAACGGTAAAAGGACTCCTGACCATTAGGTCCAGTCGTGGCCGACTCTGGGGTTGCGGCACTCATCTCGCTTTATTGGCCGAGAGAGCCGGTGTACAGCTTCTGGGTCATGCAGCCAGCATGACTAAGCCGCTTTTGGCAAACCAGAGCAGCACACGGAAACACCCTTTACCTTCCCGCCGGAGCGGTACCTATTTATCTACTTGTACTTTGACGTGCTTTCGAACTGCTAGGTTGGCAGGAGCAGGGACCGAGCAACGGGAGCTCACCCTGTTGCGGGGATTCGAACTGCCAACCTTCTGATCAGCAAGTCCTAGGCTCTGTGGTTTAACCCACAGCACCACCCGCATCCCTCAAAACTCTGATACCCCATGATTAAATACAATATACTCCCATAGAGACTACCTTACACTGCATTTAAAAGCAAAATTGCATTTGAATAGAAACTGTTTCTCAGGCGTCTTAGTCCTAGTCTTTATAACCCTGTACCTTCTTCCAGAAGGCAGAAGCTGAAAGAGATCATTTCCGGGGTGTGCACCATCTCTGCAGCTTTCTTATGGCACCTGGAAGCATAGATTTGATCCAAGGTGGGAAAAGTGCACCCAATTATTCTCTCCGCAGTCTTTACAACCCTGGACAGCATTTTCCCCCTGACCGTGCAGCTCCCAAACCACACACACAGACCATAAGTTAATACACCTAGTTCATTGCTGCAGCCAAAACATACATTCCAACAAGACCTTCAAGTCCCGTCTCTTACATTGGGTGTGAGGAACCAGTGGCCCTCCAGACAAAGGCAGAATACGGCTCCCATCATCCCTGTGTGGCCATTGGCCATCTCAGTTAGGGAGTTGTAGTCCAGAGAGTCACGGGTTCCCCTCTAGCCAACGCCATTGCCTTATCCCTCCACGACTTATTTCTCTGTTTTTCTTTTTTGCAACAGGAAACCCGTGCCTGAAGCAAATATCAACGGAGACCAGAGTTCTGACTCCCTCTCCAGGCTGGATCACCTGAGGCAATTGCAGACGGTTGAGACCTAACGCCAAGGCCACTGACCGGCGACCGCACTCCACTAAGACTTCATGGGCCGGGGAAACTAAGCAATCCATGACACCAGAGCCATCGTTTACCTCACGGATAGGCAATGGAGACCAGGAGGATGCGGTTAACCCCAGGCCTTTCACAGCTCCCCAAAGCCTTATTTTCTGGTGACGTTCCGCCATACCCTGAGCCATCTACGTCACTCAACACAGGATTTTACATTTTTTTAAAAACTAAAAATTAAATGCCAAAGCGACCTGCCTATATAATTCCGCAGTGGAGATGGCAGAAGTTAGGCATCCCCTGTGTGGCCATCTTGAATATACCTGAGGTCCATCCATCTTGGCCCAAATGTTGGGCAGCCATCTTGAATACAGCACGATCAATCCACCTCAGTCAATAGGGCTACCTATTATTTCCAGGCCTTTGTCCTTCTACAGACAGAATAATCAGGACATATCCTTGGCATTCCTGACAGACAGCATATATTAATATTTCTTGGAGCAGCGCACTTGGCTAGTGAGATTTCAGTCAACTGCTTTTCATCCTGCCAAGTCTTCTCTCCTGCAAATTAGCCTGTTTTAAACTGGAGGGCCCCAAACAAACTGAGGTGGGATTTTTTTTTTTTTTTTGAATTTTCTGGATTTTACGCCTTTGCAGGGCAAGGCAGGACCCTCCCTCTCCGAAGAAATGTTCTGTGGACTTCTGCAAGTCTTGAAAAATATTTCATGACCTCATCTATGCAGACAGCAAGGTGAACAAGAAATAGATCACTTTGAGGTAACCTGTTTACGGAGCTTTCATCCTGATTTGTTGGCAGGGAGGTTAGATGACATTTTGTGAAGCAAAACGACTTCTCTTATTGCAAAATGTTCGGTTGTTAGGGTATGGTTGTGCCAAAGAGCTCCGGATCAAATTGTGCAGCCTGATTTTGCTGGTATGTGATGGGATCTCACTGGAAAAATAGCAACAGGCTGCAGAGTCACACCCTTAAATAAGAAATGTATGTACAGAGATAGGCTCCTGAATGCAGGAGCTGCATAAATCTCTGTTCTCAGAAAGAGAGGTCTTGGTTGACACCCAGGTCGGTGCTGGCATGACATTATGCTCTGTCATTTAACGGGCGCAAAAAACCCACAGGCTGCTACGTTTTGCCCAACTTGAGAAATCAAGAGATAGTTCTAGGGTTTTGAAAGATGGAATAAATCACCACGTCGAGAGGACTGAGTCATCCCCACGTACCCAGCAGCCTGGGTGAGCTGGTTTGATGACATTTCAAAGGAAGACTCTGTGTCCTTTTGTTTCGTAACCCATCTCCCGGGTTCAGTCTTCCTAATTAACTTTCCATCCTCGCATTTCGCAAGAATCGAGAAACTGTTTTGACTTTCTTCCTCTCCCCGCCCCTCTTATCCCCTTTCTTTACAGATGTCTTCCTTTCATCTTTATTAAGAGCAAGATCTTCAGACTTCCATCGCATAATGTTTCAGTAACAGAAAGAGAAAACATACTTGTTTTTTTTTAGGGCAGATCCACACGTACACATTTGACATATCCAGTCTACATATAAAGTACATTACTTCCCCCAAAGACTCCTGGGAACTGGAGTTTGTTAAGGGTGCAGGAATGAAATCTACAGTTCCCAGGAATATATGGGGGGGGGGGAGTCCTGTGCTTTAAATGTGCAATGAATATGCTTTGACCATATAGTGCGGCTCTGCCCTTAATGATTGACAGATTCTGTTGCTATAAAGATGGGGTCCTCGCTATGGTGTCTGTGGGAACAACGGCACCCTCACTGCCTGACAAAGCTTCCCCCTATTTTTTAATTTAAAAGCAGGTTTGGAGGGTTTTTAAAGGAGTTGCCTGCTTTTTTTAATGGGGTGATGGACAGGCTGTTTGTCTGTGCTTTGGGGTGTCTTACAGAGGGCACTGAGCACGGTCCAGGTTTATTTTTATTTTTTTGGTCAGGGGCTGACCATAGTTTCTTAGATTTCCAGGTGTGCCCCTGGGTCCAAAATTTAGGACTCCTGTTCTAATTAGTGGCGTGTGTGCATGGAGGGCAGGGGGGAAGAGGGTGTTTTAAACAGGAATGCTCATTTCTCTTTCATATCTCAGTATTAATCTTTGCTAACTGTGAACACAATATAGCCATGAATGCCATGACAAAGATGCTTTTATAGGAAGTTTAAATATTTATACGCAGGGCTGTGCCAAATATTCCCCCCCCCCCCGGCTGCTACTTCCCCTTCCTTGAATTAGCCACATGGGCAATCCTACCCAATCAGGGATCACATAGTGAATGTGATGACATCATGATGCTGTGTCTGACATGATGATGTCACTGGACGTCAGTGAATAAGGTACTTGCCCAGGGGTGGCTAGTCTCCACCCTGAGGGCCTGATCCACCTCCTTCACGCAAAGCTTTCTGGGCCCCTCAAGATCCCAGATACTGACAAGCTCTGGCAAAAAAAAGAGAAGGTATTATTAAAATCATAGTCTGTCCTTCCTACCAAAGGAGCCCTGGATAATTTGTGTGTGTGTGTAGATTAGATTTCAAAGCTCTCTATGAAGAGTCCAGGGTGTGCGGCTGTTGTTGTATTTTGCAGAATTAATAAAGGAAGCCAATTATCCCCCCTGGAGCCTGCCTTCCATATGTGGAACTACAACTCCCATCATCCCTTGGACATGTGGCTGATGGGAGGTGCAGTCCCAATGTCAAGGCTCAGTAATGAACGTAAAAAGTGGTGCATTGATCCGTGTGAGGGGAGCCATCTCATCCCATTGGAAAGGACCATACCAGTAGCCTATGTCTAAAATGCTCACTTGCGTGATCACAGGTGCTGCCTCCCACGCCCTCGCTCAGAATGTACTTTACGAAGCCAATGCAGAGAAAGGACTTTGGCACGTTTATAAAAGGTCTGTGCATCTGCATTGTCCGTGTGAAGGATTGGGGCGTTCTCAGGAATGGTCCCCGGTCCAAAGCTTCAGACACACCCAAGACTCATTGTAATGTGAATACAGATTGCTGTGAAACAAAGCAAGTCTCTGTGTTGTTTCTCTTTGCTTCATAGATGTTAACGCTTGCTAAAAAACAAATTTAGAAAGCGCTGGTTTCAGAAACACACTTGGCCCCACACACCATCAAGAAGAAACAGAAGATTGTGGCTGTGTTGCTGGTGGATTTCGGTTGCAGGCCAAGATCAGAAAGTGGAGCATAAACTGAAAGGCTGGAGAATAAATGAAAACTGATGTTTTAGCATGAGGGTGGGAGGAACCGGGGGCTCTACAGGTGTCTCTGGACTAAAACTCCCATCATTCCTGTCATTGGCCACATTGGCTGGGACTGATGGGAGTCCAGCAATATCTGGAGAGCCAACCCAGTCCCTGATTTCACAGATGGAAAAAAGGCCAGGAAGGAAAGTGAAGCTGTGAAGGAGGGTCAGTCATTGAAACAATGAATTAATACATTTTTAAATGGGTTCAAAGTCTGGCGTGTGCGGAGGGGGAAGCTGAAGATCCCCAGGAGCGACAGAGGCCCAGCCGTCCCCAACCAAGGGTCAGTTGGGAGCCCAACAGGAGGTAGAGGGTATTATGTTGGCAACCCCTGGCAAAGAACCCTTCCCCCAGAAGTTCTTTCTAGCCTGGTGTTCACATTTCCACCATTAGCCCTGCTGAAGAGAACAAGGTGGATCTGTGTAGCCATAACTGTTTCCAAAGGAAGGTTGCAAGGAGCACACGAAAGCCACAGCCTTGTCCCCTGATGCATCTCATGAAGGGTGCTGTGGTGGGGTTGGCTTTCCTCACAAAAGCAAGCTGTTGCGACGACACCCTAGCACTCCTGGGTTCAGGGAACACCCTTAACATTCAACGCTACAACAAATGCTGGAATTGCTAAGGTAGGGCTGGGGGGGGGGCATTCTTCAGCCCCAGGGGCACAATCCCGCCTGCGTTCCATTGGTGGGCGGGGTCAGAAGCAAAAGTGGGCAGGGCAAGGAATGCAAATTTTGCCTTTGCACAGTAGGCTAGTTTCCCCCACCCTGACAAGCAAGAAGCAGGATCAGAGTTCAAGGGTACATTTCCAGCCCAGCAAAAACATGAAAGGAAGGTGTGGAGCAGGGCTGGTCAGGGATGTGAGTTGCAGAGAGTTATGAGGACCAAATAGTGAGGGTCAGAGAAGTGCATTTGACCCCAGGCCTGAGATTCAGATAATCACCTATTCTGCAGGTTGGTGGTAAAGGAAAAGGGACCCCTGACCATTAGGTCCAGTCGTGGCTGACTCTGGGGTTGCGGCGCTCATCTGCTTTATTAGCAGAGGGAGCCGGCGTACAGCTTCCGGGTCATGTGGCCAGCATGACTAAGCCACTTCTGGCGAACCAGAGCAGCGCATGGAAACGCCGTTTACCTTCCCACCAGAGCGGTACCTATTTATCTACTTGCACTTTGACGTTCTTTCGAACTGCTAGGTTGGCAGGAGCAGGGATCGAGCAACGGGAGCTCACCCTGTTGCAGGGATTCGAACCACCGACCTTCTGATCGGCATGTCCTAGGCTCTGTGGTTTAATCCACAGCGCCACCCACGTCCCTAGGTTGGTGGTAGGTGGAGCCAAAAGGGAATGTGGATGGAGCAATGCATTTAATTTTGCCTTTCCACAGGGAGCTAGTTTTCTACACCCACACCTCTCTCCATCCAGGCAAGCAAAGGCACGATCAGAGTTCAAGGACGCATTCCCAGCCAGATGAAAAAACTAAAGGAGGGTGTGAAACAGGCCCAGTAAGAAATGCAGCTGGAGAAAGTGGAGAAAGCCAGAGGAGAGTTCTGAGGGCCAGACAAACATTCTATACCAGAGGAGAGTTCTGAGGGCCAGACAAACATTCTATACCTGGCTCAAATGAACAAATACAATACAATAAAACAACAACTGAAAGAAAGGCATAGAAGGAGCACTATTTTCTCATCACACCTTCTTAGGGATTTCACATTTTGTTTAATTGGCAGGGTTTAACAGGCTCGTTTCCCGACAGAAGTTACTGGCAGGGTTAAGCAGCACAAGCAACGGATCAACAGCCCCAGACGTTTGGCCTAGGAGACAAGGTGACCATTTCCCCCGAAGTCCTGTCACTCCACGAGAACCGTTCTAACTCAGCGCGTCTCCTCTTCCGCCCTCCCCTAGTAAACATGTACCATGCCATAGAGGAAAGTCCAGAAGAGGACATATGTGAAGAGACCGCCGATCAGCCCTCCGGTGAAAAGGGGCCTTCGGGATTTAAAGTACTTGCTCCACCGCCGCCCGGCTTTCAGCACCAGGAGGATGGAGAGGAGGGCGGAGGCCAGGAAGTAGAAGATGAAGCCATGAAGGCCGGTCAGGCCCAGGATCCCAGCGGTCGCTCCCGAGAGGGCAGAGACTGATGTCCGGCAGTAATCCAAAATGGCTGCGTTCCCTCGGACGGCAGCTTCACTGATGAACTGGGGGCCTTCCCGCTTGGCGATCACGGCATTGGCCATGGCTGCGATCCAGATCTGAGCACCGCCGCTCACTTACTGCACTCCTGTGTAAAGAAGAGCAGGAAATATTGATTAGTCAGGAAACACCAGATGGTATCATGCAGCAGTTTGGCTTCACCCCCAGAGGCGCACTCCATTGTCTCTCAAGGTAGATGGATACTACTATTACATTCATACCACAAAACAGCTCTGTATAGGCAAGATTGCCCTTTCGCTCCCTGAATTAAAACAAAACCATATTGTCAGCTATGAGGATCAGGTAGCTGATGATGGGGAAGACCCATGGCTGAGCTTCTGGAGAACCAATGCAAGCCAGAATGAACAATAATGGTCTGATCAGGGCTGGGGGGACACATGACCTTCTAGACGTTGTTGAACTACAATGCCCATAATTCATGGCCATGCTTGCTGCAGGGAGCTGAAGTCCAACAAAATCAGTACGTTTCTGAGCACAATTCCAAGTGTTGGTGCTGACCTTTAAAGCCCTAAGCGGCCTCAGCCCAGTATACCTGAAAGAGCGTCTCCACCCCCATCGTTCAGCCCGGACACTGAGGTCCAGCTCCAAGGAGGGCCTTCTGGTAGTCCCTTCACTGCAAGATGTGAGGTTACAGGGAATCAGGCAGAGGGCCTTCTTGGTGGTGGCACCTGTCCTGTGGAGGGAGAGATCTGACTTTTAGAAAACAACTGAAGGCAGCCCTGTTTAGGGAAGTTTTTAATGTTTGATGTTTAATTGTATTTTTTAATATTTTGTTGGAAGCTGCCCAGAGTGGCTGGGGAAACTCAGCCAGATAGACGGAGTATAAATAAATAAATATTATTATTATTATTATTATTATTATTATTATTATTATCAGCACCAGTTTCCCAGTTCCTGGACTGAACAAATATGGCATGAGGTAGCTTTCCCTGTTCCTTTGGAAGGGGCTGTAGCTCAATGGCAGGCTCAGTCCCTGCCTGGATGGCCAGAAAAGTCCCCTCTCTGAAACCCTAGAGGGCAGCCACCAGTAAGCCATATTGAGCTAGACGGGCCAACCGCCATCTCACTGTAAGGCAGCTTCTCGTAAATTCATATAAGCCCTTTAATCAGAACCATGATGACCGGAAACTTGCTTTAGTTGTCAGGGGAAAGGCTGCAGCTCAGTGACAGAGAACCTGCTTTGCAAAGCCTTCATATGCAGTACCTCCAAGCAAAGATGGGGAATGTTTCCCAGCATGAAATCCTGGAAAGGCGCAGCCTGGTCTAGTTTTACAACGTCCAAACAGTTGTGTGGGGAACTAGGCAACGATCCACACATGCCTTGAAGCATATACTGTATTTTGTATCCCGCAAAGCATGATCATGATTGATTCTTGCAAGCGAAAGAACGCTGACGCCATCCCACAAGCCTCCTTCAGCACAACTCCCTTTCTTCCCCCTCCACTGGAAGCCCGCCTCTGGCCCGCTCCGGGATGACGTCAGAGCCCCGGGTTATGGCGTCAGGGTCCTCTGCCATGAGGTCTGAAATAAACGCCATGAGTGACACATTCGGTTCCGAGAAAGAGGCGCGCCGCCCCCTCCTCCCCGCGCAGACCAAGAATCCCGCTTACCAGTTTTGGGTCGCCTTTTTCCTCTCTCGAATGCCGACCGAAAAAGTCTTTCCCTTCCAACCGGCTTTACCGGAAGTGGGTAGGCGCCGCCATCTTACACAGAAAGGATGCTGGGAGCACGGGTGACGTCACCTCCAGCGCGCGACGGGGCCTGACTCCGCCCCGCTTCTCACATGAGCCCCACGGGACTGGGCCACGGGGATAGTTTCGCGGGCCTTATTTGGAATTTCCGGTTTGGTTTGGACCTTCCGGCTTCTTTATGCCACACTTCCGGCGTCTTCACGCCACATTTCCGGTAACGTCGGTCGAAGTCGTTAAAGACGCCGTGGATACCATGGATATGATGCGGGCTAGAGCGACCGCTTCTTCGTAGACCGGATTTCCGGTCTGAATTTGGCATGTAAGTTTCAGCGCTGAAAGCTGATTGGGTGGCCTCGTGCCAGTTACTATCCTACCTCACAAGGTTGTTGTGGAAAGTTGTTTGGAGATGTTTGTCGTGGGTTCATTTAAAAAAAACAAAACAGACCGTTAAAATAACAGTCTAGTGAAAGGAACTGAGAGGAGTTGCGTGGTCAGGTGAGGAGAGCGAGGGAGCGGGCTGAGGGGAGGGGGCGTGGCCTCTTGGTAGGCGGAGAGACGTTGCCGGTCGTGGGGGCGTGGCCACGAGTAGCGGCGGTGGGAAGGGGCGTGGCCAAGCGAGGTCGCGAGGGCAAGTATGTGCGCGCGAAGAGGGGCGCGGCGACCGTTGGAGGGGAGGGGGCGTGGCCTCTTGGTAGGCGAGGGGCGTGGCCACGCATAGCGGCACTGGGGAGGGGCGTGGCCCGGCCGCGGGAGGGGCGTGGCCAGGCGAGGTCGCGAGGGCAAGTTATGTGCGCGCGAAGAGGGGCGTGGCCCGGCGGAGGGGGCGTGGCCCATGGCGAGAGCGGCGGCGGGCAAGGGGCGTGTGCCGCCTCCGCCCCCGGCCCCGCGGCGGGCGCGTGAGCGACACGGGGCGGGGCGAGCGGGCGGCGAGGGCGTGGCCGTGGGCGTGTCCATCCCCCGAGGGGGCGTGTTCGTGGCCCGCCTGGGTCGGATCGGGCCGCTCTTCGCCTTTTGTTCGGTGGGAGGCGAGCGAGGGAGGCGCGGCGCCCGAGGCGGGGAGGCCAGGCCAGCGGGGGCCATGGCCTACATCCCCGGTCAGCCGGTCACGGCCGTGGTGGTGAGTGGAGGAGACGCCCTGCCCCCCCCCGCTGTGGGTCCCCCCAAAACCCAGCCCTCCCCCCAGCTTCACTCTCCTCTATGGGGCTCGGGGGGGGGCTGGAAAAGCCAAGGATTTGCAATAGTGATTAACGTTGCTCTCAATCGTTTTGTAAACCGCTTTGGGGGGAAAACAGCCGCAAGCGGCATGCAATTCTAATGGAAGAAATGTTGGATTTAAATCCGGATTTAAAATAAAACCCATCTGCTCTGGATGGGAATTGTGTTAATGTGGTAATAACAAACGTCACCCTCGTTGGTGGCGATCTGTCGCCCGCCCTTCACCCTGAGGGCCCAGGGCGGGTTGCAACAATTCAAAGAGCGCTAAAAAGAGTTTAAAACGGCTCACAGTCAGTGCTTTTCTTCTAGGGAAAAAGGTTCCGGTACTGCGTACCCCTGAGTACCTCCAGGAAAAAAAGCACTGCTCACATTCACAAAAGTAGAGTGGGTTCTTAAAGCAGGCACGTCGAGTGCCAAAAGCTAAGGAAAATAGGTTTTGATGTATTAAGAGAAAAAAGGAATAATGGTGGTGATCATTTATTAAATTGTTGATATATTAAAAACATACTATAATCTCCCTGAAATGCATAGTGGAAGACCTGTCTTTTTCGTTCAGGAAAAAGAGGGTGAGGGGGGCATTTTAGCCCATCCCACCTCTTTTCTTCACCTGCTTTTTAAAAAAATGCTGGGGATGGAAAATGGGCCTGAATGTGTGTGTAGAAAAATCAGCTATTTTGCTGCTCCTTTCCAACCCTAACTCTTTCTTCCCTCCTTTAATTTGAATGGATGCATAGAATTGAATTGGAAGGGGCCCCGAGGGTCATCTAGTCCAACCCCCCTGCAATGCAGGAATCTCCGCTAAACGGCATCCATGGCAGATTGCCATCCAAACTCTGCTTAAAAACCTCCAAGGAAGGAGAGTCTGCCACCTCTCATGGGAGTTTTTCCCCACTGTTACTCTACTCTTTGGCTGCTCTCTTGGAAATGCTGCCAGAACATCTTAGTGGTTGCTTAATTTCAATGGGCTTGCTGATTACTGTTGGCTATAACCCATTGTGCAAATATGTGTGTGAACTTCACATATAATTTATGTGTATTCATAAAAATAGCAGTGAAGATTGTTTTTATCCCTAAAGTACTTTGACCTTTCCTATAATTGAATCTCAGATAGACGTTTACAAGGCACTGCACTTGAGAGTTTCCAAAACACCCTCCCTGCTTACAGTTTTATCTATGTGCGACAAAAAAAGGGACCATAGAATGGGCTGTGGAAAGGCAAGCAAATTGAGGCACTGATTCCGGCCTAATAGGAATCCTTGCAATGACCTGGTGGGACAGTCACTGTGGGCGACATTTCTGGGCAAGGAAGAGGTGCCAAACGGCTGCATTTGTTCTCTGCTTCTGCTTTATTAGGAGGCTGCCCACAATTTTGTAGTCTCTTGAGGGATGTTTCCCTCTCTTGCTCTCTCCCCTTATTTCATTACCTCACTTACTTCATTTGCTCTTACAGTATCTCCCCTCCTTTCCCTTCCAGATGCTGCTGAACTGCCGCCTCCCATCATCCCTGACCGTTGGCCATGCTGGCCATTGGGAACCGCAGTTCTGCAACATCTGGCTGGCCCCCAAAGCCTGTTAAGTCTCCTGCATTCAGGGGTCTTCCTCCAGCTGCTGAGCAGGGGTCTGGACTCAAGCCCCACCGCATTCTTCCAACCCTACCAGTTGATCAGACCCCCACAATCTCAGAAGTGTTCTGGCTAAAAGTTCCAGAAACCGTGTGTGTGTGTGTGTGTGTGTGTGTGTGTGTGTCTTGCATTCCATGGATTTACTCCTTCCGGGAAAATTCCTCTCTTGCCCTGCCTGATCAGGGTCTTAAATCTCTCTCCCTTGTTTTGTGCCTCTCTTCTACTTCCAACCTTCCCCTACAATTGCAAATCTTTATGCTTTATTCTTACCTGGTTCCGCCTGCCCCACCCTCCAAACCTTGCACTCCCTCTGGCCGCCAGTCTCCCCTAGATTAGATCTGTTCAATTCCATCTGATCGGTTCAGTCTCCTTTGGGAGTGGTTGGTGATTCATGGCTGGTTGAGCAAATAGCTGGGAGGAGTGAAAAATGCTCTTTTTGTGGTCAGGGCACTGAATAAGCATAACGTGTATGTGTATGTTTTGTTGCCGTCTAGTACAGAAGAGAGAACCCTCAGGCAGCCGGGCCCATAACCTGCTCCCTCCACCATACGGAGCGAACCGTAGTCTGTGTCTGATCACAAGAGTAACACCCCCTCCGTAGCCTAAGGTGTTTGATGAGTACACCTTGACAGGAATCCTGGAAAAAGACATGGATGAGTCAATAATGGCTTGTCTAGCCTGAGTGCTTACAAGTCCAATGGTGATTTTTTTAAAAAAAACAAAACGGTGAATGGCACAGACTGGTAGAGTATGGGTGTGGTGGGGAAAGTTTGGCCCTGGAAATCCCATTTCCCAAAGAATGGGGCAGCTGTGAAGTTCAGGGAGTGGCTTTTGAATGCAAACAGAGCAGAAAACATTGTGGACCTTTCTTCCCCAACCTGGTGCCCTCTGGAGGTTTTGGAGTATCACTCCCAACAGCCCCTAGTCCAGAACATCTGAAGGGAAACAGCTTGGAGAAGTCCATAGTTGGCATGTGGTGTATCTCCTGATCATGTGGAATATAACATTGGAAGGAAGGGTTTGAAAAGATGAGATTTGCTGAAAACTGGCATTTGTTCATTGCATTTATGTCCCCCCTTTATTCAGGGCAGTGTAGTGAAATGGGGTGCACAATGGCCCCATGTGGTCGATTAAGATGAGAACGCAAGAGGAACTCGCCCAAGGTCACCCAGTGAATGGAGACTGCAACCCAGGCCTTGTTGGTCTGACATTCTGCACTGCTACACCCCGCTGAGCTCACAGAGAGCGAGCGTATTAGTCATGCATCATAAGAATTTGGGGTGTGGAAGGGATACCAGTGGCTTTTCTAACAGGCCGTGAATGCTGTCTGAAAGTGCTAAAGATGGAGAGAGCATGGCATTATCTTATCTCATGGTATGAAGCAATCCAGAAATAACAGTCATAAGAGGCAGGGTGAGGCTTGTTCCCAGAAGTCAAGTGCAATTCTGCCCAGATTTACTTGGAAGTCAGTGTCATTTGGTTTAGTGAGGCTTCACCCCTCCAAGTTAGGCTGTGTAGTAAGCATTGCAGCCTAAAGCTCAGCATTGGTCCGGGTCTGTGTGTTTTTGCACCCCCTTCCCCTAAACATCTGGGTTGCGCTGTCCCCTACAAGGTAGTCCTCCAGGTGTTATTGGGCTCCAGGCATGCCTGACCATTGGATGAAGGGTTTTGGAGTCCGACAACGCTGCTCTTTTCTACAATTCCCCTCTCTACTCCAGGAATCAACTCTTTGTTGTCAGGGGCAGGGAACGCGTGGCTCTCCAGTTGTTGCCAGATCAGAACTTCCATCATTCCTCTCCCTTGGTGTTTGGGGGCGCCACAGTTAGCCACTCCTGCCATAACAGATCTGGGATTCCTCCGCTCCAAGGGTAGCAAAGCTGTGACCCTTAGGGAGTGTGGTATCAACTTCTCTCAGCCCCAGCCAGCATGACCAGGGGGTCAGGAATGACGGGCGGGGCAGCCCAATGCCATCAGCAGTGGCTCAAGTTCAGCCACCCCGCTCAGCTCTGTGATCGTGAGAGAGAAACGCTGACGGTTTTCATTTTAAAACTGACTGTTCCCTGAAGGAGGAGAGTGAGCCCACTTGGCTTTAGACCTGTCCAATAAAAATGCCAAGTGATGGTGCCATTTCATCCCCTCTAACCTTTTGTCCATCTCACGAGGCAGCGAGCCACTTAACGCTATCTCTGGAGTCACTGCTGCCATTCTGCCTTGTTTGGCTGTCTTCCCTTTGGTCTCTCTTGCCTTTTATCTCTCTCTTTCTGAAAGTGCTTTTCTCTTTCCCTCCTCAATGAGCTCATAACCCCCGTCTCCAATAAAAGGGTGCTTGTTTATACGGGTGAAATCCGATGCTTCCCCTCATTTCAGAACTGGCCGTTCTTGACCCCCGAGGAAATGATCTTGGATAGAAAGAATGGGAGCGAGGCACGCTCGGGGAAGATGGGGGCTTTTTGTTTCCAAAAATCCCTGCGGCCCAAGCCTTGGCAGATTACACTCATCTTTACCCTAAGCTACTGCCCTTCCCTAAAAGTATTTCCCTTTTCCTGTGGTCTGTTCTTCCTTCCTTCCAACCCTCCTTTCCCAAATTACTCCCCTGCCATCCGCTGTGTTGGACCATTTGGTCCAATCCTGCAAGGCTCTTCTGAGCTGTCTGTCTCTCCTTTCTGCTCCCTCTGTGACACAAGGGCAGCTCAACCAATCACTGCTCCTCTGCCCCCCCCCCCAATCCCACGCTGGGCTCAGATGAAGCTGCTTTGGTTTAGAAAAACGCATAGCTGGCTCAGTTGCTCTTTGTAGTTAAGGATGGGATAGAGAGAAAAATTCTTCTGCTTTTTTGGGGGGGGGGGCAGATGGGAAGCAGGGCTTTGTGAAGAGCAGATGGTGGTTTTGTGCAAGATGTTGTGTCTGGCAGTGCAACAGCAAAGGCCTTTATGCTGTGACACACAACCTCCTATTGAGACACCCACCCACCCCTTTTGCAGTTTCAGAACCCTTTCCCCTTTCTGAACCAAGCAGGATGTGACACATGGTGTCATTGCATGCTTGCCATACGTCTCTTTTAAAAATAAAGGGCTTGTTGGCTTCAGATTGCTGGACAAGAGCACCTCTTTGTCCTGTTATCAAGCGTCTCACAAGAGCCAGAATGGATGAATCCCAAGCCGCAGGGGTGTACAAGGGCCTGCGAAGAGTCCTCGCGTTTCACACGACTCGCCTCTCCCTTCCCTTTCAGCAAAGGGTCGAAATCCACAAGCTCCGCCAGGGCGAAAATCTAATCCTGGGCTTCAGCATTGGAGGCGGCATTGACCAGGACCCCACGCAGAATCCCTTCTCGGAGGACAAGACGGACAAGGTCAGGATCTCGATGGCCTTAAAAGGCCCCTGGGCTGGTTTTGTGTAGGTCTGGCCTTGGCGTGATTTGAGCAGCAGAGTTCGGCTGGATCCTGATTGCGTCCAAAAATGCCTCTGTTGCTGTTGCTCAAATCCACCCTGAAAAGATCACTCTTGGTCCAGAGCCAGGCTGATCATGGAGGGAGCCTTTTTGAGGGGGTGGCAATTTCTACAGGCTGTAGAGAAGACTGGCAGTGTAACAGGAGACTTCCGGGCATGCCAACTCTTGTCTGTTTGATCGGCTTTCTTTGGAGCAGACTGGTCATGATCCACTCACCTGGCCTGTTCTTGGGAAAGAAGGAGTCTCTCCAAGCAACCAGATAGGAAAGGCCTGGGGGAACCTTCGTCTTCCCCACTGTGGAAGAAGAAAATGGCAAATACTCCTTTTTCTTTTATGCCACAAGTGTAACTGGGTATGTGTAGACAACAGATGGACTGTTTCAATGTAGACTAGCAACTTGCAGGGCTGTGTGGGCTTGTGTGATCAAAAGACTCAGTTGATGGAACTTACAAAAGCCCTGGTACAGGGATGTCAAGTGGCTCTGAGGATGAACGAGCAGGGAGGACAGAGGATTTGGCCCTGGCTTTTATAAACTTGACTCTTGTGCAGGCCTGTCTGAAGGGTGGCTGTCTGGAGTTGCTTAGCAGAGATTCCACTGGCTGAAGCCTTCCTCTCTAAACCTTACTTCCTGTCATTGAGCAGAGAAGCAGAAAGCTCTTCACAGAGCTGCCTCCCTGAAGCAGTAAGCCAAAGGGATCTTTCTCAGACACCCTCACTTCTGGGCAACCTTCTGAGAGCCACATGGGCAGGGGTGCAATTTTTACTTTTTGCATCCCTCTCTACCCTCCATCTAGACCATCAAGAGGCATGATCAGAGTTCAAGGACACATTTTCACCCAGGCAAAAGCCCACAAGGAGGGTATGAAGTAGCGCTGGTGAGGGTTGTGGCCTGGGGAAGTCTTGAGGGCCTGATCGAGAAGTATGGAGGTCTGCATCTGGCTCCTGAAGGTTTCCCACTGGTGAACGAAGTCATCTAGAGCCGATCGTGCAAGTGGATCAGGGCCTTGTCACAAAATGAGCCTGGAACCACCTCCAGTTCTCATTTCATGTGCATGTCCAGCGAGGGACCCGGCCAACTCCTGAGACCTCCGTGGTGGTATCTTTATGCAGTCCGTCTTTTTCTCCTCTCAGGGCATTTATGTGACCAGAGTGACGGAAGGTGGCCCCGCCGAAGTGGCCGGCCTCCAGGTCGGAGACAAGATCATGCAGGTAAATCCCAGACTGGTTTAAGAAGCAGCAGGGGGGGCGTCCCATTATTTCTTCCACTGCCAGGCTTTCCAGCTACTAGTTTTCCCATTTAAAGTGTGGGAGGTTAGGTTGAGAGGTCATGACTGGCGCAGTGTGCTTCATGGATGAGTGGGGATTTGAACCCTGGTCTCTCAGGTGCAGGCCTAACACCCTAACTGCTACACCACGCTAGTTACTCTTCTGAGTGGTCTGTTTTTATGGACTCAAATTAAAGCTTTAATCACTCCATCCTGTGAATTAAGTTGCTGAAGACCTTCCTTACGAGGCAAAAGAAAAACACAGAAAGCTGCCTTATATATACTGAGTATATATCTAGCTCATTAATGTCTACACTGACTGGTAGCAGCTCTCCAGGGCTTCAGGCAGGGGGCTTTGTCATTCCTGGAGATGCTAGGGATTAAACATGGGTCCTTCATACAAAGCAGATGCTCAAACACTGAGCTGCTGTTTTATTATTTCTTTAATTTATATCCCCCTCTTCCTCACAAAGTAACCCCTAGAAACAAAACCAAGACTCGAGTCCTCATGATTCTTAATTAAGGGGTGATTTAAATAGGAAGCTGTCATATGCTGATCATTTCCCCATCTACTGGCTCTCCAGAGTTTCAGACATTTCCTCACTCTATAGCTGGAGATGAGCGATTGGACCTGTGACCTTCTAGATGCAAAGCAGATGCTCTACCACTCAGCTACAGCTCTTCCCCTGAATTTAGGGCTGTACGGGTTAGAAAAAAGTTGAAGGAGACACGTTACAGGAGTCATTATTTAAAACTAGAACCCATGAGATTATTGGACCAGGATCCAGAAAGCTCATTGCTGGATCTTGGACCAGTCACTCACAGCCTTACATGCCCTGCTGGGTTGCTGCAATGATAAATGGCAATGCAAGAATCTTGTACACTACCTTGAGCTGCTTGGAGGAGAGATGGGATGCCAATGTAATAAAGAGCGGCATGGGGAATTCTAGCCTGATATTAACATCCACACTCACACCATGAAGCTCACTAGAAATCAGGTTGAGGGAAGCCGCAGAGTAAGATTAAAGTATTCTCTTCACTGCCACAAAGAATGTGGTGCTGGCCTCTTGCTTGGTTTTCGAAGTGTTTTCACCCAGATTTGTTGAGGTCTGGGGGTGATGGTTGTGGTGGTGGAACAGAACTTGCATGTGGAGGCAGAGGCCACCCCTGCATGTGGAGCGTTAGGAGCTGGCTCCTAGCTTCTGACTGCCAACACCCCTCGGTTGGCTGTCCTCCTGCTCCTAGTATGCTTTGAATTGGTGGTGGGCCTTTCCTCAAGCAATGCTGCAAATGTATTGCAGGTGAACGGCTGGGATATGACGATGGTGACCCACGACCAAGCCCGGAAGAGGCTGACCAAGAGGAACGAGGAAGTGGTCCGCCTCCTGGTGACCAGGCACTCCCTACAGAAAGCTGTGCGGGAGTCCATGATGTCCTAACCGTGCCATTGATTTTGGGGTGGGGGGTGGATAATCTCAAATGGGGTGGGCAGGATGCTGATCGGGGACCACAGCCAGCTGGGCTTGGAAGACTGCTGCACACCCCCCCCCACTGAAGAAAATCCCTTCCACAAAGGAGGTGCCATCTTTGTTGAGAGACTTGCCCCCCTCTCGGTTGTACTAAAATGACACCAGTGCAGTAGCAGTTTGGCCTGGCAAGCTCAGCAGCTATGGGTGGGCGTGGGGATCCTGTATTCCCTGCCTCCCCAGGTGTTGTTGGACTGATCTTTCAGGTGAGCTGGCTGAGGCTGCTGGGAGCTGGAGTCTAGCAACATTTGGAGGGCCCCTGGTTCCCCACTCCAGTCCAGCAGGGCTCAAAGCGAGGTGCTCCCTTGGGTGGCGACACTGATACCAGCTGTGCAGGGAACTGTTTTGGCTTAAGGACCAACCCTTGTATATAACCTGCCCTGACCTTCTCTTGCACAAATGGACGGCATCCAGCTTCTCCTGATGAATTTCTCTTCCTAATGCTGGCTGAGTTCCAAGCCTAGAGAGCCTTTGTCATACAGCCAGGGGGAAAGGAGTGGGGTGGGATATGGGGGTTGGGTGGGACAGGGGACAGTTCTACAAGCTCCAATACCTTAGCTCCTTTAGAGTGTCCTCTAACATAAAATGCGTCCCGGGAAACTCTTTGTGGCTTAAACACCAAAGGCTCTTAAAACTTTTCATTTTGCAGAAAGCCCACATTTCAATTTTTATAGCAAAGGCATTCTTGTAAATAACCTTGTTCCCTCTGTGTGCAAGTGTCATTCTAGTTCTAGCTTAGGCTTAAGATAGCAAATTCAGCCCACAGGAGAGAGAGTGAGTCCAAGCCTACTCTTGAAACTTGGGATGCACAGATTAAGCTGAAACCTTCTGTTGTGCCAAAGCACCGTGTGTGAGTCCCCTTTCAACCTGGACGTGGCAAATTAGTGGCACCCTGGACTGGAAGTGCTGAACTATAAAATGATGATAAATAACAATATAGGCCTTTTATGCTAGAGTTATTTTAATGAGGGGTGGCTCACCTGTGGCCCCCTGGATTTCACTGGACTCCAGCTCCCATCATCCCTGACTCTTGGCTAGGCTGTCTGAAGGCAGCTGGGAGTTCAACCCCTCTGGGTGCCCGTGGGGGGGGGCACCCATCTTGTAACTGGAAACCTCTCCGATTCTCTTCTGCATTTATCTCTGTTGAGGTCAGGGAGCCTGTTGCATTCCAACGCCCATCAGCCCTGCTCCAAGGGACTGGGGTCATAAGAGCTGGGGGTCCCCCAAAAGGCCTGGAAGGTCACAGGTCCCCCCACGGTCATGCTAGGTATTTTTCTGGGGCAGAAGCCTTAAATCATGCTTTGGGAGGGCTATCGCTCCCCCAGAATTGTCTTCCCATACCTGCTTGAGGGAATAGCTGCATTTGTGAAGTTTGTCCAAAGGGCAAGCGGTCTGGATCTTTTAGAGGGCTGGAGGCATCTCCCTGCCACACTCTTCCAGGGGTTTATCCTAGTACACCCATTTTGATTGATCTTGTATACGCCCTTTCTGGAATTTGCTTCCAATCACAGTTTTTGTATTAAATATAACGGTCTACAATACTTTTTTTTATTATTATTAAATCCACTGTAAATAAGCCCTTCTCTCTCCCTCCCCCGCAAAGTTTGTACCTCTAACTTATTTCAGTATATTACTGCTATTCCATTTTTGTGCTGATTTTACTTCAGTGATGTTAACCTTCAAGCTGAAAAGAAGTTGCCAGTCTTGTCAAATACCACTAGATGCCTCTTAAATCACTGCATTTTGTACTTTGATGATGCCAAGGTAGTTTAGGGACTTCCTCTCTTTTGGCAGGCTTCCGTGAGGAAGCCTTGGCGGGGTGGGGCTTGCATGTTCAACCGTTTCGTTTTTTTTGTAAGGGAGGGGAGCAAGCAACTGTACAGCTCTGCTGCGTCTCATTTTACACAATAAAAGGAAGCTGGATTTTCTGTCTGGAATGTATTTCTGTCACTGCTTTCGTTGATGTGTTAAGCGTTGGAGGGCAAGAGCCAACTTTGAAGAAGTGGTTCCACAAGCGTTGCTTTGTTCTCACTGCAGGAGAATGGGAGGGCTTATAAGTTGGGTGCCCTCCAACTCTTAGCAGCCACAGGCAGCATGGCCAATGATTTCCTTCCTCCCCTGATTTAGGCAACCACAGTGAACATGAAAAGGGCCTGCTGGAGGGGGCCAATGGCCCATCTAATCCAGCATCGTGGTCTCACAAGAGCCGTTAGGTGCCTCTTCTGGGAAACATGCAAGCAAGACCTCGGCACCTGAGCCCTCTCCCCTGCTGCTGTTTCCAGCAATTGATTCTCAGAAGCATAGCTGCGTCTGACTGTGGAGGCAGAGCAGCGCCATCAATGGCCTCGGCTTCCATGAATACGTCTATTCCTCTTTTGAAGCAAACCAAGTTGGCGGGCCATCTCTGTCTCCCGTAGGAGCGAGTTTGAGCACCCATCTCCAGTATGGGAACTTTCCTCCCCTTCCTGACCTGGAGATGCAGTGAAGAGAACACAGCACTTTGCTGTCTGAGTGACAGCGCTTCCCCAATATAAGCCGCTACGCTCCATGGCTGGAGACTAACAAAAGGCTGCTTTGATCAGTCACAACCACACCGCTTCAGGTTTTGCTGCATGAGTTTTGAGTCAGACCGCCCTTGTACAAAGTTGTTTTTATTTTGTTTAAAAAAGGCCAGATCACCAGTTCTTCATCTCAACAGCAAAGCTAATAAGGGAAGGAAGAGGTTGACTCAAAGCAACCTCCGTGAGCCCCTTTTCCTTCCTCTTCCCCCAGCCCAAAGGAAGACTTGCGTCTGTGGCACAAATAACCTTCAAGTATATAAGTAGTTTGCATCGTGGCATGGATTCCTTCAGAGAAGCGACCCTTTTCTCCTTCCTTGCAGCCAGCTGCAAACTTTTAGATGGCAAGAGAATGGCCCATACTCATAGCCGTAAACAGCTGGAGAGGAAGAAGAAACCCCCATCTTCCTTCTGAAGCAGCTGTGAGCACCACTTGCCTGAAAAGCCCCCAAGAGATTTCCCTCTGCCAGGAGTTGTGCTGCAGTCTCAGAAGGCATTAAGGCACCGTAAGGCGATTTGGAGCAGCAAAATGAGGTTTGTAGTAACCAAGTCCATGTGAGGAATAGGGCGGAGTCGCTGTGCTTTTCAGACAACCAAGTCTGATTCCTGTAACTTTATCCACCTCAAGGAAGCTCAGCTGGCAAAGGCAAGCACAGAGAGGGCGTCCCACCAGGGCAGACGGTTACTCAAAAGTCTCGTATTCTTGGCGACGGTACAAGCAGTAATGCTGGACGATGAACACAATGTCAAAGATGATGGAGAAGAGGCCCAGCCCAAACTTGGTGGGGTCCCCAAAAAGCAGCCGCCATTCATCTGAAAAGCAAAGCAGGGAAGGAACGCAATACAGATTGTGTATCAATGACAGAATAAGTTGGAGAAAAGATTAAAGGATAGAAGAGGAAGGGACATGATGAAAGCTTATCCAAACTTGTACCCCTCCTGTCCACCTGAAGCTGAAACTTGGGGGTCATACAATGAAAAGCTGATATACCAAAATGTAGAATAAATAATAATAATTTATTTCTACCCGGCCCATCTGGCTGGGTTTCCCCAGCCGCTCTGATCGGCTCCCAACAGAATATTAATAATAAAAAAGTGATAAAACATCTAACATTAAAAACTTCCCTAAACAGGGCTGCCTTCAGATGTCTTCTAAAAGTCAGTTGTTTATTTCCTTGACATCTGATGGGAGGGCGAATAATAATACAGTGGTGCCTCGCATAATAATTAGTAAATTATTCATATATGAATAATTATCCATATAAAGTTATTAAATTATTAGTAAATTATTCATATAATTATTCAATTATTTATATAATTCATAATTCATTCCGCGAGTCTCTTCGGCTTGCGGTTTTTTCGTCTTGCGAAGCATCCCTATTAGCGGCTTAGTGGATTAGCGCTATTAGCGGCTTAGAAAAGGGGGGGGGAGGGGAAAAAACTCGCAAGACGTTTTCATCTTGTGAAGCAAGCCCATAGGGAAATTCGTCTTGCGAAGCGCCTCGAAAAACGGAAAACCCTTTCGTCTAGCGAGTTTTTCGTCTTGCGAGGCATTCGTCTTGCGGGGCACCACTGTAATTTGGAGGGCAAAGAATAAAAATAGCCTGCATCTTCACACAAGGCATCCCTAGACAGATTCACACACACACCTCTCCCCAAACCCAATCATATTTTATGGTTCTAAA
This sequence comes from Podarcis erhardii, assembly GCF_964252035.2. Lineage (NCBI taxonomy): Eukaryota > Metazoa > Chordata > Lepidosauria > Squamata > Lacertidae > Podarcis > Podarcis erhardii. The sequence goes on along the minus strand of NC_138514.1, from coordinate 35,647,004 downwards.
AGCAGAGTAGGGGAAACTCCAGGCCAATGCAGTCCTCTAGGGCTCTGTCTAGCTGCCAGGGACTCTTCCCCAGGGCACTCTTCGAGCAGCCCTGCTCCAACCCTCTCCTGAAGCACTTTAGCCTAGGCAGAATGGCACAAAGGAAGCGGATGACATTTTTGCTTGGATGGCAGGGTGCCTGTTTCTTGAAACTGCAGACTTGTGGGGCTAGATTGCAGCGTTCTGTGCAAAAGACAGCACACCTGGGACTGCCCACTTTTGTCCCTGTGCCCCCCACCATTGACGGCATGTGGTGCCTGGAATGTCCCATCCCTGTTATAAATGTCTTAAAAGGAGTGCAATGAAAAGAAAAAGGATTTCTGCCCCAAGCTGCTTAAGCAGATAATTGGGTTTTTATTTAAAAAGGGGGGGGGGGACATCACAGTATGAATTCACCCCGACAAGATGGGGCAGTGGGCAGTAGCTTAGGCCTAGTGTATACATGCAAGGGAATGAGAGGGTCAGGGGGGGCTCTACCACTTTAGCGGAAGACTAAACCCAGCGCAGAAGTTTCGAGAAGGATTAAGGGGGTTTTAAGGGTTCATTTATACCCTGCTTCGTGGCCCAAAGAGAACAGCATATTAGCATAATAATAAATGCCAATAATCATTCGGAAAAAAAATAAAAGATGGCAAAAAGTAAATACCAATATTTCCATCAGCTTCACCTAGCATGGGTGATGGGGGCCAGCGATATCTAGAGGACCACAGGTTGCACACACCACACACCACGCTCATGCGCTGCGTACAGCAGCATATGGGGAAGATTATCTCCCACCTCCTTGCCTATCTTTAGATTCTTGCGAAAGGTCAGTATCAGAAAAAAACCAGAACCGTGGCAGGGCAAACCTCTGGCTTGATCAAGCATGCTTAGCTCTAGGTTAGATTACTGTAACACATTATACGTGGGGCTGCCTCTGAAGATGGTCAGGAAATTCAGCAGCCAGGTTGCTCACCCCGTGGGGCAAGAGAGTTTGAGAATATAATACCATCCTGGCCCAACTGCACTATCTGCCAATTAGTTTCCAGGCCCAATTCAAAGTGCTGGCTTTGACCTATAAAGCCTTAAACAGCTCAGGACAGCAATTCTTAAAGGATCGCCTCCTGTGATCATCATTCTGAGGCTCTTCTTTGTGTGCCTCCTCTGTGAGAGGTCCAGAGGGCAGCAACACGAGAACGGGGCCTTTTCAATGGTGGCTCCCCGTATGTGGAATGCTCTCCCCAGAAAGACTCACATGGTGCCCTCTTCAGGTGTCAGGTGACAGGCATTCCTTTCTAACCAGCCCCTTTTCTTTGTCCATGGCTTTTTCGATGGGGTGGTATGTTTAATTGTATTCCCCCACTGGTTTTAACATACGTATGTACAGTATGTATGTAAGTCTCTGAGTTGCTGCATTGAAAAGTAAGCAGCTAATAAATTTAACAATAAAAATAATAATTACCATTGTTGTAAGACTGCAAGAACATCTGAAGGAGGCTGAAGGTGCCTCCCGTGAAGTCCAGCAAAACATTTCCGATGCTCCAGCCCTCGGTGCTCTTGCGGCGGAAATTCAGGTAAGCCTAAAAAAGGAGGGAGAAGGTATCAGGGCAAAGGGACTCCCACTGGGAAGGAACATGGTCTCCAAAGCTTCAAAGGACGAGTTGTTGGTAGGCTGGCACTGGTTTTCTGGTAGATCAGGCCCAGCTACATACAAATGGTGTGGTCTTTTTAAAGGGAAAATGGGACCGACTGAAGGAGGGTGAGGTGAATTAAGGAAAATGACACGTGGATGTAGTTAAATGGCATTGTTTTGATGTCAGGCTATAGAAAACCACGAAAGCTGTAAAGGAAAAAGTAGTAATTTATATCACTGTATATCAGATTATTATGTTAAATAGGAAATTCTTAATCCTATATGGTGTAATCTGAATTCTGCTTGTGGGGAGGGGATAGTCATGTTTATATTTATACCCTAATCAGCATTACAGGGGTACCTTGGGTTAAGAACTTAATTCATTCTGGAGGTCTGTTCTTAACCTGAAACTGTTCTTAACCTGAGGTACCACTTTAGCTAATGGGGCCTCCCGCTGCTGCCGCGCCACTGCAGCGCAATTTCTGTTCTCATCCTGAAGCAAAGTTCTTAACCCGAGGTACTATTTCTGGGTTAGCGGAGTCTGTAAACTGAAGCGTCTGTAACCCGAGGTACCACTGTACAGGCAACTTCTGGGTCACTGTGTGCTTGCGTGAAATTGCATATTATAGGGACACCCATTGAAAAAGCCTGCAAACACCCCCTCTGCCCCTTTTTGTGATGTTTTGGGGTCACTTCCGGGTTCGGCGTGTACTCACGGTCACACGCATATGAGACACGCCTAAAGCAGTCGCTGCCTGCACTGTACTTTCATAATATTGTTTGGTATGGAAATTAAGAAAGGAGACAGAGACTTGATGACAGACAGAGGCAAAGCCCAGCCATGAATGCATGCCCCCCCTTACCTGTGGGAAGTATTTGACAAGGGTGACACCCAGCTTGATGTAGGAGAAGTAGAAGAGGAAGGCCAGCCACGTGATCTTCCCGGCAGCGGCAACGGACAAGGTGGCGAAGACGAAGAGCCAGGCAAAGATGAGCAAGCCCACGGCCACCCAGGAGACCTTCTGGGTCCCTCTCTGAAAGGCCAGATCATCAGCATAAACAACTTACAAATGAGATATGCAGAACCAGGAGTTGGCACGTTGCGCGGAAGGTTTCTTTGGGTCTTGGCTCAGTGGTTAGAGCATCTGCTGGGCAGGCAGGAGGTCCGAGATTCAATGCCCCCATATGAAACCCTGGAGAGCTGCTGCCAGTCAGTGTAGACACGGAGCTAGATGGTCTCACTCAACCCTAAGTCACTTTCTTGCATTCATCTTTAAATCTGCTCTTAAGTCGGAACCATGAGGACTAGCATCCTGCTTTATTTTGGGCGGGAGGAAGGGGGCTGTGGCTCAGTGGTAGAGCCCACAGAAGGTCCAGGTTCGATCCGAGGCAGGGAGGGCCAGAAGAGACCCCTGCCTGAAACCCTAGAAGAGCTGCTGCCAGCCAGTGCAGGCAATGTGCTAGATGGGCCAATGATCCGACTCTATAAGGCTACCTATGTTTCTAAAGGGTTTCTAAAGTGATAAAGCTTTTCCTTTGAGTTAAACCAATATAGATGGCATGCCGGCAGTCAGAAAAGGCGCAAGCGTATGATCTGAACCCTCAAAAGAGCTTCCGAGAGAGCGATCTGAAGGGTCCAAGCTCACCTCGTAGATCAGGCACTGGAAGATGATGAGGAGAGTCACAGCGACAGCGTGGAGGCTGAAGAAGACGTCGTTGCTGTCCACCGGGTTCACGCCATTGGGATAGGAGCGCAGGAACTGCTCCTAAGGAAGCAGGCGGCTGCTGGTCAGAACTGGGAATATGAGGCAATGGCCAAGCCCCAATGGAAGGAAGGAGAGGGGTTCCCACCTACCTTCACAGATTTGACCCAGAAGAGGCCAACGTTGAAGACCGAGTAGGCAATGAAGCCGGTAAGGTTCAGGGCGATGAAGTCAAAACTGAGTCCCACGACGCTGGAGGGAGGCAGGGGATAAAAACCCAGAAAATTATTACTATTTTTTTTTCTATAAAAGAATGGAAATTGTTTATTGAACATTTACAGATAAATTGTAAACAGATAAAAATATTGGCAGGATTATTGTAATAACCTGCAGTTTCATAACAGTATATATTTAAAGAAGATGAGTAAATGAATAAATTAAGTTAATTTGGTCAGGCAGAAAATATTAAAAATAAATAAATTTAAGGAACTGCAGAAAGTGGGGGAAGAAAGTCAAGTTTTGAAAAGTCAGAATGATTGTAAAATCAGTGAAATGTATAAATCTGAAAAGTATAAATTAAAAATTAAAAAAGAAATAAAATTATTGCTACTTATTATTTTTATTTTATTACCTACCCTTCACTCTAAGGACCCAGAATGGGTAAAAACAATTTAAAATACAGGATCAAGGGACTGTTTTGAACAACTTACAATCCCAGCAACAGGATGGGCACTAAAAGCATATGCATCTCAGGTGACAACAGCCAGAGTAAAGAGGAGCCTTCTGCATTGGCCAGAAACTATCATGAAGGTGTCAAGCCACCTCAATAGGGAGGGAGTTATTTGACTTTGGGGCCTCCAGAGAGGATGTTCTGGACTGCTGCCTGAGCTTCTGAGGGTGGCGGAACAGGCAAGAGGGACACCCCCCCCCAATTTCAACACCTGAGAGGGTCTGTAGGGAAGGAGATGGCCTTTCAGATCAATCAAAAGGTTATTAAAATACACATTGGTAGGCAGTCTTTTGGCCCAACAGGGAAAATGCCATCGGCTAGCTTCCAGGAGCTGTGCTTCGTCAATGTCTCATGGCGACAGCCAACTCTGAACTTGCCTGTCTGCTCAGCCAAAGCTAAAATGTCAAGTTCCTAGACCTTAGAACTGCAGAGATTTTAAGACTGAATGAAGCCTGGAGGAGGGGTCCGCTGTAAAGTCAGAGGCCAGAGGGGAAGCTGAGAGGGGGACGCAGTGGCTGTGGGACTGATCCTTCCAAGGGAGGCAAAAGTTGCTGTGTTCAGGAGAAAACGGGACAAAGGCGGAACAAGCAAGTCTGTACAGCAAAAAATAAAAGTTGTTTTTCTATATGTGATCTCCCCCTAGTGGTAGCTAGAAGGGAGCGGGAATTGTATTTTAGCTTATGCACAGGGTCCCCAACCTTTTGGAAATCTGATAAATGTTATCATGGGCACCCCAAAAGCAAGACTCCTCTGCTTCCTTTTTACCTTTTCCGTCTCCAGTTCTCGAACACCTGGGGGTAAAAGGAGACTGACCAAGCCAGAAAGTAGATCCAGCCAATCACCTGGTCCACAATCCTCACTGCATTGCTGTGGATCACGAGGAAGCGGATTCTGGGCCTGCAGGAGAGGGAGGGGCAGCAGGTCACCAAAGGGAAGCTCACAGCACAATCCATTATATGATCAACTCTGGCATTTAAAAGCCATTGGGCTCAAGGAGGCTCACCCTGGAGCCAGTGGGATGGAAGACTTCAGAGTCCATTTCAAAGACAGGGAAGAGCAAACCCCTATAGGTTTCTCTTGGGAGGGGCCTGCCAAATTTAGGACAGAGGGGGGGGCCTCAAACAGAGCACTGTCTGGGATAAACATCTGTTTTGGGTTTTTTAAAAGCAGATTTCCTTACTAGCAAGCATCTCCCAATTTACTCTGCCTCCTAAAAATAATTCTGTTCAGGCAGACAAAAAAAAATGTGTTCTTAATTTGGCCTTTAGGTTACCCTCGATTTTAATTTTGAATTTTTGCTCTTAACGTTTTTACTTATGACTTCATGGTTTTAGTCTTTTTGCGAACTGTTCTGAGGTTTGTTTTTTTGTCAGCCAAGCGGTATATAAATGTTATGATACAATATTATATCAACTGCATTCTGGCATTTCGTATATCCCACCTTTCCCCCAAAGAGCTCAAATTGTCATGCATGCTTCACCCTCTCTACATTTTTTCTTCACAACAACCCTGCGAGGCAGGCACAAAGTCAGCTGTAGGGCAGGTGGGTATGGTTTGGCCAAAATTGCCTCACAAGCCATAACATAAAACAATTAGGTAGGAACAGAAAATTTCTGGTCCTCAGTGGGAAGGGAGGCTGAGTTTAAGAAATTTTTAAAAATCCTGAAATTGTTCCAAGGAGCGTTATGGCTGTGGTAACAAGGATAGAAAAACACTAAAGGCTGACTCAACTGCTTACCCTGTTTGGTTGGACGAGTTGGACTGAAGATACACAGTCAGCTGCCCGACTTCTTTTGCTCTCACTAGGAAGCTCACCTTCTTTACGCCTGCCGTTACGATTACCTGGTAAAGCACGGAGACAACAGAAGTTGCTTTCTTCCCCAAGGACCACCTCTCCCCATATGAACCGACCCGGACCCTGCGATCATCCTTTGAGGCCCTTCTTCCTGACAGGTCTGGAGGACGGCAATGTGAGAACAGGGCCTTTTCTGTGGTGGCTCCCAGTTTGTGGGCTGCTCTCCCCGGGGAGGTCTGCCTGGTGCCTTTGTTATATATCTTTAGTGCCAGGCAAAAACATTCCTCTTTCTCCTAGGCCTTTGGCCAATTAGTATTCTATATCCTTTTAAATGTGTTTGTGGGAGGGGGTTCTGGTCTATTTTTTGTTATTATTATTGAATTTTGTGTTCTCATTTTGTATTTTTATGTTGCAAACTGCCCTGTGGTCTTCAAATTTAATAAACAAATAACTAACTATTCCAGGGCACTGTGCCTGGCCCTTGGGACTCCCCTGGGCCACACCCCACTCTCCTAAGGCCACACTCCTCAATGGACATGCTCTATGTCTTCCTCAAGTGCTTTTGCCTTGAACTATTGATAACGCCTGAACAGAGAGGGCTGTGCACATAGAAACACATGACACATGTGGGACTCTAATGCTACACTGCCCTGCTCAACTGAATTGCATGGATGCCTCTTGCTTGCCTATACAGGGATATGGGCTGGTGTGCATAAAGACATATTAGACTTTGGCTCGGTTGGAATGCAGCCAGCAGTACACAGTTGGGTGCACTTATTTTTCCCTGCTGGTCCCACCCACCACAGCCATGTGGCCCCCGGAAGCTCACCCACAAGGGAAAGCAGCCCCCAGGCCTCATCACCAGATTCACGTGGGCTGGCAATGGTTCTCCCGGACTTGAAACAGGAATCTTTCCCAGCCCTTATCTGGGGTTGAACCCGGGACCTTTCCCAAAAGGCAGGTGTTCGTTCCAGGACTTACTTGATCAGGCAGCTCGACGATGGTGCCATTTTCCCTGGATGAATATGTAACATTAAACGTGATTACCAGCGTCTGATTGAGCGGAGTACTGGAAAAGATGGGGGGGGGGGAGGGAATAGGAGAGACATTAGCAGAACCGCAGAGCATTTCTAAGACCCCATCTGCATTACCAACTTTATACTATCATAAAGGTAAAGGGACCCCTGACCATTAGGTCCAGTCGTGGCCGACTCTGGGGCTGCGGTGCTCATCTCGCTTTATTGGCCGAGGGAGCCAGCATACAGCTTCCGGGTCATGTGGCCAGCAGGACTAAGCCGCTTCTGGCGAACCAGAGCAGCGCACGGAAACGCCGTTTACCTTCCCGCCAGAGTGGTACCTATTTATCTACTTGCACTTTGAGGTGCTTTCGAACTGCTAGGTTGGCAGGAGCAGGGACCGATCAACGGGAGCTCACCCCGTCGCGGGGATTCGACCTGCCAACCTTCTGATCAGCAAGTCCTAGGCTCTGTGGTTTAACCCACAGCGCCACCCACATCCCTATCCCTATACTACCATAGCTTCCCCCCAAAGAATCCTGGGACCTGTAGTTTGTTCAAGAAGCTGAGAGTTGTTAGGAGACCTCTATTCTCCTTGCAGAGCTACAGTTCCCAGAGTTCCCCAGGAAGAGGGGCTGACTGTTAAATAAGTCTCTCAAGGGTAATCCTGGGAACTCTAGCTCTTTAAGAGGGCTCAGAATTGTATCTCTAGGGGGTAAACTACAGGGATTCCTTGGGAGAAGCCATGTGTTTTAATGTAATGGTGTGGGTGTGACCTTTGTCCTGGAGGAAGAAAGAGGCGGCTATATTCTGGCTATTTTGCAAAGGGAGAAGTGATGTAACTAGGCAAATAAAAGGTAAAGGGACCCCTGACCATTAGGTCCAGTCGTGACCGACTCTGGAGTTGCGGCGCTCATTTCGCTTTATTGGCCGAGGGAGCCGGCGTACAGCTTCCGGGTCATGTGGCCAGCAGGACTAAGCCGCTTCTGGTGAACCAGAGCAGCGCACGGAAACGCCATTTACCTTCCCGCCGGAGCGGTACCTATTTATCTACTTGCACTTTGGTGTGCTTTCGAACTGCTAGGTTGGCAGGAGCAGGGACCGAGCAACAGGAGCTCACCCCGCCGCGGGGATTCGAACCACCAACCTTCTGATCGGCAAGTCCTAGGCTCTGTGGTTTAACCCACAGCGCCACCTGCATCCCTTAACTAGGCAAATAGGGAGCTGAAAACCACAGTTATTTCTTACCACCACCACCCCTCCCTGTAACCTTCAGGGACAGAGATCAGAAACCCTGAGAGTTCACCTTAAAGTCACTGCAGTGTCCATCACACCACCATTCTCCAGTGAAACCTCCTCAGGAACAGAAAGCGCTGGGGGTCCATCTTAAATAGAAAAGGGCAGGGGGAAGAGAGCTAGAAGGCATTTTCCAGCTTGAGACAAGCTACTTCTGGCTTGGGGGAGAGAAAGGAGGCATGCTAAATTCCAACTGCTACATGAATCATGCATTTTATGGCAACCCCAAAAGAGCCGGGGGGCGAGGGGGGGGGATCGTATGAACATAGGTTCCTGCACCCTCCTTTGATGCTGTGTAGAATATTTAGAGGAGAGATTTGCTGGACTAACCTGTGCCCTAACCTGAAACTGTGTGTTCAGCAAGTGGTGTCAATATTGAGGGGGACAGCTCAGAGCCAGTAGATTCTGAGCTGCATCACTCTGGTTATTGGAAGTTTGCTGTATATTTCTTAATAGAGTAGACCAGATTAAGTTACTCTGTTAGAATCTTGAGTGAGGTTTGCAAGTACTTGTACTGTAGCAGCCTGGAGGGGGCTAATGGTCCAACTTGCCTGACTGGGAGTCTGGAAGGCAGAGGGCCTTCTTGGTGGTGGCGCCTGCCCTGTGGAATGCCCTGCCATCAGATATCAAGGAAAGAAACAACTACCTGACTTTTAGAAGACATCTGAAGGCAGCCCTGTTTAGGGAAGTTTTTAATGCTAGATCTTTTGTTGTGTTCTTAATATCTTGTTGGAAGCTGCCCAGAGTGGCTGGGGAGGCCTAGCCAGATGGGCGGGGTATAATTAATAAATTTATCATCATCATCATCATCATCATCATCATCATCATCGTATGGTGTTTCAGTTAGCAATTCCTTGGTGTGGTAGAAGTCTAGGAAGCAAACACTGTTGCCGGTGTGTAACCAAATCTTAATTTTTCAGAGACATGCTCAACTGGTTTAAATGTTGGGGTTTGCAGTGCATGCTGTGTAAGCGCTCTGTACATGGTCATGGTTCCCACTGTTTCTGTAAAAATGAGAGGGGGTGTTGGATATTCTCTCTGTGTGTGTGTGAATCTTTTGTTCCAGAAACAGAGAAGAACAGAGAAGAAGTTTCAAGAAGCAGCAGAAGGCTGAGATTTTTTTTTTCTATGCAAGGACCTTTTCTGTGGGAACTGACATGTGCCTTGTGACAGGATGCAGTGATAACAAAGGTTGTGTGTAACTTGTAGTAACTTGCTGCGAGTCTCTTGCTTGCGTCTTGCGGTGAGAGAAGCAGAGAGTGAGTCTTGGACTCTTGTTGGACTCTAAGCCTGCCTTGACCAGTGGTGAATGTCTGTATATATTTGCTACCAATATGCTTTTATACCTACCTAGTAAACTTCTACACTGGACTGAATCTTTATGGCGCCCATGAGTGTTTATCAGTGGTTAGGGATAAATATGCCACAAATTAGGTTTCTGTTTTTGCTCTAACAGATCAGACAAAACCATAATTACAGGAAAGAAGGATCCGATGCCCTTATTGACTAGTGCTGAACCCAGTTGCAGTTTTGCAATGACCAATCGCTTCTAACAAATATATTTGACTGTCCAACCAATGTAAGACATTGACTGAATTTTACATTTCTTTGTGGATGGGGAACATCAAGGAGCAAGGGGCTGAAAGTGGACACCAATCACACACACACACCCGATCTCTCTGTCAGGCCACCAACCCCTTTGGCCTTGTTTTGGATCCTCCTTGTGTGTTTTTGTCTGGCTAGAATGGGGCCTGGAACTCTTATAATACCAGCGATAGAGAGGGGTGCGAGAAAGAGAGAGAGAGAGAGAGAGAAAAGAAAGTAGAGCACAATACAAAACCACAATTTCCATTCTCACTTTTGGCCTGTACCAAGCAGCCCCCAGAAGACCACTCAGAAAGAAACGTGGCCCTCAGACTGAAAAAGACTCCCCGACCCCTGTTGAACGGACATTGTTTAAAAATTTACAGGGAGACCACTATTATACTATATTCCTGGCTCAAGGAAAGGTATGCCTGCTGCAGGGTCAAAGAATGAGCATGATCAGATTCCCACAGCAGGGTAAATGGGCTCTTTCCAACTCAGTGGAAGTACTTTTGATTTTTCCCCTATTTACAGCTACAACCCAAATTGGTGGAGTCTTGTAAGGAGCGGGCAGGAAAATGCGTTTAGAGAGAGGGCAGATCAGCACCCTGAACTGGGGGCTTCTCATCCCAGCCTTAAAGCCACTGAAAAGCCATTCCTACTTAGACCCAGGAAGTGATGGTCTTTGGAGCAAGCACTGCCGGTTCGTGAGTCTCATGACAAGATCACACTTGCTTGAAACGGCAAGGAATCTATCCAGAGGCGAAACTCTGTCCTTTGATGGATGAGGAATGACTTACCACAGGCTCCCAAGGACGCGAGAGACAGGCCCAGCAGAAGGAAGAGGCCGATTCTGTGCACCATTTTTTCCTAATAGCTGGCAGCTGCAAAGCGGCAAGTTAAAAGAGGAAGTCCTGGTTAGAGAGGCAGGGAGCGAGGGCTGATGTCCCAAGACAAAACTATGCTTAAAAAAAAAAAGTAGAAAAAATTATGTTAGTCTAGGGGCAGGCATGAGTCTTAAAAGTAGGTAGGCATTGGTTCAAATCCCAGCTCAGCTTACTCGAGGAGCTAATCGCCGTCTTTCAGCAGTCTACCTGGCAGGGTTGTTGAGAAGGTAAAAGTGTACAGTGGCTTCCGATGACCTGCTTGTAGAGCATTAGTTACGAATTGTTTGTGCCACATCAAGCAATCATTACCCCATGCCTACACCAGAGCATTTCCCCATCCTCGTCGCAGGAAAGTCCTGATTTTGAAGTGAAATGGGTTTGTTGTGCAATACCTCCTAAGCAACTATAATTTCTCAACCCTCCAGCATGTGACTAAATCCCGGTTTGGGAGATGATGATGATGATAACATTCCTGCCACCTTGAGCTCCTTGGAGAAAGGGCAGAATTAAAAATGAGGTAAAACTCTTTTTCTCAAGAGATATTTAAGTTTTACAGCATCCCAAATTTAAGGACAATAAAATGGAGCAATACAGACACTTAATGCAGACTCTCGCATCATCAAACAGTCATGATTGTGCATTTGTACGAAATCATACACTCACATAAAATTGAGGCGGAAATCCAATGCCCACTTACCTGGGCATGCGCCCTGCTGAATTCAGTGGGGCTTACTTATATGAGGGGACATATTCCAATACGAACAGCCCAGCCGCCCAGAGTGGTTGGGGAAACCCAGCCAGATGGGTGGGATGGAAATGATAATGGTAATAGGAATAATCATAATTAGTATTTAACCTTTGCTTTAAAAACAACAGCACCCTCATGGGCAAAGTTATATTGCAACCAGAATAAAAGAAAAAGCTCCAGCATAAAAAAATGACAGCTTGACCAAATTTTGAATCGCATCAAAAGCAGAAGTGAGCAGGAGAAACTCTTATTATTATCATCATCATTTTATCATTATCAAAACCATCAAATGCCAACCACCTCAGCGTCCAGTGACTGCACTGTTTCAATTCAGATTCCCCACTCCACTCCCACCCCGAGCATTAAAAAAAATACCAGTATAGCTTAAAATCCAAGTAAGGAAGGGCAGGTTTAGAGGCGAGACGTTGAACACATGAGCTGGGTGTGGGCGTTTGGACTGAACTCTGTATGTGCTCAGAGGGGCTCTTGCTGCACTGTCTCATAGCAAAGCATATGCACAAAGGCGCCTCGACTTCCCTGGTTCCCTGTTTTTGGGGGGAGGCGGGGATAAAGTTTTGAAGGGTCTCAATGGTGCGGGCACCCTTGGGTGGGGATTGGGGTGTCATGCCCCCTGTGGTGCTGCTGAGGGCTGAGAGGAGGAGGAGGGGAGGAATGCAAGGGAAACACTTCTCTCTCACACACGATCCCCTTCCCAGCCCAAAGCGCCCCAATTGTAAAAGTTAAAGGGAGCCTGAAGGGAAAGCACCGCTGTTATAGACTACAAGCCCCGTCATGCAACGCGGCACCCGAGGCTTCCCAATACCGGCGGCAGCGCACCGCAATGCACACTGGGAGTCGAAGTCCTCCGAGGTCTGATCCCCCCCCCCCTTGTCAGAAACAAACTTAAAAGGCCGCCTCGCAATCCTTACAACGGCCCCATAACTCACCGCAGCGGGGCGGGGAGCGGTGTCTCCTCCTGCCAAGCGGTTCCCGCGACTGCCGTCTTTCCCCTCCCCGGCGTTGCTCCCACGGAAGCCTTTCACGTCGTCACCAAGGAGACGGGCCTTATATAATGGCCGGCCGCGCCTCAGGCCTTCCTCTCTCTCGCTCGGCGGCCATCTTGGGTGCGGCAAAGTCCCCGCTCTCCCCTCTCTCCTTCCTGGCTTGTGAAATCTTTTTGTGGGTTTCTTTTTCCCGCCCTCTCAGGCGAAGTAGTGATTTGAGGACACCTGTGAAGTAAGGTAAGCTTGGGAAAGGTCCCTAGTGAGGAAGGAAGGCGGGTCTGAAAGAAGGCAGCTGACACGCCCAAGATGGCGGCCGCCACCTTCGGTGCGTCGTACTTCCCTTCGTAAAAATCGTACCCACATAGAGCTCCCGAAGGGGGGCGACACACCCAAGATGGCGGTCGCGTCCTGAGGTCGCCATCTTGGGTGTGGCGCGCACACCTCGGACATTGGTCCAAAGTTCACTTTCTTCAACCCGATTCTGCTCCTGTGATCTGCTTTTTTACTTCGTATTTTAGCCCCATCGTCTTAACTCTGCCCCCATTTTAAGGTTGGAGGGGTTGTTAGCAGCGGCCTCCTTTGCATTGATTTACCTACCTGTTTTCCTCCCTCCCTCTAAACTGTATTTTAATTAGTTTTGTTCTTATATTGTTTTATTGGCTTCGTTGTAAACTACCTCTCACACAGGCAAGGTAGGATACAGATTTGTTACTGTGCATTAAATAAATAGAAATAGCATAGCTGATGGCACCGTTCAATACAAGTTTACTCAGGAGTAAGCTGCGTTGATCAGTTGGGCTTACTCAATGTCAGGTCATAGATTATAGCTACTTTGCACTCTTGTACAGCATCAAAACCATCCCTTCCCTTCCCTGCAGTGACCCAGGTGGTTTTGTATAAAGAAGATGCCTCCCAAAATTCAAGACAAGGGTTTGAATCCTGCCATGGCAGCCTGCGTCCTGGGGATCGACTTGGGCACTTCATCGGTGAAAACTATCCTGCTGCAAGAGATGGAGCAGGGACCCACCGTGATCGCAAGCTGCGCCAGGGAAACCCAGGCTCAGGTGGAGAGCCCCAGTGCCGGGCCAGAGGTGAAAGAGGATGAGATAAATTAATGGAAATCAATCGGGTGGTTATTTGTCGTGAGTGGCCCATGGAACCTTCAAGTGCAGGAGCAGTCTACCTTTGAATACCAGCAGCACATTTTGGGCTTCCCTAAAGCATCCTGAAGGGACGCGGGTGGGGCTGTGGGTTAAACCACAGAGCCTAGGACTTGCCGATCAGAAGGTTGGCGGTTCGAATCCCCGTGACAGGGTGAGCTCCTGTTGCTCGGTCCCTGCTCCTGCCAACCTAACAGTTCGAAAGCACGTCAGAGTGCAAGTAGATAAATAGGTACCGCTCCGGCGGGAAGGTAAATGGCGTTTCTGTGCGCTGCTCTGGTTCACCAGAAGCAGCTTAGTCCTGCTGGCCACATGACCTGGAAGCTGTACACCGGCTCCCTCGGCTGGTAAAGCGAGATGAGCGCCACAATCCCAGAGTCGGCCACAACTGGACCTAATGGTCAGGGGTCCCTTTACCTTTACTAAAGCATCTTGTAGGTTGTGGTGGAACACAGGCTAGACTAAATCGACCTTTGGTCCTATCTAGCAAGATGGATCAGAGGGACCTTTGGTTTGATCCAGCGTTGCGTTCTCAAGAACATTGGAAGCTGTGTTATACTGAACCAGACCATTGCTCCATCTAGCTCAGTATAATCTACATTGAGTGGGAAACTGGCTCTCCATGGATTCAGGCAGGGAGTCTTCCCCCCTGTGGCTGGAGAGGCCAGGATTGAACCCGCGACCTTTTGCATGCAAAGCGGATGCTCTGCCACTGAGCTATGGGCCCTCCCCAAGTCCATTGGGGTTCAGAGGAGGCTGTGGACTTAGGTTACCATGCTTCCCCCCTGATAGAGCACTTCTTCTAAAATAAATCTGGCATGCCAAGATGGGAGCTGCTTTGCTATCACAGAAAGCAGGTAAAACTGCTTCCAAGCTTCATTCCCTATGGACTTTCTCTCTCTCTCTCTCTCTCTGTGTGTCTCTGCTCATGCAGGGGAACGAGCAAGATGTCCGCAAAATTGTCGCTGCCTTGAATGACTGCCTCTCTGGTCTCCCCCAGCAACTCCTGGGAAGGGTTTGCCGTATTGGCGTTTCTGGACAAATGCACGGAGTCGTGTTTTGGAAAACAGGTCAAGGTGAGAGAGCTGATTTGCAGAATCCTCCTTTCCAAATCCAGCACCATTCCTTCCTCAACACTTGTGTGGTGGCATCCTATTTTAAAATGCAAGCGTTAAAAAAAACACTTAACGTTTTCAAGCCTAATATCTCCCTATTCCCAGATTCTAACAAAATAGTGCAGGCAAACCCCCCCCCCTCAAACCCCCAGGCAGATTGAACCTAAGATTGTGTCTAAATGAATAAAAGCAAAGATATTCAGGACTTTCCTTACACTGTTTGTATTCGCATGTGTGAATGTGTGTGTACATGTTCTCTGTTCTTTTCCCCTCTCAAAGTCAGGGCCAAGAAAGCATTAAAAAGCACTGGAGAAATTCACAGAGGGGAGGTTAAGGACTTGTTAGCAATGATAGTGTAAATCAGGAGATGAGAACCTCAGGCGCCCAGGGGCCAAATGTGGCCCGTCAGGCCTCTCATTCCGGCCCCTGGGACTCTCCCTGGGCCACACGCCCTTACTGGACTAACTTTGCATCCTCCTTGAGTGATTTTGTCTGGCTGGAAATGCATCCTTGAACTCTGATAATGTCTCTGGCTTGCCTAGACAGAGGGAGGTTTGAAGCAAGCCAGCTACTCCGCCCATTTTTGCCTGTGGCCCCTCCCAGCTCTGGTACCTGGCCCCCAGAAAGCGTCCCAGAAGGGCATGTGGCCCTCAGAATGATAAATATTTCCTATAGGAACCATTATTATTATTATTATTATTATTATTATTATTATTATTACCCCGCCCATCTGTCTGGGTTGCTCCAGCCACTCTGGGCAGCTTCCAACACACATAAAAATAATAATAAAACATCAAACATTAATAGTAACAATCGGATCCTATATAAAAAGTCACAATAACTTTAAAATAAAGAACTTTTGTCAAATAAAGCAATATTCAAGAATCCATTAGAATCCAATAGTAAACAGTACAATTAAGCGCCAGCAAATAATAAACAGTTTACACTTATAAATTACAATAAAGAATTACTAATAAATCAATAAAATCAATAATAATAAAATAACAGCAAATCACAATGCATAAAATGCCAGAAAACGTACAAAAGGACCTACAACTTATAAAATTATTTTTAAACACTATCCCTGAACTCCTCCTCTCTTCCCAGCTGCTTGTGCTGTTCTCAAAGCCATGGTCTGGGACTGGAGGGGCAAGGCGGGTGGAGAAGCCATTGCCTGCAGAAAGTCTCTCTCCCATCAGAAAGGCAGATCGGGTCGTGGGGACTGATTTCCTGAAAGAATTAGCTGCTGCTTGTCAGAGATGAATGTGGTCTTTAATGGCCTAGCAGGGTTCCCAAGCGATTTTATTCCTGGAATGCTAAAGCAATCAGAAATGGCTATTAGGTTGACAGAGAAACTTGCTCCGTTTTGCAGATTTCCTGTGGGTGGCGGGCGTAAGATAAAATAAAATCTGGAGGTCGCTATTTGCGTGTGCTTTTGAGTGGAAACGCTTAATTTTTACCTTTCTCTGAAGCTATGAGTGTTTGGTTTTGACCTCTGCCCAGATGTAAATGGATGCAATCTCTCTTTCTCCCTCCTCCTGAGTGGATTAGCCAAAATCACATCTTCTTTGCTGTAAATGATGATTTTTATCTTTTTTGTTTTGTTTTTAACTGATTACCATTAATGTCCTTTCAAAGAGCCCATTTTCATGTTAGGAAGAGATAAATGGGAGGGGAGGGACAACCCAGCATGGTTGAAAGCAACTTTTTATGTGGAAAACAAAAGAAAGGTCAGGAGAAAGAAACGAGGTATATTTTTCTCTCTTTTTTTGCTTTTCTGTGGTTTTAGTCTTCATTTATCTAATGTCTGAAGAGCTAAGCCTCTTCCGAAAATTCAGACAATGTAGTTCCGCAAAAGAGGATTTCCCTTAACACCATTATACCAGTGGGTTGGTTTTGTGCGCAGGGAAGGGCCATAGCTCAGGATTTGAACATCTGCTTTGCATGTAGAAGGTCCCTGGGGTCTCCAGATAGGACTGAGGCTTGACAACCATATGTCAGGAGTGCTCTGGTGGTGTTTCCTGCTTGGCAGGGGGTTGGACTCGATGGCCCTTGTGGTCTCTTCCAACTCTTCTATGATTCTATGATTCTATGACTGGGAAATAAGCCTGTCTGAAACCCTGGAGAGCTGCTGCCAGCCGGTAGGACTGGGCGATATCTTGATATATTGTCCAAAACCGTCTTAAAGTTCACATCGTGCTAACTGTTTCTTATAATATTTGAGCTGGCAATATATCACAAATCACAATGTGTGTGAGGGCTAGGCGATACCTGGTTTCCAAAATCACCGGAAGCGGTGTTCTGGTTGTGGAGAAAAACAAGCACACCAATTCTAAAGTTCATGCAGTTCTCACAATGACTAGCTGGGATGGAAACCGTTCAGAGAGGGGAGGAACCCAATGGAGCTGGTCTCTCAGCTGAGCCAATGGAGGAGCCCTGTTTCTCATCTACCTCTGCTGCAGCATGATGGAATATGTACAGTGGTACCTCGGGTTAAGTACTTAATTCATTCCAGAGGTCCGTTCTTAACCTGAAACTGTTCTTAGCCTGAAGCACCACTTTAGCTAATGGGGCCTCCTGCTGCTGCCGCTCCGCTGGAGCACTATTTTTGTTCTCATCCTGAAGCAAAGTTCTTAACCCGAGGTACTATTTCTGGGTTAGCGGAGTCTGTAACCTGAAGCGTATGTAACCTGAAGCATATGTAGCCCGAGGTACCACTGTATTGTCTGTTGCCTGTTGGAGAAGCCCAAAGGACCTGGTGTCTCCGCAGAGCCAACAAAACGGCCCTGCTTTCCACCCATCCCTCTCAAGACACCAGGAGGTTCTTGCTGGGTGCAAGTCAGCAATGGACTTTGCAAGCCTCAGTGCTTGGAATTTGCAGAATGGAAGTTTATTGGGACCGTGTGGTCTGGGGTGGAAGATTCATTCTGCTCACCTGGGGGCAAATGGAACGCCCCAGGTTCCCCCCTCATTGCATTGAAAATAAAGGGTGGCAGTCCTTGTGAAATGGACTCTGAGGGGAAGGGTATGCTTCCCAGTCTCCTGATGCTGGGTTGAACGGCGAGAAGCTGCTGTCGGTTGCCATTCTGAGTTCCTTGGGGCCCGGAGCTGAAGCCTAGATACAAGGTGCGAGGCAGCAGTGCGGCAGGTGGCGGTGCTACGGTGCTGCGTGTGGCGGTCAGCTCAGCGGGAACCCACCTTCGTCGCCAGTGAAATATACTCAGAGTCGAAAGTGGATTTCATGCTCTTTATTCAGCTTATAGTGGTGAGGAGGAATGGAAGTTCCCCCAGAATGTCTGCTTTATATACATGATTTACACAATGGGCCCCACATGATTGGCTAATTCCGGGATTCTCCTGTAGGCCAATCAAGTTGCGAATTCACTTCCACCTGGAGCTGGATTGGGTGGCTCCTGTGCACCAATCAGACTGCTGCATTCTGGATCCTATTGTTCTAGGACCAATCAGACTGCTGCATTCTGAATCCTATTGTTCTAGGACCAATCAGACTGCTGCATTTTGGATCCTATTCAACTCAGTACATAACACCTTGTGTCCATGCTTTTGGAGGAGACACTGATGGATAAACACAACTCAGGATGGTCTGGGTCGCTTTGAATGAGCCGCACCATGCTAACAGGTCCTCCTTCACCAGCTCTCTCTTCCCGTTCCAGGTTGCAAGTGGATCGAAAGCGGGCACGGGTGGACGTTTGAGCCTGAAGAGGTCAGTCACCTGATCACATGGCAAGATGGCCGCTGCAGCAGCCCCTTCCTGTCCTCGCTGCCTCAGCCGCAGTCGCACCTCAGCGTGGCCACGGGCTTCGGCTGCGCCACAATCTACTGGTACTTGAAAAACAGGTACTGCTGCCCCTTCCTGCTTCAGCTTCTGCATCTTGCTTTGTCGCCTGCGATTCTGTGATGATTTATTTCCAGCCAGAGGCTGGGGTGGCCTCCCTGGTGGGTTCAGTCATGGGGGAGAAGCAATTGGGTACAGCAGTGGGACTCAGACCAAAAAAGTTCACTGGGCAACCTTGAGTCAGTTGCACATTCGCTCTCTTGGCCTAACCTACTTCGCAGGGCTGTTCTGTGGATCAAAAATGTGGGTGGGGAAATAAATGCTTTGAGTTTCTTGGAGGAAAAGAAAGTTCTCTTTCATTGTATACAAGTTGTTTTTTCCACCCAGAGTCAGTCACAAATTAAAAGGTGCATTAACCAGCAGACACCCAGGTTCATCAACTTTTGTTTTGTATGCTTATTGGACAGCCCAGATTTCCTGAAGCATTACGATGCTGCCGGCACCATCCAAGACTACGTTGTGGCCATGCTGTGTGGCCAGGAAAAACCACAGATGTCTGTCCAGAACGCGGCCAGCTGGGGCTACTTCAACACCACAAGCAAAAGCTGGAATGTGGACATGTAAGTTAGCGCTGTGGACTCAGATGGAGCCACTATTACGAAGCGGGGTGTGTGTGTCATTATTTCATTTTTCGATTCTGTGTGCTGGGATATGAGAGAAGGGGGGATGTCTTTTCTTTGATTCCCCCCTCCCCACCCACCAGCTCAATTTTATTTTATTTTGGAAGTGAATCAGGAGCAACTTCTCTAGCAAACGAGAAACGCCTTTCATTTTTAAAAATCCAACCCCGTGACGGACTGAAAACACTATATTCCCGACCATCATTCCCCCTCCACCCAGAAAAGCTGTGTTAGCTGCTGTTTGAAGTGGCCCGGTTTGCTCTTTTCAGGGACAGGCGTCTGATGAGGCCTCCAGCTGACTCCCCAAAGGGAAGATTCTCACATGCACAACCCTGCCAGGGAAGATAGAATCCGCTTCCTAAATCTGACTCAAGGTTGCGGACAACTTGGGTTTGGCTTGTGTGTGTGTGTGTGTGTTTCCGGGGCTAACCTGGTGTGGCAACAGCAGTGTACAGTGGCTGTGACAGGGTTGGGGTTGTCCAAGGGGTGCTTGTTGGGTCTAACTGCTTGTATGTGTTTTAAACTTTCTGAAGGCTTAACCCTTGGGGCGGTGTGTCCACACACAGCACTCTGCTTTTTAAGGGCAGTAACTTGATTTATCCAGCATGTCTGTGCATGTTTTTAAAGTACCACCCATACATTTTCTTAACAACAGCCCTGCAAGGTAGGTGCCAGGATAATCAGCCCCATATCGCTGGGGAACGTGGGCAGGTGTTTCTAGACTTGCGCTGCTGTTGACAAGGAAAGCTGATCTGGAACCCTTTGCGGAGAAGCCGTGACCTTCCAGATATTGTTGGCCTCAACTCCCATCGCCCCAGCCCAGGGGCAGCATTCCCATCTGTGCAACCTCCCGGGGGCTGCTTGCCAGTGGTGGGCTTGGCCAGAGGCAAAAGCAGACGAAGCAACAAATGTAAATTTTAGCGTTTCTATTCTCCATCAGTGGGTGGCGCTGTGGGTTAAACCACAGAGCCTAGGACTTGCTGATCAGAAGGTCGGCGGCTCGAATCCCCGCAACAGGGTGAGCTCCCGTTGCTCAGTTCCTGCTCCTGCCAACCTAGCAGTTCAAAAGTACGTCACAGTGCAAGTAGATAAATAGGTACTGCACCGGTGGGAAGGTAAATGGCATTTCCATGCATTGCTCTGGTTCGCCAGAAGCGGCTTAGTCATGCTGGCCACATGACCTGGAAGCTGTACGCCGGCTCCCTCAGCCAAGAAAGCGGGATGAATGCCGCAACCCCAGAGTTGTCCACGACTGGACCCAATGGTCAGGGGTCCCTTTACCTCTATTCTCCATCAAAGCAAGCAAAAGGCAAGCAAAATAGAAGTCAAGGACATTTCCCAGCTTGGCAAAAGCCCTCAGTGAGGATAGAAAGCAGGCCTGGTGAAGGTGTTGCCAGGGGAGAGGTTTGAGGGCCAGAAAGAGAGGCACAGAGGACCGCATTTGCTTCCTAGGTTCCTAACTTTTCTGGTTTCTGGCTTCCACCAAGGGCCTCCCCTTCTACCTTCTCCCCCATAATTTGAGCAGTGAGCTGATGCAACTGTAATCTGCACGGCTGTGTTAGCCTGAGATCCCTCCTTCCACCTCGACTCCAAGCATGTCCAGTAGCGGGCCCTTCTCCTTCCAACCCGGACGGCTCCCCATTGACCTCTGCATCTGGTTTCAGCCTGAAAGAGTCCCACTTCCCCATCCACCTGCTTCCTGAAGTGGTCCAGCCCGGAGAACTGGCCGGGGAGACTGCCTACGTGTGGCACCAGATACCAAAGGGGACGGAAGTCGGGGCCGCCTTGGGGGACTTCCAGTGTTCAGTGTATTCCTGCATGTCCGACAGCACAAGTGCAGGTAGGGGCAATAAGCAGCACCTCTCCCCCCCCCCCAGCCTTCTGGAAATACAGTGGTACCTCGGGTTACAGGCGCTTCAGGTTACAGACTCCGCTAACCCAGAAATAGTACCTCGGGTTAAAAACTTTGCATCAGGATGAGAACAGAAATCGTGCAGCAGCAGCGCAGTGGCAGCGGGAGGCCCCATTAGCTAAAGTGTTACCACAGGTTAAGAACAGTTTCAGGTTAAGAATGGACCTCCGGAATGAATTAAGTTCTTAACCCGAGGTACCACTGTAATTTATTTGGAGCAGGTGTACCTGCTCTTTAGCAGAAAAGGCTCTCAGAGCAGCTTACATACAGTCAAAACAAGACAGTCCCTGCTCTCAAACTAACAATCTTAAAAAATAATAATGAGATGCAAGCAAAAAGGGAGAGGGAAGGAGGAGGAAAATAAAAACACAAGTACCCATTTCTATACAGTAGAAGAAGAAGAAGAGTGTGGATTTGATATCCTGGAGGAGTCTCAAAGCGGCTAATATTCTCCTTTCCCTTCCTCCCCCGCAACAAACACTCTGTGAGGTGAGTGGGGCTGAGAGACTTCAGAGAAGTGTGACTGGCCCAAGGTCACCCAGCAGCTGCATGTGGAGGAGCGGGGAATCGAACCCGGTTCCCCAGATTACGAGTCTACCGCTCTTAACCACTACACCACACTGGCAGACCATTTCTTCTAATAAGAGTTAACTTCACTTACTCCATGTGATTTATTGCTGAGCTGCTCCTGCCCAGTGGGAAGCCTGCGACCAGGATCTGAGCACAATAGCAAAACTCTCCCCACTTGTGAATCCCAGCAACGGCTATGCAGAGGCTTCCAACGCTGGAGGCAGAATCCAGTCACCATACCTGTGCTCCGTGGAACTGTTTAAAACATCTGGAGGGCATCAGGTTGGGGAAGGCTGGCATGCGTCCTGGGCTTGCATTACTAGAAGCAGCTACTTTGAAAAAACAAAAAAAATCTACTAAGTTTCTAATTCAGGCAAATAGATTTAGACAGCTCCTGCTATATTGTCCTTTTTTTGAATATATTTAGGCTCTAATATGTAAATGGCTTAAGACAGCTGTGCCAATCCACAACAGTTACTGGCCCACAGATGTTCTTTGCTAGCCTGTCTGCCTGCACACACCCCTCTGTTAGTTGTTTGTATCATGTCAACAGCCTCAGGGTCAACAAATAATCACATCTTCATGTGACCTGGCCCAAGGTCACCCAGCAGCTACATGTGGAGGAGCGAGGAAGCGAACCCGGTTCCCCAGATTACGAGTCCACTGCTCTTAACCACTACACCACACTGGCTACAGTAGCAGTAGTTGCTATAATGATCAGCTGGCCCAGTTCAGGGGCAGGAGTTGCCTGATGGAGGTTCCCCTCCCTCCAGGGAGTTTCTGGGGCCATGCAGGAGGATCCCTGTTGAAGCTCCCTTGTGGGTCCAGCCTCACCCGTTGAAGGCCAGTGTTACATGCCTCTTTAAGCAGAATTTAAGCCCAGCGGGTGTTTACAACTCTTGCTTTCCTCTCCATCCTCCTAGTCCTCAACATCAGTACTTCTGCACAACTCACCCTCCTGATGCCTTCGGGCTTCCAGCCGGCTGATTCACCGAACCCTCGTTCCCCGTTGGCCTACTACCCGTACTTCAACAACACCTACCTGGTGGTGGCTGCTTCCCTCAACGGCGGCAACGTGGTGGCGACGTTCGTGAACATGCTCGTACGGTGGATGGCTGAGCTGGGTAAAGGAAGGGATAAGACGGGGACCTCTCTTCTCCTTCTGCTTTTCAGTCATTTGTGGGTTGTTGTTTTTTAATTTTTTAATATAAATTTTATTAGTATTTTCCACACAACGACAGGAAAGATACCGAAAAATAACAATACACAACACACAAAAATCAACATTCAAAAACTAAAGAAAGCAACAAAAACAAACAAACAAAAAAACCAAATCCATATCTTACAAGTTAATATTATAAACACTAAAACAATGACAACAAGACATTGACTTCCACCAATCCCATTGCACTGCCTTTATCTCTCATTGTGTCTTCCTGTTTTCCTGTTTTCTTTATCATCTCTATCCTAACATCTAGATATAAATCCCTCTTTCATATCCTTTCGCTTCACAAGGTTATTCCAGACTCAGCCAGATTTCTGTCCTCGAACCTTGACTTTTGAGGTATTCATTTAGGCACTCCCATTCTTTTGGAATGGGAGTGCATTTCAGTCATTTGATCAGTCTTCCTTTCCCGACCCTTTTAATCTCCTCCTGCAGGACTCCAAGTCCCAGAATCGGATCTCTACTCACGTATAATCAGCGCTGCCTTGGCCCAAACGGACACCGACCTCAACATCTGCCCCACCATCTTTGGGGAGAGGCACATGCCGGAAAGGTTGGCCTCGGTGATGGGCATCGCGGCTTCCGACCTCTCCCTGGGCCACGTGACCCGGGCGCTGTGCCACGGCGTGGTCCAGAACCTGCACTCCATGCTGCCTTCGCAGCACCTGAAGGAAGCCGGGGTCACGCGGATCCTGGCCAGCGGGAGCGCCCTGGGCAAGAATGAGGTGATGCGTCAGGAAGTGGAGAAGGCCTACCCATTTCCCGTGGTCTATGGGAGAAATGTGGATGCAGCCGTGGGCGCCGCCTTGGCCATGCTGCGCAGGAAGTGACCTTGGGGCCGCAAGAAAGTACTTCCTCTGGAAAGAGGGTTCGTGAACGCATAGAGGGCCAAAAGTTGCGAGGCAGGGGGAGAAAGGGAAGGCGAGAGAGTAGGCACCCCCTACCCCGGAATAAAAATGCAGTGGATTCAGAACGATCCCATCTGTCTACCCCAAAATCAGATCCTTCCTGGAGCTATCTGCTTCCCACACATCCCTGGCAGTAGAGGGGTTAATGCAGGCCTCAGACACCACTGAAAGTTTTTTGGGGAAAGACTTTTGTTGCCCATTCTGTACCCCCTCCCCTCAAAGTTATATACAAGCCATTCTGTCTTTCCATTGCTAAAAGGAACCAGATATTTATTCCTCCGTTTTTGCAGTCATCTGCTATTCTATTATAGGGACCGGGAAGTGATGCCTTCAGATCTCGCCAGACTCTTTGTTGGCGCCTGTGATGGCAGCCATGGGCCTTTGGGGGATTCCTTCCTTTTGCAGATCTTTGGGGTGGATCAAACCCTGTGCAGCAGTACATTCCAGAATTAAATCTGGGAGGTGGAGAACACACTCACACACACCCCAGGTTTGTTATTCCTCTTGCCTTCGGTATCTTTTGGGGAGGGGATTCCCATACTGAAGAGGACCCCCTCTTGCATACGAGAAGCATTTCTGCTTTGTAGAGCCTGAAGATGTCTCAGTGCAACAGGAATAAGAAAACTCACCTGTGCTGACTTTTGTGCTGTTGTCGTCCTTGCCTCATTCTCCAGGCCACCTGAACTCGCTCATGTCTCTCCAAATGGGGAAGGAAAATGGGGCTTGGAGCCACAATATGGGGGCAGAGAGCAGTCAAATGGAAACAACAGCCCAGAGGGAAGCTGTGTCTCTAGTAACTCAGGGATGGGGCATCTATAGCCCTCCAGTTCGGATGGCATTTCGATACGTGCAAATTTTGAAGCATAGCTGTGTTTCGGTTCTCATGCCATTCCAGAAAGTGCGGGTTTGATTGGTTTCGCAATAAACGCACACCAAATCAAATTGCTCCATCCTAGGGAGAGACCCGTGGTTTTCTCAGCGCATCAGTGATGCAATCTACTCATTAACCCTAAACATTTAAAAGCACCCTTTTCAGTGGCGGATTGTCAAAACCAGCACCATGTGTATGTAAACACCAGGATTGAAGTGAGAAAGGTTTTCACTTAAAGGTCTGGCTCTGAGACCCTTAACGGTTTTCAAGGGGGTCTAGGTGTAAGAGGCTGGCCGAAATGTCCTAAATGAGCAGGTGCCAGTTTTGTATTTTTGATCTATTTCTCAAATACAGCGTCCACAGGGTTGCACTAGTTTTATCTCTAAGGGGAACAAACCGGAGAAGCACCACACACATCGCAAAATGCAACAGGAACACTTTTAAGAGTTTAAAGTGGGGGTTGGCACCTTTTGGCCCAGTGGCCAAATGCAGCCCCCCAGGCCTTTCTGTCAGGCCCTTGGGACTCCCTCCCTAGGCCCCACCCCTTCTCTCCCAAGCAACACACCCCACCAGCTCTGCTATTAACTCTTAAACTTTCTCCCCATCCCCAAACTAGAAATATGTCCTTGCCCTCTGATAATGCCCTCTACTTGCCTGGACGGAGCATAGAGGGAGGTGGGGGTGGTTGTAGAAACTAGCCATCTGTACAAAGTGACAGTGGCATTCACTGCTCTGCCTACCACTGGCACGTGGACCCCAGAAGGGCTGCTCAGATGGGAGCATGGTCTTCAGACACAAAAAGATTCCCCATTCCGCTGCAGAGTAATGCTGTGCCGGATAGATCAGTAGCTTGAAGAAGGGGAAGAAAGTACGAAAGACTTCAACAAGGGACAAGAAAGTGTCGTATCATAACCAGGAGCAAGAAAATCTGCAGAGGTGGCGTGGAAGTGACTTGAGTGCCTCAGACATTAGAACACCGGACTGAAAATTAAGATTAAAGGGAAGAAAGGACGGACGTTAACCCGAAACCAGGAAGAAAGGGACGATGGACAAAACTAGAATTGAACTTTCTTTTATATATTTGGCTATTTCTGAGTAACATTTGTGAAATAATAGACTGTGGCAGAAAGGAAATAATTGGCTTTAGTGGAAAGATTCGAAGATAAGTATAAATTTAAAGTTTAAATTTAAAGGTATATGGTTTTGAAAGTAAAGATAAAGTTAAAGGTAATATTGATAAATTTGAAATAGATTGTTAAGATAAATTATTCTTTTTTTTATAAATATGGGAAGAATTTGCTGAAACAATGATTAAATTGGAATACAAAAAAGGGAGGTATGAGGAAGTCTAAGACACAAGATAATGAAATGAAGTTATTTTGAATCTTGTTTACTTTTTTCTCTTTTTTCTCTTTTTTCTTTTGCCTTTTTTCTGTTTTGTTGATTTATGCTCTAAATGTTTTTGTATTTTGAAAATCTGAATAAATATTATTCAAAAAAACCCACAGATCCGTGGCTTGATTCACGGCAAGGTAGCTTCCTGTGTGGATAATGGGCCTTGAAAACACATCAGTAGTACTGAGGCTCGCCTTTAAAGCACAGGTCGCTAACCTCCCCCCTTTCCCTCCACCAATTTGAGCCTTCCATCAAGAGAGCTTTGCGACAAATGGTGCATTTCCGTTGCTTTTTTATTGCTGCCATTATCATTTCTGCTCTCTGTCGTTTTTCCCCGGTCGCTTTTTCTTTTTAAATTACTTATTCCGCACAGGGCTCTTTGGAAGCGTGGCCTGCCTCAGAGGAAAGAGCCGAGACACCAGTCTGGCTGCAGCAGTGGGGCTGGGCCAATGCAAACGGGAAGATGAGATCAGAGTCTAAACGGCCCCATTTTTCTCCTCCTTCGAAGGGAAGAGCTCTGGCTCAGTGGCAGAGCATCTGCTCTGCGTGAAGAGGGTCCCAGATTCCACCCTTAATGTCTCCAGGTGGGGTTGGGAAAGAGGACCCCCGCCTAAAATTCGGGAAAGCTTCTGCCAGTCCCTGTAGGCTGTATACTGTGTTAGGTGATCTGGTTCAAGAGAAGGCAGCTGTTCCTGTTCAATCAGTCTTTAGTTCAGAACCACGAGGACTAGAATCTTGGCTTTATTTTTTAACGGAAGAGCTGTAGCTTAGTGATAGAGGTCCCAGGTTCAGAAGGGGTCTTGGGTTCAATCCCTGGCATCTCCTGGTAGGGGCTGGGAATGTCCCCTGCCTGAAACCCCGGAGAGCCACACTGCCAGTCAGTGTGGGCAATACTGGGACCAATGGTATGACACAGTATGATGCAGCTCCCTCTGGCTCCTGCGTTCCTCTTTCCTAGCTAAGTATCAGATTTTAATGATCGCTCAGTCCTGTATACTACAGGTGGGGACACTTTTCAGACCAGCGGCCATCTTCCCTTCTGCACAGCCTTCTGGAGGCCAGAGGCGAAAGTAGGCAAAGCAAAGAATGGATACGGTAGGCTGCAAAGGAGTGTGGTTGTGCAGAAACCTGTGACGATTCGAGCCCCAGATGATGGCTGCAATTTAAATGTATTTTTTCCATTGTCTCAGGAAATGTGAAATGTCTGCCACTAAACTGTAAGTGTGCTGGGGAGTGGGGAATAAAATCCCGAGCAAAGATTTATTTGTTTGTTTGCAAAAAGCCTCTGGAGGACTCCTGGGAATAGCAATCGCTTCGGCTTCCCTGGGCTGGTTTCTCCATTATTGTATCACTCAAGACCGGGTTTGCGCTACACATCACCGCAGCCTGCTTATAAAAACCGCCACTGTATGGTCCAATCTACAAGCACAGAGAGAAACAGGCTTCTGATATCCCCCACCCCTCCAGCCAACGCCTAAAAAGAGGCGATTTGGCTTCAGACGCTCTTGCAGGACGCGAAAAGTTTGCTGAGACGAGCATCCAGTTGCAGAAGAAGGACCCTTTCGAGAGCTGTAAGTTCTGTGATTTACTTTCCTAGGAACGCTGGAAGCTGCCTTATACAGAGTCAGACCTTGAGGGTGCATACAGCTCAGTTCTGTCTGCACTGACCGGCAGCATCTCTTCAGGGTTTCAGGCAAGGAGCGTTATCCCTGGGTTGGAGTTTGGACCACGGACCTTCGGCATGCAAAACAGGCTGGCTGAGCTACAGCTCTTCCCCCTAAAATTAATCAAGGTCCTAGTCCTCATGGTTGTGAATTACGGGCTGATTTAAATAGGGACTCCAGAAGCTGTTTTATAGAGAGAGGCCATTGGTCCATCTAGCTTCAGTGGCAGAAGCTCTCCAAGGTCTCAGCCTTGCCTGCAGATGCCGGGGATCAAACCTGGGACCTTCTGCATGCAAAGCAGGTGTTCTGCCACTGAGCTACAGCTCTTCCCCTAAAAATAAATCGGGATTCTAGTCCTCATGGTTCTGAACACAGGTGTTTTGCCACTGAGCTATGGTTGTTTGCTTGTTGTGCATGCAATGCTCATGAAATCCAGTTTGGATTTGTCCTTTTGACTTCCACCGGTTGCTACCATCAGCTGCACCGTCCCAAAACTGTTATTACAGTATTGTTATTACTATTCTCAGTTCCTTACCCACCCACATTCCCTGGCAACTTGCAGTACTGGGGATTATAATATCTAGGCACCAGGCAAAACCACTTCTTTTTTCACCAGGTTATCTATGGCATTCTTGAGTGCTTGGGGTGTCTTAATTCAGCTTTTTGAAAATAGAATTGTCTTTTAGATTCCTTCACGCTTTATGCTGATCTTAACGGATGTGTTGTTTGTTTGTTTGTACTGTAAGTCACTTTGAGTTACAATGGTTAAAAAAAATCATTATTAAATTTCTGTTTTACATTTTAAAATATTCACTTAAACAACCTTAAAATATCAATGACTTCCCTTCTTTCCATTGTATATTTTGCATATCATAAATGCCTGCAAATTTTATATAAACTAAACTGTTCCGTATTCCATTATAACATCCATCAAAACTTATTTACACTGTTGAATTTATCTTCATGCTGCCTGCGTTTTCAGATATACACAATTTTACTACATATATTCAATAAACATTTTCCAACCTTCTTTAAACATATGTTTTTCTTGTTCTCTTATTCGATAGGTCTGCAAGCTGTGCATATTCCATCAGTTTAAGTTGCCATTCTTCTTTGGTTCACTCGTTTTCCATTTTGGGGCTAACCAAACACGAGCCGCAGTAGTGGCATACATAAATAGCCATATTATTATTATTATTATTATTATTATTATTATTAGGCTTACCTTGCAGAGCTGTTGTAGGTCATAGATAGAACATGCAGGAAGAGCACACTTGGAATACTGTGAAGAGTTCTGATCAAGTCAGCTTCCAAAAGGATATTGTTATGAGCTGGGAAAAGTTCAGAAAACATTAACTGAAATTATTATGCTGCAGCAACTCTCTCGTGAAGACAGGGTACAGCATTTGGGGCTTTTGGAAAAAGTTTTTTTTTTTTTTTTTTAAGGTGAGTTAAGGGGGACACACAGAGACAATCTCAAATATTCATAGACTTTGAATGGACCACAAGGATGATCTAGTTCTAGTCCAAACCCTTGAACATGACAGAGGTGTAGAAGATTATGCATGATGGGGAAAAAGTAAATACTCTAATGAATACTAGAACTTGGGGTAATCTATTGAGGCGCAATGTTGAAAGATGCAGGAGAGACAAAAGATTGTGTGTAAGCTGCTCTGGTAATGCCAGATTTATGTATAAGCTAAACAAGCTATAGCTTAGGGCCCCGTCTCTTGGGGGGCGCCCAAAAAATTGAAAGGAAAAAACCCCAACGTACATTTCCAAAATAGAAGATAAAAAACAAATAAAATAAAACCTACATCCAGCAACAGTGTTTTGTGTTGTGTAGGCTCCTAGGATGTAAGTAATGGGCCCCCAATCATTTTAAGTTTGAGCTTATTATTATTTCACTGTTTCTTAAGTATTTCACTATTAATATACTTCTTAATTATTATTTCAGTTCAGCAATTACTTTGATAAAATACATATTTTGTTATGTGCCAATGGCTTTAGATACCTATTAGGTCCACAAATTACCATATAGCATATATTCAACACAAAAAAACAGCGACAATTTGTTGTTGACAAAGGAGAGCTGGACATATAAAGAGCCCCTTTACCTTCAGTAGCGTAGGGCCTCATCAAACCTAAATCTGGCCCTGCGCTCTGGGAACCATTTTTTGCTGAAGAGCAGGGTACAAATACTCTAAATAAAAATAAAATAAAAGCAAGGACTTCCTTCACACAGCACAGTTTGTGGCAGCTGTGAAAAAAACAAATTCCACGCTAGGGATCATTAGGAAAGGAATTGGAAGTACGGTACCATAATCCCTTTACACAAATCTCTGGTGCAACTGCATTCGGAGTAATGTGGACAGTCCTGGTCGCCTGGGAAAGAATACTGCAGGGTTTGGTAAAGATTCAGAAAAGGGCAAGCAAATGATTGGAAGGATGGCGTCCAGATTGGAGCGTTTGGAACCTTTTAGTTGAGAGAAAAGGCAAGTAAGAAAAGGCAGCATGAAAAGGAGTTTATAAAACTTTTGCATGGTATGGAGGATGTAGGTTGAGAAGAAAAAAAGAATCTCCCCTAACGCTAGAACTTGTGAAAGATTCAGGACAGATAAAGCCCTTCTTCACGCAGCGTATGAACTATGGAACTCCCTTCTGCAGGAGACCATAAGGTAAAGGTAAAGGGACCCTGACCATTAGGTCCAGTCGTGGCCGACTCTGGGGTTGCGGCGCTCATCTCACTTTATTGGCCGAGGGAGCCGGTGTACAGCTTCCAGGTCATGTGGCCAGCATGACTAAGCCGCTTCTGGCGAACCAGAGCAGCGCACGCAAACGCCGTTTACCTTCCCGCCGGAGCAGTACCTATTTATCTACTTGCACTTTGACATTCTTTTGAACTGCTAGGTTAGCGGGAGCAGGGACCGAGCAACGGGAGCTCACCCCGTTGTGGGGATTCGAACCGCTGACCTTCTGATCAGCAAGTCCTAGGCTGTGTGGTTTAACCCACAGCGCCACCCACGTTTTTCAGGAGATCATAGCTGTCAACTTTGCGATTTTCTTGCGAGGAATCCTATTCGGAATAAGGGAATTTCCCTTAAAAAAAAAAGGGAAACGTTGACAGCTATACAGGAGACAGTGATGGCCACTAACCTGGATGTCTTTAAAAGAAGAAGAGAAAAATTCAAGGAAGAGAAGGCTGTTGGTGGCTGCTTGTCATGACGGCTGTTGTTCTGCGTCCGCAATCGGAAGCAGCAGGGCTTCTAAATGCCAGTTGCTTGAAACTGCAGGACGGGGGAAAGAGCTCTTGTGCTCAGATCCTTCTTGCAGCTCAGAGGGGCGATGCGGATGAAATTTAAAGACCAATTAGCTAAATATGTTAAGATAACTTAATTGGAAAAGCTTGCAAATAATAGATAGGCTTGCGATTTAAATATGTAAGGATAAGATACAATGTTTAAAGCTAAATTAGAAAGAATGAAAGATGTTAAGTGATCAGGTTAATTTTTTGAGAAAATCGATTTTGGAAAAATGATATATCATGAAATTCAACCAAGGGAATTTGAGGAAGTCACTTAATAATGTTACCAAGATTTAAACAGGATGTATGTATGTTTGTTTGTCTGTTTTGAATTTTTTGAAAATTAATTTAAAAAAATTGTAAAGGAAAAAAAAACAGATGGGCCTGATCCAGCAGGCTATTATTAGTTTCATTTTCATTTGTTTTCCTTAGCTTCCAGGGAGAGTTGGAACACTCCCCCCCCCCCCAGCCTTGTTCTCCGGAACATGTCTGGAATCCTGGGGAAAATGCGGAAGTTGGGGAGCTCCGACCTGGAGGATTCGGAATCGATGGACGACCACTTGGAAGGCGAGGAGTCGGGCGCATGCACTCCCGGCAGCAACAGGTCGACCAAGCACAGCATCTTCGCCAAGCGGGCGCGGTTCGGGATTGGGGACGGAGACAAGGACACGGCTCCCATGGATTCCTTCTACCAGATGGACCACATGGTGTCCAGCCCCATCCTGAAGTTCAGCCTCAGCCTGGAGCGAGGGAGGTGTGGCAACCACTCTCCAAAGTGAGTGGGTCCCTGGGGGGGGGCTTTGAGTTACAATTGGGGGTCTAAGATGCCCTGCCCTTAACCCCACCCTCTGTAGAAAAACTAGGGAGGGAGAAGAACTCCAATTCGGTTCGGATTTCAAAACGAAGTCACATCATTCGCACTTTCCAAAATACAGTGGTACAGTGGTACCTCGGGTTACATACGCTTCAGGTTACAGACGCTTCAGGTTACAGACTCCGCTAACCCAGAAATAGTAACGGGTTAAGAACTTTGCTTCAGGATGAGAACAGAAATCGAGGGAGGCCCATTAGCTAAAGTGGTGCATCAGGTTAAGAACAGTTTCAGATTAAGAACGGACCTCCTGAACGAATTAAGTTCTTAACCTGAGGTACCACTGTACCTCGGGTTACAGACGCTTCAGGTTACAGACTCCGCTAACCCAAAAATAGTACCTTGGGTTAAGAACTTTGCTTCAGGATGAGAACAGAAATTGAGGGAGGCCCATTAGCTAAAGTGGTGCTTCAGGTTAAGAACAGTTTGAGGTTAAGAACGGACCTCCAGAACGAATTAAGTTCTTAACCTGAGGTACCACTGTACCTCGGGTTACAGACGCTTCAGGTTACAGACTCCGCTAACCCAAAAATAGTACCTTGGGTTAAGAACTTTGCTTCAGGATGAGAACAGAAATTGAGGGAGGCCCATTAGCTAAAGTGGTGCTTCAGGTTAAGAACAGTTTCAGATTAAGAACGGACCTCCAGAACGAATTAAGTTCTTAACCTGAGGTACCACTGTACCTCGGGTTACAGACGCTTCAGGTTACAGACTCCGCTAACGTAAAAATAGTACCTTGGGTTAAGAACTTTGCTTCAGGATGAGAACAGAAATTGAGGGAGGCCCATTAGCTAAAGTGGTGCTTCAGGTTAAGAACAGTTTGAGGTTAAGAACGGACCTCCAGAACGAATTAAGTTCTTAACCTGAGGTACCACTGTACCTCGGGTTACAGACGCTTCAGGTTACAGACTCCGCTAACCCAAAAATAGTACCTTGGGTTAAGAACTTTGCTTCAGGATGAGAACAGAAATTGAGGGAGGCCCATTAGCTAAAGTGGTGCTTCAGGTTAAGAACAGTTTCAGATTAAGAACGGACCTCCAGAATGAATTAAGTTCTTAACCCGAGGTACCACTGTAACATGTAAATTGAAGTGCACCAGCCGAGAAAGGGAGACTAGGAAGGTGGTGTTTGTTCCTGGCTGCCAGGATTCGACCTGATCTGTTTTTTCATAGCTCTATGCTGCTTTTCATTCCAAGGAATCCCAAAGCAGCTTGCAAACAAGCCTCGGTTGTCGAACGTAATCCGTTCCAGAAGACCGTTTGGCTTCCGAAACGTTCGACAACCGAGGCACGGCTTCCGATTGGTTGCAAGAGCTTCTTGCACTTGAGCAGAAACCGAGTTGGACCTTTGAGTTCCGAGGAACGTTCGGAAACTGGAACATTTACTTGCCGGTTTTCAGTGTTCGGGGGCCGAAACGTTCGAAAACGGAGCCGTTCGAGAGCTGAGGTTTGACTGTAGCAGGATACAACAAAGCAGAATGCAGTATAAATCATATCATACAATTAACAAATCATCTGTGAAACAGATATGATACAAAATGATGTTAGCAAGTTAAAAAAACTATATGATTGACAAGTCAACATTTATAAAGCAATATTGCCAACATGAACAAAATAGCAGCCAAAAAAATAAACTAAGCCCTCTCAACTATGCATGTCAGCCTGTAGACCTTCAGGCTCTCAATGCCTCTTTAACTGGCCCTGGTAGGGTTGCCATGTTTCAAAAAGGTGAAAATCCGGACACAAAAGTTGTTGAGCTCCCCCCCATGCCCCCGCACATAGAGAGACAGAGGTGTGAGTGTGTGTCTAGAAACCAGCTCACCGGAAAAAGGTAAAATTGGCATCATATGTTGCTCTGCCCACCAAAGGCATGTGGCCCCTGGGAGGTTAGCCAGAAGTCAATGTGGCCCTCAAGCTGCCATGGTGGTACATGTGTAGGGGGGGGAGTGATATATTTGTGGGCTGAGCCATTGCTCTCCAGGAGGAGCCATTAACCCACAGCCCTCCTTCCTTGTGGCAGACTTCTCCATCGCGGGGCTCGCCGAGGAGCCTCCATGGGCGTGCGCCCCGAGAAATCGTTCAGGATCTACGACCGAAGGAGGCTCTTTGACGCGGTGGCCCAGGGGGATCCGAGCGAGCTGGACGACCTGCTCACCTACCTCCTGGAGACCCTGAAAAACCTGACGGATGAGGAGTTCAAAGGTAAGAGGGGATCGTGTGCCATTGCTCCCTTCCGGGGTTTGGGACGCGAAAGCCATTTCTAGAGTGTGGCGGATATTTCCTTGGAAGGCGCCGAGTAAGTCTTAGAGCAATGAGTGGGTGAGTGTGGGGAAGCTTTACTGGACCGAGGGCCACATTTCCTCCCAAGCAAGCTTCTAGGGGCCACAGACCACACACACACCACCACCCCCCCCCATCTAGGCAAGCAAGAGGGATCGTCACAGGACAAATTTCCAGCTAAGGAAAGACACTCAAGGAAGGGGTGGAGCAGAGCCAATGAGGGGTGTGGCCTGAGGAGAGACCTGAGGGCCAGGTAGAGAGGTATGGAGGGCCGTGTTTGGGACTCAGGTTCCCAGCTTCGGATTTACAGGCCCGGTTGACAACTAATTTCTATTTTATTTTTTTTGCCTGGGCCTCTGCTGTCCAGTACGGATTCCAGGATTTGCGCGCACACACACACACACACACACACACACACACATGGGAAATCTTGAGCCTGGCATCCTCTGTGATCCCTTCCTCTAAACCTTGAATGGGAAGGACCTGCAAGTTAAGATTCTCTCAGGCTGCATCTGATCTCCTCATGGCAAGGGCGCCCTCTGCTGCTTTTGGAAGTCTTGGCACATGACCCGTCTTGCCACATCTTGCCATCCTCTGGCGCCAGACCTGCAGAAAAGTACCCTCATTATGCACCTCCACTGCTTGCTCCCATTTTGCCTGGATCTCGGCTCCTGTGTGGGAGCGATCAGCTACGGGGTGTAAAGGGACTCTGTCACCGCAGGGAGGAAAAAGTTAAGCAGGCTGGGCTGAGGTATTTAATGAGGAACCGGACAGGGGGAAATAAATGGGACTATCTTGGGGGCTGCTTTTGCCTTGGTCACCGGAGGTCTCAAAGGGTCATCCTTCAATTTTCAGATTTTAATTTAACTTTTTTAACGGAGCATGACAAAATGCAATACCGAAGGCCAAAAATAATAGCAAAAGGGATATCTAAGACGGAACACAGCAGGGCAAATTTCCATATCAAAATCAAGCACAATAGATCAACGTTAAAAGGTTCCTAGTAACACAAATTGGTTTACAATCAGGCATTTCCAACTCCCAAGAGTCTGTGATCTACTCCCAGTATTAAAAAAAGGCAGTGATCTACTCATTGTCATCGGAGGGAGGATGAGCGTGGGGGGTGGGGGATGGAAGGGGAGGATTCACCAGAATAGTTGAGCTTTTTTAAAGGGGAAATGCCAAAAAAAAGAGCTACAATAAAAATATGCCACTCGCCAGCAGCAGATGCCAAACACTTGATGCAATGGAGGGACAGAGAGAGGGGGCAGAGACATTAATTCAACAACTTTTTTCACCCAGTGATTGATATCGGTCCCACAATCGACCATGATCGACCACAAACTCCTGGGGATCTACCTGTTGATTGTGGTTGACTGGTTGGACATCTCTGGTTTACATTATCCTGTTCTTTATTTCTCCAGTACGTTATAAAGAGACTTCATTTCTCCATAAAGACATCACCTTGCTATCCACCTGCTCTGGTTGTAACCGTGTGTGTGAACTTAGTTTTGCATACTACATCCTAGCGTTTAGTTATCCATTGCCTCATAGATGGCATTCTCTTCTTACACCCCACCCCTTCCCCAGTATTGACAGATAATAAATCTGGCAGCAGTCAAGAGATGCTATATCAATTCCTTTTCTTGTGTTAGTGCAGTTACATATCAAAGCAGTAAGGTCAGAGGATCCATGGGTAAAGCCCATTACATTGTTATATCTTCCCCAACATTTCTCAAAATGCCGGAGTTAAAGGGTGCCTTTGCACTGTTCTTGCCAGTGTGGTGCAGCGGTTGGAGTTCTGGACTAGGACCTGGGAAACCAGAGTTCAAATCCCCACTCGGCCATGAAGGTCACTGGGTGATTGTAGGCCCGTCACACTCTTCCAGCCTTACCTACCTTGCAGGGTTAGTGGTGAGGATAAAAGGGGGAGGAGAGCTGTGGACGCCTCCTTGTCGCTCCTTGGAGGAAAGGTGGAATATACACGCAATAAATATGTATAAGCTGGGATGCAGGTGGCGCTATGGGTTAAACCACAGAGCCTAGGACTTGCCGATCAGAAGGTCGGCGGTTCGAATCCCCGCGACGGGGTGAGCTCCCATTGCTCGGTCCCTGCTTCTGCCATCCTAGCAGTTCGAAAGCTCATCAAAGTGCAAGTAGATAAATAGGTACCGCTCCGGCGGGAAGGTAAACGGCGTTTCCATGCGCTGCTCTGGTTCGCCAGAAGCGTCTTAGTCATGCTGGCCACATGACCCGGAAGCTGTACGCCGGCTCCCTCGACCAGTAAAGCGAGATGAGTGCCGCAACCCCAGAGTCGGTCATGACTGAACCTAATGGACAGGGGTCCCTTTACCTTTAAATATGTATAAATTTTGTGTGTTTCCTCCCCCAGAACCGGATACTGGGAAGACATGCTTGTTGAAAGCCATGCTGAACCTCCACAACGGCCGGAACGACACCATCCCTCTCCTGCTGGAGATTGCGGAGAAGACGGACAACCTGAAGGAGTTTGTGAATGCCGAGTACACAGACAGCTACTACAAGGGTAAGGAGTGTGCGATTGCCGTGGGTGGTGGCACGTGTATGGAGCTATTAACGGAGGCAGAGGGTGGGGATTGACTTTCCATCTCACGGTTCTGCCTCCTCTTCAGGCCAAACCGCGCTGCACATCGCCATCGAGAGACGAAACATGTACCTTGTGGACCTCCTGGTCAGGAACGGCGCTGACGTCCACGCGAAAGCCCATGGGGAGTTCTTCCAGAAAATCAGTGGCAGGCCCGGATTTTATTTTGGTAGGCGCTGTCTTTGGAAGGGTCCTAGGTCTTGAGTTGAATGGGGGCTGGCCAAGCCAGAAGGAGAGGCCAACAGAAGACCCCCATGGAGGAACCCCGTGGGCTGGGAAGGTTTCTAGCTGGGTCAGGAGGGCCTGAGGAAGAGGATCCAAACATTAAAGTTTTGGGTAGAAACCACAACCTGAGCTCGAGTTCTCCACCTGGCAGGAGCCGGGGCAGGATAAGTTTTTATGTGACTCTGATGTTCATGTGACTCTGATGGTCCATCGTTGTTCCCACCAGGTGAGCTGCCACTCTCTTTGGCTGCCTGCACAAACCAGCTCAACATCGTGAAGTACCTTCTCGATAACCCCTACCACCCGGCCAACATTGCCGCCCAGGATTCCATAGGCAACACTGTCCTCCACGCTTTGGTGGAGATCGCCGACAACACGGAGGACAACACCAAGTTTGTCACCAAGATGTACAACGACATCCTCATCCTGGGAGCCAGGCTCAACCCCACCCTCAAGCTGGAAGATATCGCCAACCGAAGGGGGCTGACACCGCTGACCCTGGCGGCCAAGACTGGGAAGATACAGGTAGGTTGTGTGAGCTGCTTGAAATGATCAGGCACACTCATTCCCAGTGCGCAGCTTGGAAGTCATTTTGGACTCACAGCTGTCCATGGAGGCGCAGGTCTATTCTGTGTCCTGGGCAGCTGTCTACCAGCTCCATCTGGTACATAGGCTGAGACCCTATCTGCCTGCAGACTGTCTCGCCAGAGTGGTGCATGCTCTGGTTATCTCCCGCTTGGACTACTGCAATGCGCTCTACGTGGGGCTACCTTTGAAGGTGGCCCGGAAACTACAACTAATCCAGAATGCGGCAGCTAGACTGGTGACTGGGAGCAGCCACCAAGACCACATAACACTGGTCCTGAGAGACCTGCATTGGCTCCCAGTACATTTCCAAGCACAATTCCAAGTGTTGGTGCTGACCTTGAAAGCCCTAAACGGCCTCAGCCCAGTACACCTGAAGGAACGTCTCCACCCACATCGTTCAGCCCATACACTGAGGTCCAACTCCGAGGGCCTTCTGGAGGTTCCCTCACTGTGAGAAGTGAAGCTACAGGGAACTGGGCAGAGGGCCTTCTCGGTAGTAGTGCCCGCCCTGTGGAACGCCCTCCCATTAGATGTCAAGGAAATAAACAACTATCTGACATCTGAACACAGCCCTGTTTAGGGAAGTTTTTAATGTTTGATGTTTTATCGTGTTTTTAATATTCTACTGGGAGCCGCCCGGAGTGGCTGGGTTGAAACCCAGCCAGATGGGTGGGCTATAAATAGTAAATAATAATAATAATAATAATTATTATTATTATTATTATTATTATTATTATTATTATTATTATTATTATTTGGCAACACCAACCAGCAATCCATCTGGAGATCAGAGCTAGATTGATTTTGTCAGCCGCTGTTCTTTCCGTCTGGGCTCCTGCGTCTGCAGAATGGTGCTAATAGCATAGTAAAGGTAAAGGTAAAGGGACCTCTGACCATTAGGTCCAGTCGTGACCAACTCTGGTGTTGCGGCGCTCATCTCGCTTTACTGGCCGAGGGAGCCGGCGTACAGCTTCCGGGTCATGTGGCCAGCATGACTAAGCCGCTTCTGGCGAACCAGAGCAGTGCACGGAAACGCCGTTTACCTTCCCGCCAGAGTGGTACCTATTTATCTACTTGCACTGGTGTGCTTTTGAACTGCTAGGTTGGCAGGAGCAGGGACCGAGCAATGGGAGCTCACCCCGGCGCGGAGATTCGAACCGCCGACCTTCTGATCGGCAAGTCCTAGTCTCAGTGGTTTAACCCACAGCGCCACCTGCGTCCTAATAGCATAGTAGCTAATAGCATAATAGCCCCGCCTTGTTGCAAGGCAGAGATGCCCAGGCTTCCGTTGGCATACGTTTTCTGACTGAAAGCATTCCATTCTAGTTCTCAAAAATAGTTTGGTTTTTTTAAAAGCTACATAAAAACAACAGCCCCGGTAGTACTCAGCCCTGAGGGAGGTCACTGTTTGGTTTCGAAGGAGGCATATGAGGAACCGTGACTCAGGAAGGGATGCAGCCGTCGCCTGAGACTGCGGCACTTCTGAGTCAAGAGTGACTGAGTGATCTGATTCCAGGGAGAAACAGTAAATCATACGGAGAGGCAACAGGAAGTCTCCTGTCCCCAGTCAGCACTTGGGATTCACAGGAAGTCTTTAATTCTGTCGCTTTTAATTCCATTTGGGGAGATTTGTGTTCTGAATTCAACTTGCATTTGTTATCTCTCAAACCTTGGTGGACCAAATCAAGCTTCTCTTGCAAAGCTTAAAAAGGAAAGGAAAGGTTACCACATCTGGGCCACTTTAGTTTAGAGAAAAGGCAAGTAAGAGGAGATAAGGTGGAAGTGTATAAAATTATCAGCAGAGTGGAGAAAGCAGATAGAGAAAATCTTCTTCTCCCTCTCTCACAATAGTAGGACTTAGCAGCCCATGAAACTGAGTGTTGAAATATTCAGGGCAGAGAAAAGAAAGTGCTTCTTCACATAGAGCATAGCTAAACTATGACTTTTTTAAAAAAGATATTTATTTTGGTTTTATATAATAAAACAGATATTACAATCAAACAAAACAAAAAAGAAATACAGTAAAAAACAACATAATCCAACAGAGATAAAAAACACAGTATAAAAACATATGACAGAAAGAATAAGAAAGAACAAAGAATAAAGAAAAATTAGTTTTTAAATTCTTATCTTTATAACCCTCTTTCCTGACTTCCTCACATCTCCCTTCCCTGCATTCCCCTTTACACAATCAAATTTAGCAGCTCCTTACCCTCTTTCAAATCTTAATCAATATTATACATTCCAACCTATTATGTCTTCTATTTTCCCTTTCTTTTTGAATACATTTTTGCATGTTCTTTATAACTTAATCCCTTATATCATTTTATTTAATTTCGACATGATATTACTCTGGCCTTTACATCCTTTTCTTTTAAAACATTTGTCAGAGTCACCCGTGGTCCCAGCTCACAAGAGACCAAAGTCCACTCCAGCTTATGTACAAAAGCTTTTATTGAAGAACATTAGTAGCTTTACATCCGAGGTGCGTGACTCTACGTCTGTTACGCTTAGACCGCTGAAGTCCCCTCTGAGTCAGTACCGCCTCTACACCAGTTTAAGAGGCTTGTACTGGTCCACCTCTTTCTCTCTTTCCTTTTCCGCAGGGTCTTTCTGCCCCCCTGTGTTCTCTCCCTTCGGGACTCTCCAGAGGCTGAATCCTCTGCCGCCTCCTCCCCCCTCCTTCGGGCTTTGGGACCAGGCTCCTCCCCAGGACTCTCTTCATTTCCGCGTGCCTCCCATTTTGAACTTGGCGCGCGTACGTTGCTCCTGACCTTCCCTTCGACAGTTACACTGCCCTCGATACTACTTTCCTCCCCTTCCGGCAGGACGTTTTGCCCTGATCTCCTTCCCCTCTCTGCTTCCTGTTCTGCTCCTTCTGACACACTGGTCACTCCTCCCCCCTCACTCCGTTCCAGCGGAGCAGCCGGTCTCGCTCTCCAAATCCCACTGGGGGCTCCCCCTTCGTTTCCCTGCTCCTGACTGCTTCCCCCTCTAGCTCCCCTTGGCTTGACCAGAGGGGCTCCCTTTTGGGAGTCCTCCGATTCACTGGACGGACTCATGGACAATCTTGGGTCATTGTCATCCTCTTCCTCGTCACTCTGGAATCCTTCCCCCTCACTCTCTGTCTCCTCCCTCATCTGCGCCTCTCTCCCTGAACCCCTGACATCCATCCCCCCCTCGAAGCCCCCCCTTCCCCCCTCCCGGCCCTCCGAGGCAGGTCGTGGGAGCCGCAGCTCCTCGGAGGTAGATGCAGGATCCAGTTCGTTTGCTTCAATGTCCTCTGCTAGCAGCTCGGTGTATGTGTGTTCGAATGCGGGTTCTTCACCCAAGATGTTCTCGGCTCCCTCTTCCATTGCTACTTCGTCTGGTGCTGCCTGCCAAGGCCCCGTCAGCCATTTCTTGCGCCAGTCGTCCTCTGGTTGCTCGTCCCACCAGTAAGAGGGTTCTGTGTCTACCCCCGAACACGATCCCCTGGGCGGGCTTGATTCTGGCGTTCTCTCCTCGGCGGAAGAAAAGCCCCTGAAAGTACTGTCTGAAAGTGTGGGCGTAAAGAGCCAGTCATCAAAATACTCGGCTGGCATGGGTCTATGCGGGAAAAGTGCATGGAACTCGTCTTTCAGAAGAGGTTCGTCTAAAGCGTAGTCCGGCACCCAAATATTGGCACTGGCCGGGGTACCCTCTCTGGCTAGAAGGTATTCTACTCCCTCTACCCCCCATCTCGAGTCCAGGATCTCAGTGACCTCGTTGAGTGGTTCGGCCCTGGGCGCCCCCTCCCTCTCGGGTGACTGAGTGCGTGCGTGCAGTACTGTTTCAGACTCCTGAAACCTGTGCGAGGTCTTGTAGGGAGTGAGCACCGACCTATGAAAGACCGGGTGCACTCTGGAACCTTCGGGGAGGGCCAGTCGAAAAGCTACAGGGTTAATCCTAGCCTCCACCTGGTATGGCCCTAGCTGCCTGTGTCCCAGCTTCTTCTTAGCCAACGACCTGGCTGGCATCGCTTGGGCCGCTAACCATACCCAGTCCCCCACCTGGATGTCCTCTCCCACTCTCCTGTTTTTGTCTGCCTGCACCTTATATGCTTGTTTGGCTAGCTCCAAATGTCTCCGCAGCTCCTCGTGCACCTCTTGCAGTTCTGCTGCGAACTGGTCGGCTTCTTGCGTCACCCCCTCTCCCGGTGTTACGAACCCCGGGAAGGTTCTGGGATGACGACCATTGTTCGCGAAGAACGGCGTCACCCCCGTCGACGCGTGCTTCGTGTTGTTGTAGGCAAACTCCGCCATCGGCAGGTAGTCCACCCACGCCGCCGGGCGCTGATTGGCGTAACATCTCAGGTACTGCTGCATGATCGCGTTGACTCTCTCTGCTTGGCCGTTGGTCTGCGGATGCCTTGCCGACGTTAGGTTGATCTTGACATGCAGGATACCTAGAAGCTTCCGCCAAAAAGTAGAAACAAATTGGCACCCCCTATCGGACAGGATGGATTGTGGCAGCCCATGCACCTTGAACACGTGATCGATGAAGAGTTTGGCGGTCTGTTCCGCCGTCGCCACCTTCGCGCAAGGAATGAAGTGCGCCATCTTGGTGAACAGGTCCACCACCACCAGCACCGCCGTCTTGCCTCTGGAGCTGGGCAGGTCAGTGACGAAGTCCAGCGCCACCCTCTCCCACGGTTGCTGTGGCGTCTCCAGCGGTTCCAGTAACCCCGCTGGCTTCTGGTGCACTGGCTTGGACCTCTGACAAGTGTCACACCTGGCGACGTAATCCGCTATCTCTCCCCGCATCTGGGGCCACCAAAAGTCCCTGGCCACCAGTTCTATTGTCTTCTCCTTGCCGAAGTGTCCCGCACTGGGGGCGTCGTGCAACTGCTGCAGAAC
The DNA here is from genome assembly GCF_964252035.2 of Podarcis erhardii. Classification (NCBI taxonomy): domain Eukaryota; kingdom Metazoa; phylum Chordata; class Lepidosauria; order Squamata; family Lacertidae; genus Podarcis; species Podarcis erhardii. The sequence continues at coordinate 35,604,527 of NC_138514.1, read as the reverse complement.
CCTCGCGCGGAGCTCTTCGCCCGGTACGTAGAGGGCACCTTTGTGAGTTAACAGCCCGTCGCGTAATTGGAACTCATCTTCTCTCTGCGAACCCCTGCGCAGCGCCTCCATCTTGGATTGTGCAAATCGATCTACTTGCAACGCACGTCGCACCGCGTCCAGGTCGACTGCGATGGTAGCGCACGTCCACGCCTGCGGTGCGAAAATGTGCTTGGCTGCCACTGGCGCTGCTTCCTCGAGATATTGCGGTTTCCTGGAGAGCGCGTCGGCTATAACGTTGGATTCTCCCGGGATGTATTCTATCCTGAAGTCGAAATCCGCGAAGAATTCAGCCCAGCGCATGTGTCTTTGGCTCTGGAGCTTCGCCGTGCGCCAATACTCTAAGTTCTTGTGATCTGTGCGGACCTGCACTGTGTGCTTGGCACCTATGAGGAAGTGTCGCCACGCTTTGAAGGCAGCGTGGATGGCCAACAGCTCTCTGTCCCATATGGTGTAGTTTTGCTCCGCCTTGCTGAGCTTTCGGGAGTAAAAGGCACAGGGTCTCCAATTTCCTTGGGAATCTTCTTGCAGGAGCACGGCTCCCACCGCTCTGTCTGAGGCGTCGGTCTCTACTCGCATGGGTCTGCCCGGATTCACGTGCATCAGCTGCTCCTCGGAAGCGAAGAGGCTTTTAAGCTTCCTAAAAGAGCGCTCCGCCTGTTCCGTCCAAGCGAACTTCTTCTTCTTGGAACTGAGGGTGTCCGTGATTGCTGCCGTCTCCTTTGCAAAACCCGTGATGAATTTGCGGTAGAAATTGGCGAACCCGACAAATCTCTGGACCTCCTTCCGATTGCGTGGGCTCTTCCAGTCTAACACGGCGCGGACCTTGACGCTGTCCATGGCCAGCCCCTTGTCAGACAGCTTGTAGCTGAGGAAATCCACCTCCGTCACATCAAACTGGCATTTCTCCAACTTGGCGTAGAGCCTGTGTTCTCGCAGTCTCTGCAGGACCTCCTTCACGTCTCTTTCATGAGCCTCCTGCGATTCCGAAAAGATCAGGATGTCGTCGAGGAAACACACACACTTCTTGTAGAGGAGCCCCGCCAGCACGTGATGCATAAAGGCTTGGAAGACGTGAGATCCATTTTGGAGACCAAACGGCATAACTCTGTATTCATACGTGCCCAGAGGCGTGAACATGGCCGTCTTCCACTCATCGCCCTCCCGGATACGGATGAGATTATACGCTCCACGCAGATCCAACTTGGTGAAGATCTTCCCCTTCCGCACGGTCGCTAGGAGGTCATCAATCTTGGGCATGGGGAAGGCCTTGGGCTTGGTCATGGAATTTATGGCCCTGAAATCCACAATGAGTCTTTTCTGGGGCGTGTCTTTCTTCTTTACAAAAAACACAGGACTGCCCCCCACTGCTTTGGACTCCCGGATGAATCCACGCTTCAAATTATGCTCTATGAACTCCCTGAGTTCTTGCATCTCGTCCTCAGACATGGAATACAGCTTCGCAGTCGGCAGCTGCGCCCCCGGCAACAGGTCGATCGCGCAATCGTAAGGTCTGTGGGGCGGCAGCCGGTCAGCTTCCTTCTCGCAGAAAACCTCCAGGAAACTCTCGTACTTGCGAGGAACTGCCTGCGCCATGCCAAGTTGCAGCTGCTGCTCCGCCCCTTCCTCCTGGCTGGACTGGATACAATGTTGAGCACAGTACGATGAGCAAAAGGCGATCTGCCGTTGGTACCACGCTATCGCAGGACTGTGTCTCTCCAGCCAACTCATGCCTAGTACTATAGGCGTGTCCGACAGGCGGGTGACATTGAAGCTGATGACTTCTCTATGATGTCCAATCCGCATCTCCATGGGAGGCGTCTGTTGCACAACTTGTCCTCCCAGCAATTTCCTGCCATCAACCGTGACTACGTTTAGAGGCGTTGTCGCGGGCAGAAGCGCTATGCGATGCTGCTTGACGAAATGCACCCCCACAAAGTCCGCGTTGCTCCCAGAATCGATCGTGATGGGGACTTCCAGGGTGGTTCCGTTCGGCAACTGGAGTGTTGCAGTGAGCTGCACCGTTGGCTTGGGTGGTAAAGGGTCTGTACGTTGCAAAGGCACTGGGGACTGCTCTACAGATTCGCCTGGCTGAGCCCCAGCAGCTCTGCTTCCAGCCAGGCACTGTCGTTTCCCTGAGGCTGCTCCTCTTGCATCACTTCTGCTGCCACTGTTGCTAAGGCTGCAGTGTGCTTCTGGGGCCTCTGGGGGCACTCTTTCACCATGTGTTGTGCACTGTCACAGATGTAACATTTCCTGTTCCCTCTAGGAGGCTTCGCCTTTACTGCACCGGATGCTGGGACTCTGGCTGTTGCTTGAGCCTTAGCACCACCAATTTCCATCGGTTCCTCCCCCTGCCACGCCAGAGGCGAGGGATGTGCCTGACTGAAATCTCTGGGGAGAAAAGGAGGCGTCCTTGCCGGTGCACGCGCCTGGCGTCCCTCCTCATTGTGCCAAGGACGTTCTTCGTGCCGTACCCCTATTGCGAGAGCCCTCTGCACGACGTCCTCCAGGGTCTGAGGTCTGTCTCCCCTGGCAAGTTCATCTTTTATGGTGCCGCTGAGACCCTCCCAGAACAAATCTTTCACTGGTTTGCAGTCCTTCTCCCAGCCTAATACAGTCAGTAAGGCGAAAAATCGCGAATGATACTGACGCACAGTGGCTCTGCCTTGCCGCAACCCGTGCATTTCCCTGCATGCAAGATCAAGATCCACGGTTGACTGGAAACAAGCATCCATCGCTTTAATAAATTCATCAGAATCGCGGCGGGCAGGGCCGTCTTCGCGCCACAAATTGCGCAACCAAGCTCTTGCCTCCCCATGCAAATGAGACACAATAAACCCCACTTTCTCCTCTTCATCTTTAAAGTCATTACGAAGCAAATGCAGTACATACAAGACGTCTGCTCTGAAACTTGGGTAGTGCTTTAGGTTCCCATCGAAGTGGGTGACTAGACTGCCCCCCCCGCCTTCCAAGTCCAATTCCCTCCGATCTGGACGCTGGGAACCCTTCCTTGCTTGCACCCTCCCACCTTGTTTGCAGGTCCTGGCAGCGCTTCTCCGCTTCATCACTCTTCTTCTGAGATGCAATGACTGCAGCGGTGAGTTCTGTAACTGCGTTTCGCAGTGTTGTCAGCTGCTCCTCCGCACTCATGGCTGCTACCGTTCGTGAGCTTTGCAAAAAAAAATTTTGCGTTCTTTGGGAGGGGACTTGCTGTCAGAGTCACCCGTGGTCCCAGCTCACAAGAGACCAAAGTCCACTCCAGCTTATGTACAAAAGCTTTTATTGAAGAACATTAGTAGCTTTACATCCGAGGTGCGTGACTCTACGTCTGTTACGCTTAGACCGCTGAAGTCCCCTCTGAGTCAGTACCGCCTCTACACCAGTTTAAGAGGCTTGTACTGGTCCACCTCTTTCTCTCTTTCCTTTTCCGCAGGGTCTTTCTGCCCCCCTGTGTTCTCTCCCTTCGGGACTCTCCAGAGGCTGAATCCTCTGCCGCCTCCTCCCCCCTCCTTCGGGCTTTGGGACCAGGCTCCTCCCCAGGACTCTCTTCATTTCCGCGCGCCTCCCATTTTGAACTTGGCGCGCGTACGTTGCTCCTGACCTTCCCTTCGACAGTTACACTGCCCTCGATACTACTTTCCTCCCCTTCCGGCAGGACGTTTTGCCCTGATCTCCTTCCCCTCTCTGCTTCCTGTTCTGCTCCTTCTGACACACTGGTCACTCCTCCCCCCTCACTCCGTTCCAGCGGAGCAGCCGGTCTCGCTCTCCAACTCCCACTGGGGGCTCCCCCTTCGTTTCCCTGCTCCTGACTGCTTCCCCCTCTAGCTCCCCTTGGCTTGACCAGAGGGGCTCCCTTTTGGGAGTCCTCCGATTCACTGGACGGACTCATGGACAATCTTGGGTCATTGTCATCCTCTTCCTCGTCAGTCTGGAATCCTTCCCCCTCACTTTCTGTCTCCTCCCTCATCTGCGTCTCTCTCCCTGAACCCCTGACAACATTCTTGCATTTTTCTTTTTACCATGTCACTAATGCCATGTTATCTTTATATCCAACATCATTTTAACATTCAAACATTTTACAATGTTTTTGTAAATATTCCTTGAACTTCTTCCATTCCTCTTCCACCGACTCTTCTCCCAGGTCTCGGATTCTGCCAGTCATTTCTGCCAATTCCATATAGTCCATCACTTGCATCCTCCATTCTTCCAGGGTGGGCAAATCTTGTGTCTTCCAGTACTTTGCGATGAGTATTCTTGCTGCGGTTGTTGCATACATAAAGAATGTTCTATCTTTCTTTGGCACCAATTGGCCGACAATGCCCAAAAGGAAGGCCTCTGGTTTCTTAGGAAAGGTAAGCTTAAATACCTTTTTTAGTTCATTATAGATCATTTCCCAGAAGGCCTTAACCTTTGGGCATGTCCACCAAAGGTGAAAGAATGTTCCCTCAGTTTCTTTACATTTCCAGCATTTGTTATCAGGCAGGTGATAAATTTTTGCAAGCTTGACTGGGGTCATGTACCACCTATAGATCATTTTCATAATATTCTCTCTTAAGGCATTACATGCCGTAAACTTCATATCAGTGGTCCACAACTTTTCCCAGTCAGCAAACATAATGTTATGACCAATGTCCTGTGCCCATTTAATCATAGCTGATTTGACTGTTTCATCCTGAGTATTCCATTTTAGCAGCAAGTTGTACATTCTCGAAAGTATCTTAGTTTTAGGTTCTAACAATTCTGTTTCTAATTTCGATTTTTCCACCTGGAAGCCTATTTTTTTATCCAAGTTAAAGGCCTCTCTAATTTGATAATAGTGTAACCAATCTCACACTTTATCTTTTAGTTTCTCAAAACTCTGCAATCTCAATGTGTCTCGATCTTGTTCTAGTATCTCCCAATATTTCGGCCATTCGGCCTCCATATTGAGTTTTTTCAAAGCCTTAGCCTCCATAGGTGATAACCACCTTGGGGTCTTGTTTTCCAATAGGTCTTTATATCTTGTCCAGACATTAAACACAGCTTTCCTGACAATATGGTTTTTGAATGCTCGATTAGCTTTTACCTTGTCGTACCACAAATATGCATGCCACCCAAAAGCATTATTGAACCCTTCCAAGTCCAAGATGTCAGTGTTCTCAAGAAGTAGCCAATCTTTCAACCAGCAGAATGCTGCTGATTCATAGTACAACTTCATGTCTGGCAGGGCAAACCCCCCTCTTTCTTTAGCATCAGTCAATATTTTAAATTTTATTCTGGGCTTTTTGCCCTGCCAGACAAATTTAGAGATATCTCTTTGCCACCTCTTGATACAACCCATCTTGTCCACAATCTGTAAAGTTTGGAACAAAAACAACATTTTTGGCAATACATTCATCTTTATAGCAGTGATCCGGCTCTAAACTATGACTTTAAAAGAGGACGAGACACGGAGGACAAGGGTGCCGGTGGCTACTGGTTACAATGGCCATGTTCTCCCTCTGCAGTCTGCCTCTCAATTTCTGTTCCTGAGAATCACAAGTGGGAAGAAGAGTTACTGCTGCCCCAGGTCCTGCTTGCGGGCATCCCATAATGACCACTGTGAGAACAGGATGCCGGGCCAGATGGGCCCTCTAGATGGGCCTGACCCTGTGGGTTTTTTCCTTGTGTTCTCATGGCTAGGTCTTTGCGTACATCCTCAGACGGGAGATCAAGGAGCCGGAGTGTCGCCACCTCTCCCGGAAGTTCACAGAATGGGCTTATGGGCCTGTTCACTCGTCGCTATACGACCTGTCCAGCATCGACACCTGCGAGAAGAACTCAGTCCTGGAGATCATCGCTTACAGCAGCGAGACGCCGGTATGTCTGAGGCCTGATTCCCTGGCCTCCAGCGCCACAGCTTAGAGGCGTCTTTTATGGCCCTCAGTGAGGTCAGGTTTAGGGATGGGCCAATCTGCCGCAGTCCGCTTCCACATGTCCACATCAGTTTGCAATATATATATATATTTAAATGCCCTAATGAAAATTTGTCCTCATCAGGGCGAATTCCTCCTAACGTACTCAATGACCCTTGGGGTCCCTTCCAACTCTGCAATTCTATCCAACTTAGCTTAATTTTTTTGCAATGCATTTTGGTATCTTATTTTCACATACAGTGGTACCTAGGGTTAAGTACTTAATTTGTTCCGGAGGTCCGTTCTTAACCTGAAACTGTTCTTAACCTGAAGCACCACTTTAGCCAATGGGCTAAAGCACCACTTTAGCCACTGCCACCACGCCACTGGAGCCCGATTTCTGTTCTTATCCTGAAGCAAAGTTCTTAACCTGAAGCACTATTTCTGGGTTAGCGGAGTCTGTAACCTGAAGCGTATGTAACCTGAAGCATATGTAACCTGAGGTACCACTGTATGCATCTATAGAATGTACACTTTACCCAGCTATAACCCTTACTCTGCTGGAGAACTGCTTTGCAAAATCAGCCATTTTTATTTTTGATCGCAGTCCTTTTGCCCTTTTAATTTCCACTCTGCCCTTGGTTTTCTTCCGGTGGGGAGACTGGTCTATTAAAGTGCAGCAGGGGCAGCTAGCCCCCACCTGCCCGTCATCTGACTTACAACCAGCCTAGCGCTTGGCACTCCCTTTCACTGGCTCTGGCGCCACCTGCTGTTGGCCTCCCACCCTACCGGTCTGCTTTCCTTCCCCCTTCCAGAACCGGCACGAGATGCTGCTGGTGGAGCCTCTCAACCAGCTCCTGCAGGACAAATGGGACCGATTCGTCAAGCACCTCTTCTACTTCAACTTCTTCATTTACGCTGCCCACATCGTCATCCTCACCGTCGCCGCCTATTACAGGCCAACGAAAAAGCACGGGGAGGTGGTTTAACTTCGAGATTCTCGGGTTTCTAGCTCTCCTTTTTTCATACCAACCCTTATGCAAGGGGTTTCTATACCCGTGGTTCCTGGAGTTTGCTTCCCCTGCTGAATTTCTTCCTGATATGGAGCTGTGGAAATGTCCCAGGGTCAGGTTAGGTGGGAATGGGCGTGTGGGGCGTGTGTGCTATTCCTTTAGAAGTGGGACCTGCAGGAAAATGGTCAAACAGGGTCTCTTGGCCATGCTGCCTGCCTGCCTGCCCCACCCTTTCCCAGGTACTCCATTCCATTCTGTCTCTCAGCTTCCACACACCCCCACCGAATCAGTCAGCGCTGCACAGAAATCATTGGGCTATTTTTCAGGTGGGGGCCACTCTCCCCTTTTAAGGATTTCCCCTCAAGATCTTATATCCTTCTGAAACCTTGCACGAGTTCCCTCAACCTGATACAGGATAACAAGTCTTGTGCCAGGTCGCTAGAAGAAGAAGAAGCGTTTGGATTTGATATCCCGCTTTATCACTACCCTAAGGAGTCTCAAAACAGCTAACAATCTCCTTTCCCCTCCTCCCCCACAACAAACACTCTGTGAGGTGAGTGGGGCTGAGAGACTTCAGAGAAGTGTGACTGGCCCAAGGTCACCCAGCAGCTGCATGTGGAGGAGCGGAGACGCGAACCCGGTTCCCCAGATTACGAGTCCACTGCTCTTAACCACTACACCATGCTGGCTCTCTAGTCTTGTGGTGTAGGCAGGGATGAGATATCTTGCTTTGGCATTGCTCCTTAAGCCAGACTTGGTGCCCTCCAGGTAAGACCCTGACCAACCTCAGAGTTGGGGAAGTCTCCTTGAAGCACTACGCATATTTAACGTCTCCTAAAACAATGCAGTAATTCAGTAGCGTGATCCTATGCGAGTTATCTTGGGAACGAATATGTTCAGTGGGACATACACCTGGCTTAGTGGTCCTTACTCATTACAGCCTACAGTTATTATACTACAGGATGGGGACGGGGAGAGGCTCAGGAGCCTGATCAGTTATCCTAGCCCAGCAAAAATTTCTCCCCCTCTCCAAAGATCTCCCCCATTTTTGCATTTAAATATAAATAAAAATGGGGTGGGCAGAGAAGTGGTTAAACCTCCCTGCTCTGCCTTGGGCTCTGTTGGGGTTGCAAACCACACACACACTCATCAGATCACTTATTTTATTAGCAAGGAGAGGGGGCAGTAGCTCCCTCTCCAGAGCTGATATGCACAGATCAGCTGAGGAAGGCGGGATGGTTGTGTCATTTGTGAGTCCTGTACGTCCAGTGAGCGTGGGAGAGTGTGAGGTGACCACAGTCACTGCTGGCATTTCACCTTTAGAGGGCTCGCCAAGGGCAAATGTGCCTACTCCCCCCCCCCCCAAATTAGCCACTCCTGTTACAACACACTCACATAGCTGTCAACTTACAGATTTGAAAATAAGGGACCAGCAGCCTTGAAAATAAGGCATCAGCAGCCAAAATAAGGGATTTTGCTTAGCTTATGAGTTCCATCAGCCCTTCCCCGCCCGAGAGGAGCCCAGCATGAGGCAGTTGCGGCGTAGCGGCGGCCGCTGAAGCGCCACCCTTCTGCATCCCTCCCCACCCCCTCCTTTTCCTCCTCCCTCAGGCCGCCTCCTCAGCTGCTGCTGCCGCTGCCGCCTCCGGCTTCCCCTGGCAGCGTGGTGGAAGTCTTGCAAGAGAGGGGCTGCCTGCCTGCTCGCCGCCACCCGTCTCCTCACGACGTGCCCCTGAGGGGGAAAAGGGTGAGACGGAGATGCGGCAGCTCGTGCACACACTCTCTCGAGACAGAGGACCCTGAGCCGCTGCTTCCCTCTCGAGCCGGGCGAGCATGAAACCCGGGAAATTTAAGGGACATCATCAATCTAGGACAGCAGCGGGACACGGCGCTGGGATAAGGGCGTTTCCCGCCAAATAAGGGACAGTTGACAGCTATGCACTCATTCCTAATTCACAGCCGGGCTCCGGGTTTTGACTCTCTAAAGTTGCACCCTTCTCGTCCACAGCCCCCGTTCGCCTTTAATTACACGACCAACGAGTATTTCCGAGTCACCGGGGAGATCCTGAGTGTGTTGGGGGGTGCCTATTTCTTCTTCAGAGGGGTAAGAACTTCACCAGAGTCTCTTACGGGTGGGCAAAGGGCTTAGGTCCCGGGGGAACATGTGCATTTTTTTAGCGTGTGCCGTGGGACCACCCCCTCTGGTCACTGCTCTCTCCCCTCCCCCAGATCTGCCGCCCTGCACTGAGAGACAGGAACAGAGAAAATGCTCACACACAAACGCACAAATGCTTCACTTTCCCAAGGAATCTGGGTAAAGGTCAGATCCTGATTCATCCGAGCCTTTGAAATCCCATAGAACTGGAAAAGGAAGTGGGAAAGACCAACTTTCTCCCTTGGTTCTAGGGCAGCGCAACTGGTTCTGCCGCACTGGGAGCTGAGCCCAGGGGGTAGCACTCCTATTTGTCATATTTTACACAAACTATATCTGTGGCTTGTGGTCCTATATTCAGCCATGGGAGAGCATTCCAGAGACAGGGAGCCACTGCAGAGAAGGCCCTGTTCTCGTGTTAGTCTAAGGCCATTAAGTGAGTTTCATGGTTAAGGCTCCAATCCCAATCTACTGGGAGGACAGTGTATCATCTCTCTGGATGAATTTCTTGTCCTTTATCATTCAGCAATACATTAGGAAGGGAGTGTGGCTCACTGGTGCACATCCTTTGCATGCTGTCTGGGTTAGGGTAGGTCATTTTATTGTGTATCTGTGTGAGGGGTGGTGGCGGTAAAAGACTTTACGGGTTTTTGTTGGACTGAAGCCCTTTTTACACCAACCTCTATTTATTCTCCTGCTTTTTTTTTAGATCAAGTATTTTAAGCAGAGACAGCCATCCCTGAAAGCAATCTTTACGAACAGCTACAGTGAACTTCTCTTGTAAGTGTGATATAACCAGCCTTATATAACCAACATGCTTACGTCTAATTAACACATGAAGGGGTTAATTCCATAGAGTAAGCTGTCCTGTCAGGTTTAGCATTGTCCCTCACCTTGGGAGTAACAAGGTAACTAAGCCTTTCTTCTCCTCCCAATCTACCTGAGAAGCTTAGCATGTTAAGAGGTTTTGAGGTGGTTGCTGCAGCTCAGACCACATGGCTCTTACAAGCTTCTCTTGAGTTTCCATGCAAATAATTTGGGAACTTTCACCACTTGGCCAAGTTTTATCTGCCTATGAAACTTTTCTGATGTATGGAAAACAGCATGAAGCTGACCTTTGAAGGGTTTGTAAGTAAACCAGTTTTTAACTTACCAAACATGTGGTCTTTTCCTATGCTGGGGGCAGTTTGGGAACTCTCAACGACATATTGTAAAGGTCTAACAGATTGTATTTCCACACTTTACTTTGCTGCATGTTTGGGGATTTTAAATCTCTGCTGGGATTCACTCACCAAAGAGCACCTGGAACTTGGCATCCAGGGAATTCTCATTTCTTTATGCCAATTTTTTCATTGAACCAACAGTAGACATCCCTTTTATGTGTTTTAAAGTGAGTGGCAGTGTGGTGTAGTGGTTAGAGTGTTGCACTAGGAAGACCAGGGATCAAATCCCCTATGCAGCCAGGAAGCTTGATTCCTCCTGTTGCCCACTCAGCTTCATCCACTCTGTCCTGATCCTGGGCTCAGCGATCCTGTACTTCAGCAAGCAAGAACTCTATGTCATCCTCATGGTCTTCGCCTTGGCCCTGGGCTGGACCAACCTGCTCTATTACACTCGTGGCTTCCAGCAGATGGGGATTTACTCAGTCATGCTGGAGAAGGTCAGTCTGGGATAAAAGGGGCAATGGGTAGCAGAGGCTAGTCCCTTGGGGTGAAGGGTTCACTGCATGAGCCCACCCTCATCCAGGTGGGTCCTGGTTCTCTCTTCCCACCCACCCCTCCACCTCTTTTTTGCAGATGATGCTGAGAGACCTGTGTCGTTTCATCGTGGTCTACCTCCTTTTCCATTTGGGCTTTTCAACAGGTAACAGAGTGACTGTTTTGGATTCTTTTTGGTGGGGTTGGAGAGAGAACGAAAGCGAACAACTACAGACATGTCCTGGTGCTGCAAAAGCTGGGTGGGTTAGTTCAGAGGTGGGGGAGAAACAGGCTTGGGATCTACCAGTACAATTTGCAAGTAGATCAGCAAGGCTTTTCCAGTTCCTGATTTCCCCAGAGACCGAAGTGACATTTGCACTGTTCTCAGAACATCCCAGGCACCAAGGAGAAGTGGCTGATGTCCCCAAAGAGAGCAGCCTCCCACATTCCATGCACCAAACAGTGAAATATGCCCAATTAAATAAATAAGTAGAGGCAAATTTGTCCATTTATCATTCTTCTCACTCCAGTTCACTTCTTCACATTTCCCATCAGTTTGCAATTATTATTTTTTTAATCAGTGCAGATTTCTCTTGATACACAATCCTTTTTTTAAAAAGAAAATATATTTTTCTATTTTCTTTTCTCTCTCTCTTTTCTCCCTCTCCTTTCTTTTCCTCCTCCCCCCTCCTTTTTATTCTTTTTGCTCTTGTTCCTGCTTAGATTACTTTTTAAAGTATTTATTTTATTCTGGTGCATTATAAAAAGATACTTTGTAATGGGCATGAACTTTTGCATATCTTTGGATAAGTACCAATAAAAATAGATATTAAAAAAAACAACTTCATACGCAATTTGTATATGCAGTTTTTGCCTAATTATACTTTTTTTGGCTTTTTGCAAAGCAATTCCCACCCCACCTAATTTAATTCCTTTTCACTAATATATGTGTTTTTATGCCTGCTTCCCCCCCAGTAAGTGTGATTTTGAACACAATGGTTTGCTGAAGAACTGCATTGCAAGGGACGATTCCGAAAGCCGGCTGCTGTTGTGGTTGGCGAATTGCTTTGCAAAATGTGGATTAAGTACTTTTGCCTTGGAATGTGAACTGAATTGGTTACTTCCTCGTTCCCTAGCTGTCGTGACCCTCATTGAGGACGACGACGAGCTGCTGGCACAGAACCAAACTCACAGTACCTGTCAAGCAAAGTGTCGCCCCTCCTACAACAACTTCTACTCCACCTGCCTAGAACTTTTCAAGTTCACGATTGGGATGGGAGATTTGGAGTTCACGGACAGTTACCACTTTAGGTTTGCCTCCCCGCTCCCCTTTTCTTTTAACGCATGTAGACTATTTTGTTCTGACATTTTAAGACTTATGTGAACAATTCTGGCCGCCTCGTCTCAGACAGCATATTGTAGAGATGGAAAAGGTTCGACCGAGATGGTCTAGGGGTGGAGCAAACTCCCCTTTGGAGGAAAGGTTGCAGACTTTGGGACTTTTTAGTTTAGAGACAAGGGGCATCCAGTGAAGCTGAATGTTGGAAGAGTGAGGAGAGATAAAAGGAAGCACTTTTTCACACAGCACAGAGTGAAATTATGGAACTCGCTCCCGGAGGAAGCAGGGATGCCCACCAACCTGTAATAATAATAATAATAATAATAATAATAATAATAATAATAATAATTTATTATTTATACCCTGCCCATCTGGCTGGGCTTCCCCAGCCACTCTGGGTGGCTTCCAACAGAATATTAAAATACAGTAATGCATCAAACGTTAAAAGCTTCTCTAAACAGGGCTGCCTTCAGATGTCTTCTAAAAGTCTGGTAGTTGTTCTCTTTGACATCTGTTGGGAGGGTGTTCCACAGGGCGGGTGCCACTACCGAGAAGGCCCTCTGCCCGGTTCCCTGTAACTTGGCTTCTTGTAGCAAGGGAACCGCCAGAAGGCCCTCGGTGCTGGACCTCAGTGTCTGGGTAGAATGATGGGGGTGGAGACGCTCCTTCAGGTATACTGGGCCGAGGCCGTTTAGGGCTTTAAAGGTCAGCACCAACACTTTGAATTGTGCTCGGAAACGTACTGGGAGCCAATGTAGGTCTTTCAGGACCGGTGTTATGTGGTCTCAGCGGCCGCTCCCAGTCACCAGTCTAGCTGCCGCATTCTGGATTGGTTGCAGTTTCCAGGTCACCTTCAAAGGTAGCCCCACATAGACCGCATTGCAGTAGTCCAAGCAGGAGATAACTAGAGCATGCACCACTCTGGTGAGACAGTCTGCGGGCAGATAGGGTCTCATCCTGCGTACCAGATGGAGCTGGTAAACAGCTGCCCTGGACACAGATTTGACCTGTGCCTCCATGGACAGCTGTGAGTCCAAAATGACTCCCAGGCTGTGCACCTGGTCCTTCAGGGGCACAGTTACCCCATTCAGGACCAGGGAGTCCTCCACACCTGCCCGCCTCCTGTCCCCCCAAAACAGTACTTCTGTCTTGTCAGGATTCAACCTCAATCTGTTAGCCACCATCCATCCTCCAACTGCCTCCAGACACTCACACAGGACCTTCACCACTTGTAGGCTTTGAAAGAGGATTAGACAAATTCATGGAGGAGAGACTATCGATTGCTACTAGCCATGAAGGCTCTTCTCTTCCTCCACAGCTGAAGGCAGCAATGCTTCTGAAAGCCAGTGGCTGGAAACCGCAGGAGGGGAGATGGCCGCTCTTGTGTTCGAATCCTGCGTGCTAGTTTCCCCACAGGCACCTGGTTGGCCACTCTCAGAACAAGATGCTGGGCTGGCTAGGCTATTGGCCTGACCCAGCAGGCTCTTCTTATGTTCTAATAAGAATGCGTACAATTGCAAAAAGTTAATATAAATCATTAAAACCTGGGGGGGGGAATCTCCCAAGAGAGTAAATACATCCTTAATTGTTCAGAGGTGGTGGCGCAGGAGAGGGCATTCTTTGTGGCAGCCCCTAAGCTGCATAACTCCCTCTCCACATACATACATGCATCCAGCATTTGACACTTGAGAGATGCGTTTCAGGATCCAACCTATTCCTGTGGTTGTTAAATCCTGTGAATTTTAAATTGTTGTAAGCCGCCCTGGGACCCGCTGGTAAAGGGCACATCTGAGTAGTGGTCGTAGTAGCAATAGTAATTGATATAACCAATTTATTTGCATCAGTTGCTCCCAATTGTAAAGAATAACTACTGAAGTTATAGGAAACTCTTACAATTTATAATACAGTGGTACCTCAGGTTGATAACTTAATTCTTTCCGGAGGTCCATTCTTTACCTGAAACTGTTCTTAACCTGAGGTACCACTTTAGCCAATGGTGCCTCCCACTGCCGCCGCACGATTTCTGTTCTCATCCTGAGGTAAAGTTCTTAACCTGAGGTACTATTTCTGCGTTAGCGGAGTCTGTAACCTGAAGCATCTGTAATCCGAGGTACCACTGTAATTAAGAGTGCTGTTCCTATTTCCGTATACACCCTAAATCATCATCAATTCCTTTTCATCATTTCAACCAAATTACAAACTATGGACATCAAACCTTTAACTTACAGGAGATCCTTGTGATTTATAAGTATAAAATGTGCTGTTCTGAACTCCCTCCCTTCCTCTCTCTCTGTCTATCTTTCTTATGGACCTATTTGCCCAGTGCATTCACACAGTTACCTGTATTTCCTAATTTTGCCGTTAGTTTCACTACCTTTAGTTCCCCACGCTTCAGGTCAGTCTTCATCATCCTGTTGGTGACTTACGTCATAGTCACATACATCCTCCTCCTCAACATGCTCATCGCCCTGATGGGAGAAACGGTCAACAAGATTTCTCAGGAGAGCAAAAGCATTTGGAAGCTCCAGGTGAGTCTGGCATTGGCTCCCAGTACGTTTCCGAGCACAAATCAAAGTGTTGATGCTGACATTTAAAGTCCAAAACGGCCTTGGCCCAGTAGACCTGAAGGAGCGTCTCAACCCCCATCGTTCAGCCCGGACACTGAGGTCCAGCGCCGAGGGCCTTCTGGCGCTTCCCTCGTTGCGAGAAGTGAGGTTACAGGGAATCAGGCAGAGGGCCTTCTCGGTAGCGGCACCCGCCCTGTGGAACGCCCTCCCTTCAGATGTGAAGGAAATAAGCAGCTATCTTCTTTTTAAAAGACATCTGAAGGCAGCCCTGTTTAGCGAAGCTTTTAATATTTAATGCTGTATTGTTTTTAACACTTGATTGGAAGCAGCCCAGAGTGGCTGGGGAAACTCAGCCAAATGGGCGGGGTATAAATAATAAATTATTATTATTATTATTATTATTATTATTATTATTATTATTATGCTCAGTGTCTCGGCCTCAGTGTGTCTTTGCTGAGTGAATTCAGCCAACTCTGGGTTAGGGTCGGGAGGCTCTGGAAAACACAGGAATTAAGAGTCTCAGGCTCTACCAACTGAGATATATATATATATTTCCACCCAGAGAGCCATCACCATCTTGAACATCGAGAACAGCTATTGGAACTGCATTGTCAACTCCTTCCGATCTGGGAAACAAGTTCTGGTGGGGACTACTCCGGACGGGAAAAACGATTACCGTTGGTGCTTTAGGTAATTCTGGTTCCCCTCTCTGTACGCCTTGGGGTGACAAGGAAATAGAGGCTGTCAGGCCAAGCCAAAACCTGCCCACCCACCACCCGCCAATTCTGTGGTCCCATTCTCAGGCTGCAAAATTGTGGCCAGGGACAGGTGAGAACTTTTGAAGCTTTTCAGGGACTGGGTGTGCGGAAGTTGTCAGCCCTCATCACAGCTCTGGTCAGCTGGCAAGTCACCCTTTTGTATTCCCCAGAATTCCTTGCTTGCTTGAAATACTTGGAGTCACGTGTTTACACTTTTCTGGGTTGTAGCAATCTGTTAGGTAGTGGTAACAGGAAGTGACGGTGTAGCAGTAAATTTTGAAGTACAAGAGCTCATCTTGAGAGACATATCCTGCCTAGCTGCATCCTCAAGGAGGTTCTGTTGCCAACCCCTCGCCAAACAGCATAAAAAAAAAAATGCAGGCAGCTGTGTTATTTGTATATTTACACACAGATAGCCAAAAAGTGTATACAGTGGTTGTTGTTGTTTAGTCATTTAGTCGTGTCTGCCTCTTTGTGACCCCCTGGACCAGAGCACACCAGGCCCTCCTGTCTTCCACTGCCTCCCACAGTTTGGTCAAACTCATGCTGGTAGCTTTGAGAACACTGTCCCACCATCTCATCCTCTGTCGTCCCCTTCTCCTTGTGCCCTCCATCTTTCCCAACATCAGGGTCTTTTCCAGGGAGTCTTCTCTTCTCATGAGGTGGCCAAAGTACTGGAGCCTCAGCTTCATGATCTGTCCTTCCAGTGAGCACTCAGGGCTGATTTCCTTCAGAATGGAGAGGTTTGATCTTCTTGCAGTCCATGGGACTCTCAAGAGTCTCCTCCAGCACCAGAATTCAAAAGCATCCATTCTTCGGCGATCAGCCTTCTTTATGGTCCAGCTCTCACTTCTATACAGTGGTACCTCAGGTTAAGTACTTAATTCATTCCGGAGGTCTGTTCTTAACCTGAAACTGTTCTTAACCTGAAGCACCACTTTAGCTAATGAGGCCTCCCACTGCCGCCGGAGCACGATTTCTGTTCTCATCCTGAAGCAAAGTTCTTAACCCGAGGTACTATTTCTGGGTTAGCGGAGTCTGTAACCTGAAGCGTATGTAACCTAAAGCGTATGTAACCCGAGGTACCACTGTAGTACATTTGCCTAACATAGTACCCAACTGATTTGGACCAGCATCACTACAATCCTAGTTTCCTGGGAGCAAAAGCCCTTGTAAAACACATTTGCGCTTCAACAAAAGATCTTCCGCCAGTTGAAATGCAACGTTTAGCCTTTAATGAGAAAGCCAAACATGTGAACCACTAGCATGAAGCAGGGACTCCATCAAAGGAAAGGAAAGCTGTATCCAGCCTCGGCCTGGATTTGTTTTCCTCATTCCCTGGTTTATGCCATGCTCATCCGTCCCAAAAAAAGCTTGATAGCCTCATTATCACCCCATTCCTCATTGCCGTATCATGGAAGGTCCATCAGTTCCCCTGGTGGATGATGTAATTGCTCCTGTTCTGTCAAAAAAAGAAGTAGCAGTCTCGGAGATGGGCTGCCCCCCACATTCCCTCCCCAACTGTGTTGCTGCTAGGGGGAGACCTGACCACGTTTTTGCTTCTCCTGAACAGGGTGGATGAGGTGAACTGGTCCACATGGAACACCAATCTGGGCATCATCAACGAAGACCCTGGTGGATACAGTGAGGAGCTGAAACGGAACCTGAGCTTTTCTTTCAAGTATGGGAGAGGTGAGGAAATACATTCCTTGTGACTGGGCGGTGGGAGCCTTTTGCAAACAGTTCATTTTTTCAGAGTGAATGGAGCCCAGGTGTTACCCAGCTGATGTTCTGTGTGGTGAGGGGACCCCAAAGAACTACCTGGTATGGACTGAGCATGCTCAGTGTGCACAGAATGCTGGTCGTGGGAGGGACAGAAAACTAGGTGGAGTGCATGGGGGAGGGGAGAGAATGGAATGGAGTTTCCTAGAGAAGGGTATGACTGGCAGAAACTAGTAAACAGGGGTGCTGTACACTGCTTTTTATTGTTGGTCTTGTGGGGGGGGGGTGGAGAGAAAGGCTATTGGTGTGAGTAGGGGGGAAAGGATATATAGGTAGATATCTCTGCAAGGAAAACTGGGAGGTAAGAGGTGGAGCCGGAGAAACTGTGTGCTGTTCATATGTTGTTCTTTTTAAATGCCACTGCCAGCTGCACTGAGCTCAGCCACGTTTCTGGAAAATCGGCGCGCAAGTGTCAAATCGAAACAAAAGCCAATCCCCGTGTCAGTTTCAGGGAAAAACTGGAAGACATTGGTCCCGATCCGGAGAGATGGAAAACGAGAAGGGTCGCTCAAGCCCATTTCGGAAGACGGTGCGGATTCAGAAGAGCAAGGCCCCCGGAAGAAATCTCTCCCCAAGTTTGTCCACTTTTTTTGGTCTCTCGTCATCTTCTGCAAGGTTTTTAATTCTAGAAGCCACGGCCCATAAATGGGTGTGTTGTAGCGAGGAAATTAGATGTGGGCAAAAGGTGCGTTTTTAATCGTTAGAAGGATGCAGGCAAACAGTGGGCCAAATACCTTCTCTCCATGGGGCCTGATTTCGGGACAACAGGTTGCTGGTTGCTGAATACAATACCCCAAAACATTTTTAAAAAAATTTGCAAGCTGAGTCTCCTAATATATTTAGGGTAGAGATGGAGAATCTCCACCAGGGTCCAGATATGGCCTCCCAGGCCTCTCTATCTGAACTTTAAAAATGAGAAACTGGGAGAAACTGAGGATTTGTGCCCTACCTCCCTGGCAAGGATCCTTCTCTGCGTGAGACCCTAGAGTCATAGAACTGTAGAGTTGGGAGGGACCCCAAGGGATCATCTAGTCCAACCCCCTGCAATGCAGGAACCTTGGAGGGCTGCTGCCAGCCAGTGTAGGCAATACTGGGTTAAGGTGGTTTATCTCCGTTTCTTGTTTTTCCCATCTCGAGTTCAATTAAGCTCCCTACGTTCAGGTGGATTTAAATGGCACATTAAAAATGTATACTTATTTTGATCCTGGGTGGGGGCAGAGGGGGGGGGAAACCCCTTAAAATTATTCTAATTGTACACTTCTGTTTGTTTCATTTACAGCCCTGTCTTATGATTTGGGGAAGCTGCTGAATCAGTGGAAGAATCTCCGCCCCCCCCCGAAATCTTCTGTTATGTTGTGGCAAAAAATGTATGTGTGTGTGTGTGTGTGTGAGAGAGAGAGAGAGAGAGAGAGAGAGAGAGAGTTGTTAAACAAGCGTCCAACAGGCCTCTCTTATTGTGTGCCATGGACACTGGCTTTTGGGGGTAGACTGCCTTTGAAAGTGGAGGCTTGTCTGATCAATTATGTCTAATCACAGATTTTTTGCTGGGGAGGAAGGTGTTGCATATTTAAGTTTTTCCCCCACATAAGAAGAGCCCTGATGGATCAGACCAAAGGCCCATCTAGTCCAACATCCTGTTTCCTACAGGGCTCACTCAGCTTCCTCCAGGGCAATCTGCAAGCGGCACATGAAGGCATCAGACCTTGTTCCCCAGCAACAAATATTGAGGGACAGACTGCCTCTGAACAAGGAGGTTTCACATAACCACCATGACCAGTAGCTTATCCTCCATGATGTAATCCAATTCAATACATTTCAGCAATGATATTATTATTATTATTATTATTATTATTATTATTATTATTATTATTATTATTATTATTCTATTACTTGTTTTGAGTTAATATTTATTTATATTTTCATTTCATTTCATTTCTATGCCACCTTTATCTTCCAAGGATCTTAAGGCGATGGACCTCACAAGGATCTACCCTGGGAGGTAGGTGAGGCTAAGAGACGGTGACTGATTCCAAGGTCACAGCCAGGGAGCTCCATGGCTGAGTGGGGATTCGAACCCTGCTCCCCCAGGTCTACTCCAACACCCTAACCTTTATGCCACATTGGACCTAAGTGACAAAGTTAGGGCCATTAATTTCAATGGATCTACTCTGAGCAGGTCTAATATTGGATACAGCCAGAAGTAGTAGTATTTTCTCAGCCCTTTAAAATCTGGCATTTCTAATAATCGGTTTTTGAAAGATTTTATTGTGGATTGTTGTGGCTTTTCCTTGTTTTCATTAGCTTGCAATCATTAGCTTGCAATCTGTCCTGGAAAAGTTTTTACCCGCCTTAAAAAAATATATATGTTGGGGACATAATATAAATACATAAAATAAACTGGCATACACAGAACTATATATGTGTGACAAGCTCCTTTCTATTCTTGTATGAATGAATAGCTCAAACCTCAGAAGCTCCCCTCCCCTTGGTTACCATCAAGTCCAAGCTAGACGAGGGGATTCCTGACCATAAACTGTATTTCTTTCCAAACAAACAAAGATTGCATTCAAATGTCATTTCCCCATCAATCTCCTCCCAGGTGCCATTATGTCACAGCTACCCCCGCCCCCCAACTTTTGGCAATGTCAGCGCAGGGAATGGAATTGTTCAAAATTGGTTGGGTTGCTCCACACCCCCTAAGAAGAGCCTGGCTCCTGGATGAGGCCAAAGGAGGACAGTCTAGAACCAGCATCCTGTCCCCATGGAATTGCTGGACGTAGAGGAATGGTGGGAGGTATCAGCTGGGGGAATCCCCAAGGGAAGAAGGCTCAGAGCCTGAGGATTGGTGGTGGAACAATGAAGAGTGGTCAGAGGGAGAAGACTGGGAAGAGGTAACAGGGCTTAGTGAGCAGAGGGAGTCTGTGGCGGAGAGAAGTGCAGAAACAGAAGCAAGAGAGGAGGGAGTCCGAGAGGCAGAGAGGAGTCAAGCTGGCGAAGAAGCCAGGGTGTCTCCCGCTCCTGCTGCAAAAAGCTCCTCTCCCCGCTGGTCTCCCAGAACCAGAAGAGGTATGAAGAGGGTGGAGCAGAGACAGGCACTGCAGCAGGGTCTCAGATTGCTGGGGAAGGACCTGGGGGAGGAGGGGGACTTAGGGAACTGTGGGAAGGTGGAGACCTTCAGTCTCCACAACTGCCTCATAGGGACAAGACCTACCTGTGAGAGTTGCCGTGCTCACTGGGCCTTGCACTCTGGAGAAGAAGAAGAGGAGCTTGGATTTGATATCCCGCTTTATCACTACCCTTTAAGGAGTCTCAAAGTGGCTAACATTCTCCTTTCCCTTCCTCCCCCACAACAAACACTCTGTGAGGTGAGTGGGGCTGAGAGACTTCAGAGAAGTGTGACTAGCCCAAGGTCACCCAGCAGCTGCATGTGGAGGAGCAGGGAAGCGAACCCGGTTCACCAGATTACGAGTCTACCACTCTTAACCACCACACCACACTGGCAGCCCATTTCTTCTAATAAGAGTTAACTTCACTTACTCCATGTGATTTATTGCTGAGCTGCTCCTGCCCAGTGGGAAGCCTGCGACCAGGATCTGAGCACAATAGCAAAACTCTCCCCACTTGTGAATCCCAGCAACGGCTATGCAGAGGCTTCCAACGCTGGAGGCAGAATCCAGTCACCATACCTGTGCTCCGTGGAACTGTTTAAAACATCTGGAGGGCATCAGGTTGGGGAAGGCTGGCATGCGTCCTGGGCTTGCATTACTAGAAGCAGCTACTTTGAAAAAACAAAAAAATCTACTAAGTTTCTAATTCAGGCAAATAGATTTAGACAGCTCCTGCTATATTGTCCTTTTTTTGAATATATTTAGGCTCTAATATGTAAATGGCTTAAGACAGCTGTGCCAATCCACAACAGTTACTGGCCCACAGATGTTCTTTGCTAGCCTGCCTGCCTGCACACACCCCTCTGTTAGTTGTTTGTATCGTGTCAACAGCCTCAGGGTCAACAAATAATCACATCTTCATGCGACCTAGCAATTTAGGGATTTAGCTTTTTAAAAGCAGGCAATGACCTTCCTCCTACCCAGGATGAACAAGCACCACTGTCCTACATCTGAGAAAGCACGGAGTTGGTGTATCTGAATGTGGAGAAATTAGAGGTAACTACCGTATGTCAGGAAGTAGAGACGAAAGCTTCCATATCTGAAGATGTTACAGCTAGGAAGATTTAAGCTCTTGCATCAGGGCAACTTCCAGAAGGTGGTGAAGGCAGGCTATTTAAAGCATGGGTAGGCAAACTAAGGGCTGGGGGCCGGATCCAGCCCAATCACCTTCTAAATCCGCGTGTTTTTACATGAGTAGAATGTGTCCTTTTATTTAAAATGCATCTCTGGGTTATTTGTAGGGCATAGGAATTCATTAATTATTATTTTTTTCCAAAATATAGTCCGGCCCCCCACAAGGTCTGAGGGACAATGGACCGGCCCCCTGCTGAAAAAGTTTGCTGACCCCTGATTTAAAGGGTGCCAAGACCCATTGCACCCATATTATCACTTTTGCCCCCAGAAGGGTCAGAGGCAGCAAGGAAGAATTGTGGCTTTGCACACCCCACTGCTGCTGGGTTTAAGCGGGCTTGTTGAGGATGCCATTTGCCCTGTCCGCTGTAGGAGCCCAGGGTGGCAAACATGTCAATGCCAAACCAATGAAAACTGTGACAAACAAGTCAAGCAATTGTGGATAACATCATCCTAAAAACCCCTACAAGCAGCACCCTAGTCTCGAAATGTCGTCAAGGGGTGTCCTCCTTTCATTCTAGAAATCATTGCACCTGCACTTCGCAGCCTTCCTGGGTGACTGTGCTTCATTTAAAGCCCAGAAGAAGTGATCGCCTTTTCAGCTCAGGGCACAGGAGGGGCAGCCAGGGAGGCTGCAAAAAAGATTTATTGGCAAGAAAAGCACACACAACGGCCCCTTGCAATGGTAAGTTTAGCTCTGCAGGGGTGGGGGGTGGGGAATTTGCTTCAGTTCACTTATTGAGACAAAATTACCTTATTTACGCTTTGCCTCGCTGAGATGGTCCAAGGAAAGCAGGTTTAATTGTCGTAAGCTGCCCTGTGACTATAAGGTGAAGACAACAACAACAACAACAACTACTACTACTAATTAGATAGATAGATAGATAGATAGATAGATAGATAGATAGATAGATAGATAGATAGATATCTGGGGGGAAATGCTGATGAATTTTCATCAGGATTTTCTTTTAATGCAACAACAAACCAATGTGGAGAACTGAACTTAAGTTTGGAAAAACGAGAAGCTAATAGAACCTGAAATTGTCAGGTTTCCCTTTCCTTAACCGCTGCCTCAGAAATCATCTTAGCCACCCCAGATTTCACCACTTGCAAGTGGGAGGGCAAAATGGGGGGAAAGGAGGATTTTGGCATGATGAAAACAGCACACAAATGGCAAGGTCTTGAGTGGACTGTGAGAATGCCATCCGATTCAGCTGTTTAGTGAACATAAGGAATCCTTCTCTGTGCTTCCCATCGCTGATGTCCCAGCAATGGACTGCCTCCCCCAATAACAATGTAAGCATTGCTAAAACCCCTCCACAATAACCAGAGGAATGAAGACGGCAAGGATTTCCCTACCCGACTTGACGGACCAGATTTTTAATCATCTTCTGTCTCGTGGAAATGGCGCTGGACACCTGGGGACCCCACCCCAGTCCTTGCATGTTATGATGGTGATGAGTCCTGCCTGCCACTGGGAATGGGTTTGGCTCCACTTGAGCAGCCTTTTCACCTCTGACTAATGGTACCGCTGCTCACAGCCGGCCATGAGACAACAGTCCTTCTCTCTATGGAAAGCACACGATGCAGCCTCCATGTGGCCAGGGGCTGGGAAATCAACAGTCCATGCCGTGACGCTCACAGAGTTGCTAAGAGCTGCAGACCTACCGTATTTTTCGCTCCATAAGACACACTTTTCCCCTCCTAAAAAGTAAGGGGAATTGTGTGTGCGTCTTATGGAGCGAATGCAGACGGGAGGCTCTGCTCAGCGCTCCCTTTAAAGAGCCGCGTGGAGCGTGTGTGCGGCTCTTGCTGGCTTTTCCCCAAGGAGGGAGAAGGGGAGCCCGTCTTATGGTCGGGTGCGTCTTATAGAGTGAAAAATACAGTATATACATAATGTAAGCCCTAGCAGCCCAGTACAAACGCCGAAATCCTGATGCCATGCTCATGCTATTCCTCCATGCAACGTTGCCTCCCGCCTCCAGGTTCCACCTGGTGATGTTTGGGGATGCTTGTGGTGCTGGGATTGCTGATGAGGAATGAGATCTTCTTGGTTGAAAGAGATCCTTGTGCAACTGGGCTGTGCTGGGACCTTGGTAGGGAGGCAGGCGCCCACCTACACAAACCTCATTCAGCCTTCTCGTTCAGCAATACGGAACTGCTCCATTTCAAGGAAATCTAATAATAATAATAATAATAATAATAATAATAATAATAATAATAATATCTTTATTGTCATTGCCCCCTCTCGGGAACAACGAAAATTACTTGGCTGCTCCATCCCCCCAGGTAGGGCACTCCACACAAAATCAGAACAACTATAAAAACACTAATTAAAACAATACAGTATAATACAGCAAGGAAGATTAGATGACTTTCAAAGTCCAGGTTTCCCATTCAGGGCTGAGATCGCTCTGGAGAAGAAGCTGTTCTTGAGACGGCTCGTTCTCGTCTTCATTGTCTTGTATCTCCGTCCTGACGGCAGGAGCTCGAAGAGACAGTGACTAGGATGCGATGGATCTTTTACTATGTCCAGTGCCTTCCTATGGCACCTTGTGGCATAAATCTGCTCTAAGGTGGAGAGTGGGCAGCCAACAATGCTCTCTGCTGCCTTAACAACTCTGCACAACCCCATCCTGTCCTGGGTAGTACAGCTTCCGTACCACACACATAAGCCATAAGTGAGCACGCTCTCAATGGCACAGTGATAGAAGGCAAGCAGCAGTTTCTGCGGAAGATGGTTTTTCCTTAGGATTCTCAAAAAGTACAGTCTCTGCTGCGCCTTCTTCACAAGCCCCCTTGTGTTGACACTCCAGGACAGATCCTCTTGTAATTCAATACCCAAAAATCTGAACGTTGTTACCCTCTCCACAAGCAGAGGAATGTCTGTCCCACAGTGGGGATTGGTGCCCATTGGGACCGATGGGGCAGAAGGCAGGGAGCCCAACAGCAGGGGCAATCGCAACCAGAGCAAACTCTGTCTAGTTTTGTGTCCATCTTCCTCCCTCTTGAGCTGTACAAGGGGCAACACAGGAAGCAGGACATGAGCTCAACAGCAAATCTCTCTCCAGTTGTGATTCCCAGCACTTGGCATACTGTGGAAGGGGCAGCATAGCCACTGTGGCTAGTAGCCACTGGCAGACGTCTCCTCTATTAATCTGTGTAGCCCCCTTTTGAAGCGTTGGTGGACATCGCTGCCTCTTGCGAGAGCAAATTCCATTGTTGTATGAAGTACTTTCATCTGCCACAAATCTTCGAACCTTCCATTAAGTCAGACGGCCCAAGTTCTAGCATTCTTGCCTCATCCTTGTTGCTTCAGTTCCCACCTTTGTTTCCAAGCTTCAGGCTCAAGTGGGGATAATGATCCTGCCCTAGCTCGCCAGGTTGTTGTGAGGATCAGTGTGCTACTGGCCATGAAACGCTTTCGACTTATTAAAACGCGCCCTCCGTCATTATTTGGACGGAAAACTAATTGTCTCTTGCCTGCACCTGAGGAATCCGACCGCAAGATAATTAGCCTGCTTTTTTTCACTGCAAATGATTCCTGGGTGTCAATAAAAGAAGAGGGGGGGGGGGGAATAAAGAAATCAAAATGATGAAAGCTCTCTGGATGGTTTTGAGATAATGTTCAGGTGTCCTTCCTTCGTCATCGTTATGACTCAACCTCTTTTGCATGGATAATTGGCGATGGTGGCGTCTTTCCCCAGCTCTGAGTAGCCAAGAAATTTGTGGTCTAGCAAGTTTGTCTCTTTTCGTAGCCAACCTGTGAATCCTGTGTAACTCAGCAGGCATTGAAAAGCACCTCAATGCTATACTTATCCAGGGAAACTGCACCCAAGTCAGAAGAGGGATGTGTCCCTGCCTCACGTTTTGGCGATTTATTTTAAGCTACGAGAGACGGGATATTTATTTAGTCCTTTCGCACCTTTGAGGGATGTCACAACAGGAACTGTAACAGCAACCAAGGATCTTTGGATTTTCCCTCCAGGTATTCTCTGGACCAGTTTTCTTCCTAACTCTTGGCAGATGGGGATCCTTTAACCAAGGTGAGCCTTTGTGGTTGTGTCGTAAACATCTCTGTTTTGAGCAGATATTCTCTTAAGGAGTTTTTCTCCATTAGAAAAAAACAAAAGCTCAGCAGGCTCTTGATGCCTTGCTAGATATGTTTTCGTTTCTCTCCCATTTATTTTTTAAAGCTTGTGGGGTCAAAAGTGACTGCTCGTTGTTGTTGTTTTTGTCGTCAGCCTAATCTCAATTTTTCATTTGACATTCTAATTTGTTTTGAGGCTTTGTCTGGGAGTAGTGATGAGTTTTGTTGCAGTTCTTGACTTTGCTGTAAGCAGCTGAGTGTATATGAATGTGCTCAAGGGTCCTAAGGACCAAATAGTGAGACATGCACCACAAAAGTCATGGTCTATTAGATTTCCCACCTGCCCTTCACCATTTAAAAACAGAACATTAAAACCTTTTAAAATAAATTACAGTCAAGGGAACAGTGTGGCCCCATTCCACCCACCCCCCCTTTTTAAACACTCAGGTGTCAAAAGCTGGGATAAAAAGTTAAATATGAAGAAGGCATGGGGGTGGGAATTATATGTTGTTAAAAGATGTGAGATGAGCTAAAAGTGGATTGGGTGGAAAAAAAGAACTTTGAAAATGATCAGAACTGATTTTTTAAAAATCTTGGCAAAAATCCAGCCAGATTGTTTGCTTTCATACATGCTAGCTCCATAGACGCTGCCTTGTGTTTTATGGAAATCTGATTTGAACAGTCCTCTTAAAAGTAAAACCCCAAAGAATGCTTATGTACAAGCACCAGTGAGAAAGTGTGGGTGGGCGTGAGATAATTTGTGTTCTCCAGATGTGGGGATATAGCAGCCTTGCTGGTTTTACTCATTCACAGGGGAAGAGTAGCAGATCAGCAAAATAAGGTAGCAGCTTCCTGTGTATCTGTTTTAATCAACCCTTTATTCAAAACCATGAGGTCTAGCATCTTACCTAGAGCAGGGGTTCCCAGACGGGTCTGTGAGCTTCATTCAGGCAGCCCATGGCAGGCCTGTGAAAATACATCCATAACTCGTACAGTGCATTACAGTTGCAACAAATAGCTAGGGCTGCCATATACCCTGAATTTCCAAGACATGTCCTGCAATTCACCTCCCAAAATGTCCTGGATTATTTTTCAGAAATGGGGCAAATGACATGGAAAACCAGCAATGGGGGGGTTAATCCTGCCAAAAAAATCCTTTAAAAAAACCCTTTAAAAACTCAATAATTTGGGGGCCTTCCTGGAAAAAAAAAGATCAACAACTTACTGAAATATGGCAACCCTACAAATAGCAGACAAATCATTAACTGTGGTCTGTGGTCAGTCAAATGAGGGGGAATGTTTGGGGACCACTGGTCTAGAGGAAGAGCCATAGCTCAGTGGTAGAACATCTGCCTCACATGAAGATGGTTGCCCTACCTGGTTCCAGGTAGGGCTAGGCAGGCCTCCCCCCGTGAAATCCTGGATAGCTGCTGCCAGTCAGTGTAGACAAAACTGAGCTGGATGGGGGGACAGGGGAGAAGAAGATGCAATTTCAAGGCCAAGGGTCAAAGACCAGGGTGAAGAGGTGCATCTTCAGCATCCCACATGATACAGTGGTACCTCAAGTTAAGTACTTAATTCGTTCCGGAGGTCCGTTCTTAACCTGAAACTGTTCTTAACCTGAAGACCACTTTAGCTAATGGGGACTCCCGCTGCTGCCTCGCAATTTCTGTTCTCATCCTGAAGCAAAGTTCTTAACCTGAAGCACTATTTCTGGGTTAGCGGAGTCTGTAACTTGAAGCGTATGTAACCTGAAGCATATGTAACCCGAGGTACCACTGTATTTGGGTGATGTGAAGGAGATAAGCAAGGATTTCTGACCCTCGGTTGTTTTAATAACGGCAGCAACCAAACGACTGTTTCTCCCACCCTGCCAAATCAACCGCTGAAAGTAAGAAAGCTGGTGAACGGAGGAGCATAACCAGGCCTCCATCCAATTCTGGTACTCCAAACAGAGCCCCAGGCCCAGAATGAGTCAATTCTAAGTTTCAAGGACACATTCTGGACAGGACAAAAACAAGGAGGAAGTGAGGCAGGGTCAGAGAGGGGTGTGGCTTGGGGAAAGAGGGTGTGGCCTGTGAGAGAGTCCCAAGGGCCGGACAGAAAGCCTTGGAGGGCCACATTTGGGATCTGGTTGGCCTGAGCTTCCCCACCCCCCATCCCTGGAGGAGTAGTATCTAGTTTGGTTCCCAGAAAGACTTGCAGCATGGTGATATATCAATATGGCACAATCAACCAAGGGCCAACAGCTGCATACCCCAACAATTAAGGAGAAAACGTGTGGTTATTTACGCCTATTTTTCCTTTAACGCCTAAGGAATTGGGGAAAACATTTGTTTGCAAAGTCTACCACAGCCTTTAAATCAGGCTTCCTCAAACTCAGCAGTCCAGATGTTTTTTTGGCCTACAACTCCCATGATCCCTAGCTAGCAGGACCAGTGGTCAGGGATGATGGGAATTGTAGTCTCAAAACACCTGAAGGGGTGAGTTTGAGGAAGCCTGCTTTAAATGATGGTCCTCATGTCGCCAGTGCCTGGCTTTAGCTAAAAACAAAGAAATATGATGCTGGGAAGAGGGAATGACTGCCCATGTCAAGAAGGGGGAGTATATTCATGTTTATGGGGGGTTGCTGGGGGTAAAGGAAAAGGGAGATCCTTCACTGAATACAATTAGGTGCAATGTTCCTACAGACCCTCCAACCACATCCGCGGATCTTGGAAGAGGAATCGAATGGGGCTTGTGTAGGCTTGGCAAATTGGTTCCCAAGTTTCAAGCCCTCATGAGAGGTGGGGAAGTTGCTTAAAGAGGCTTCTGGATGTTGGGAACAGTTTCTGGGACACTGGGAGGCTAAACATGTTGCTTTGGGACAAATAATACTGCTTGTGGTTCTACACTCGTGGTTCTTTAACTGCTTCCTGCATTGCAGGGATTTCGACTATATAGCCCACGAGGTCCCTTCCAATTCTATGATTCTATAGAATGCTTACTCTGCTACACTTGCCAATGAGCAATTGTTTAGAAAAGACAACCTAAATCTCCGGGATTGTCATAATCTCAGAGATGTTGACTTTGTAAAGCCACAGAGAGCTTCTCACAACCTGTGGGAATATGCAAAATTACTTGAGGCTAGGGGCGGGAGAGGGATTAAATTCTGTTCACACTGAAAGGCCAATGTTCACACTTTGTAAAACAATGCACAAACTGAAATGCAAAGATGCTTCGAAATGCACGTTTCCCTTGAATTTTGCACCACAGTTCTCCAGCCCAATGTCCAAAAAGGTATATACTGAGGCAATTAGTGCATTAAAATAACATTCAGAATTACAAAAAATGCTAAAGATTTCCTTTAAGAGGGAACCAGAAGCTTACAGATTTGGATATCCCGTAGAAAATGAAGGGTATCTTTTTATATGCTACAGTAGCAGCTAGAGTTCTTATTGCTACAAAATGGAAGAGTTATGAAATCCCCTCTATTCATGAATGGATTCAAAAACTGACAGAATATGAGGTTAGATAGCCTATCAGAAAAAATAAAGAGCAAACCAAAACAGGGATTTGTTTCAAAATGGGAGGTCTTCAAAGTTTATATGCAAAATAATTATAGCAGTTTAAACTCTGTTGCAGTATTTGCATAAGTTCCATAGTAGTGTTAAGAAAGATATGAGAGCAAAGATAAATTAAGCATTAGTTAATCTATGATAAAAGTGTGTACTGGCAACAAGTAACATATAATTGAAACAGGGAATAGACGGGAGGTTGGGTCTATAGTCCAAAGACCTTTTTTTGCTTTATAGTTTTGTAATTAATACAGTGGTGCCACTGGTTGCGAACGGAATTCATTCCGGAGCCCCATTCGCAACATGAGCAGAACGGAACCCGCGCCTGCGTGTGCGGGGGTCCCATTCGCTGCTTCTGCACATGCACGTGACGTCATTTTGCGCATCTGCGCATGCGCAAGCAGCGAAACCCGGAAGTAACCCTTTCCGGTACTTCCAAGTCGCCATGGGACGCAACCTGAAAAGACATAACCTAAACTGAATGTAACAAGATGTATGACTGTATTGTGTTTATTTCTACTTTCATTTGTATTTTTGTTTTTTGGTGTAATAATAATAATAATAATAATAATAATAATAATAATGGGGGGCCCAGTTTTGGTGGGGGTTGCAGAGGGCGCCTAGGTATGATCTCATTGATGGCTGCCAAGAGCTGGTTATTCCAGCTCTCGACAAGCTCATCTAATGAGCCGCCAGGGGGACAGGGTCCTGCAAGATCCACCATCCTCCATAGATGAACCCAAATAGGCTCACCACCCAAGCGGCAGGGGATCAATCCTGGCTTTCATAGCGTAGTGATCAGACCATGGCACCTCCACAGGGGAGGACATGATCACATCTATACCTGCGCCAAATATCAAATCCAGCGTGTGGCCTGATTGGTGTGTGGGGCCCAAAACAAACTGGGAGAGCCCTAGTGTCACCATGGAGGACACCAGGTCCAGAGCCCATGAGGAGGGGGTGGCATCAGCATGGGCATAGAAGTCTCCCAAAACCAATAGGAACTCCAAGGCCCAGCTGGCCACTGCTTCCAGTAGGCTTGACAGGGTGGCTGCTGGTGCGCTAGGTGGCTGGTACACCAGCCAGACAGCCTAGCTCTCCTTGGTGCCCCACACCAGGCCAACACAGTCAATGCCAGAGATCAATGGCGCTGGCAGAGCCCTGAAAGAGCAATCCTCCCAGATTAACAATGCCATCCCTCTCCCCCGACGCACAGTCTGTGATTGGTGAAGGACGGAGAAACCCGGGGGTGCCATCTCATGCAAGGCGACTATTTCACCTTCATGAACTCAGGTCTCCGTCATGCAAGCCAGGTCAACCCCCTGCGAGGGGAAAAAGTCTCTCAGGGTGGCAGTTTTGTTGCCTATAGACCTGGCATTGCACAGCACCAATGACAGGTAGGAAATCCCTGCTCGCTGTACCTTTGTCCCTCGGGATGGGGTGCAGATTGGAAGGGGTTCAAGCATCTTTGTATCTCAAACCCCTTCGCCTACAATATCTGCCCCCACCGCCATACCTCCCTCGCCCCTCAACGGTGGTGATCCCAAGCCCCATGCCAGTCTCCCTTGTAATGGAATATCTATTTAATGCAAAAAAATTCCTTCCAGTAGCACCTTAAAGACCAACTAAGTCAGTTCTTGGTATGAGCTTTCGTGTGCATGCACACTTCTTCAGATATCTGAAGAAGTGTGCATGCACACGAAAGCTCATACCAAGAACTGACTTAGTTGGTCTTTAAGGTGCTACTGGAAGGAATTTTTTTGTTTTGACTATGGCAGACCAACACGGCTACCTATCTGTATCTATTTAATGGTATATCATCCCTGGTCCAGGTCTCCTGAATCAAAAGAGTGTGGTGTTGAGATAAAAAGTCAGTGAAGCAATTATCCCTGATGGATGCATCCCATCCAGCTACTGTACATACCAGGTTGGCGTTATGCTGTCAGTCCCTCTTTCCCTCATGAGATGGTTGGGGGGCTGTTAATTCCTTCTGTGCCTTTGGAGGAATTAGAGAGGCATGGGCTGCAAAGTGAGGATCATTGGCTAGCAAAGAGCCAGCTTCCTTATCAGGGACCTCATTTGTCCTGTTCTGCCAGAGGTTCCTTGAAGGTTATTAGCATGGGAATGGCAGAGCTATCAAACTCCCCCTCTTCATCACTATCACTTGGGAAGGGATCGCACAGATGCACATGTGGCCTTCTTTGGGATGGAGAGCTGTTACGTATATTTGAATGTTTTGATTCCAGCTCCAGTGTGCTTTTGTTTTGAGTTGAGATCTCAGACCTTATGCTTACTAATATCCTCTTGAATTCTTATACAGTGGTACCTTGGGTTAAGTACTTAATTCGTTCCGGAGGTGCGTTCTTAACCTGAAACTGTTCTTAACCTGAAGCACCACTTTAGCTAATGGGGCCTCCCGCTGCCGCCGCGCTGCTGGAACACAATTTCTGTTCTCATCCTGAAGCAAAGTTCTTAACCCGAGGTACTATTTCTGGGTTAGCGGAGTCTGTAACCTGAAGCCTATGTAACCTGAAGCGTATGTAACCCGAGGTACCACTGTAGTTCAAAACTCAAGGTTTTATCCTCCCCCTTCGTGCAACTGACGTCTCTGTTGATTAATTTAGTTTCATTTTTGAAAATTGGCTTGGATTCCCTGCCAGAGATCAGCTGTCTCACTGTTTCATCCTTGAAGACCCTTATTGGGTAAAGGAAGTGAGTCCACCATAAGATATTTTTTATCTGCATAAGTCAGGACGGGAGGGCTGGTTTACCGAAAGTCTTAAGTAAACGTTTCATATTTTTTATGCTGGGCAGAAAATGGAAATTTTCCAGATTTACTTTTTGGTAGTGGCAGTTCAAAAGCCGAGATAAGGACGTCATAATTGGCCTGTAATTTGTCCATCTGTGCACCTTGTGGTGGATCTTGAGCACTATCTCATTCTTTTGAAGGACTTGGCACATCTGGGACTCAGGTTGGTGAAACACTGACACAACTGTGTCTTGTCCTCCTTTTAACCCTTTGAGAGTTTGTAGAGGAGGAGCACATGTCCAAATTTTCCTCTGTATTGACTATTTTAATCAGACCATAGTTTCTGCAGACATCAAGCAAATTTCTTGGTAAGGGTGCATGTCTGGAATCTGCTGAATATAAGCTCCTCTACTGTCTTGTCCTAATGAGATGTGTGGGTCAGCGTTTGGGATAGGGGGAACCCCTCTTGTTCCTGTCCTCTGTGGCAGATCATCTCCTTCCCACCCTGAAAGGGAGGGGGTTCCCATGGCTTCATTACTGTTATGTACTGAGTTGAATAGGATCCAAAAAGCAGCAGTCTGATTGGTCCTAGAACAATAGGATTCAGAATGCAGCAGTCTGATTGGTCCTAGAACAACAGGGTCCAGAATGCAGCAGTCTGATTGGTCCTAGAACATGCAGCAGTATGATGGGTCCACAGGAGCCACCCAATCCAGCTCCAGGTGGAAGTGAATCCGCAATCTGATTGGCCTACAGGAGAATCCCAGAATTAGCCAATCACGTCTGACCCATTGTGTAAATAATGTATATAAAGCAGATATTTTGGGGGAACTTTCATTCCTCACTAGTATGAGCTGAATAAAGAGCATGAAATCCACACTCGACTCCGAGTATATTTCAATTACTTACAATTTGTTCGGTTACCAGGCTGGGGATGGCGGTGTCAGTTTTCAACTGCTTCTCTGCTTTGTGAGTCCCAGTTATGCTCTTTGGCCTCTTCCTGCCTCGTTTTTTTCCTTCTGGCAGTCATTCCAATAAAGTCTGCAGAGTTTGCAACAAGATGTTAGTCCAACGTTTTAGCCAGAAACAAAACTGCAAGTCAGTCACAGTGGCTGCAACCAGGCTTCAATGGCATCTAATTGTTGCAGTAAATCAAGTTGAGTAATAATAAAACAGTAAACTAAACAAGGATAGGCGATGAGGTAATAAGGCAACCAATAAAACAGGACCACCTGTTTAGGCTGTTGGCATTTGGGATGAACACAGGTGTATGTGGGGTTGAGGGGGTGGGAGACAAGAGACCTGCAACTCACTCTTTGTGAGATCAAGCAATTCGTTGATTTTTAAATCGCACTACATTAATGCAGGTTAATTTTGTACAGACAGCCAAGTTGACCCACGGGATCCTCTCTTCCAGGACGATGATCAGAGATAGCAAGGAGATGGCTCCTCTCATGGGCAGCAAGAAAGCAAATCCGCCGGGGACCCCGCCAACAGCTCCCCAAGAGAAGAAAAGGTAAGCAGCAGCATCAGGCAAAATGCTGCAAAGGCAGCCAATGGGCGTCTTTGATATTTGTGTTGTTTGCATTTTTCAGAAACATAATGGGCATCTGTTTGGCCCCTGTGAAAACAGGATGCTGGACTAGATGGGCCACTGGCCTGATCCAGCAGGCTGCTCTTATGAAAAAGGCAAGTCACGCTCTCTTCTCAAGCAGCAGGTCGCCTTCGTAAACTTGCACTCAAGCTTCTGCAGATCTAGGGACGCAGGTGGCACTGTGGGTTAAACCACAGAGCCTAGGAGTTGCTGATCAGAAGGTCGGCGGTTCGAATCCCTGTGATGGGGTGAGCTCCTGTTGTTCGGTCCCTGCTCCTGCCCACCTAGCAGTTCAAAAGCACGTCAAAGTGCAAGTAGATAAATAGGTACCACTCCAGCGGGAAGGTAAACGGTGTTTCCATGCGCTGCTATGGTTCGCCAGAAGCGACTTAGTCATGCTGGCCACATGACCTGGAAGCTGTCTGCGGACAAACGCTGGCTCCCTCAGCCTATAGAGCGAGATGAGTGTGCAACCCCAGAGTCGGTCACGACTGGACCTAATGGTTGGGGTTTCCTTTACCTTTACCTTTACCTTTCTGCAGATCTAGGTTCTATCACTAGGAACAGAACTTCCCAAACTTTTTATGTTGGTGACACACTTTATAGACATGCGTCATTTCGTGACACAGTAATTCAGTTTTACTAGCAAACCGGAGGTTGAACTAACCCCTTTCCAGCCCTGGGAGGAGCGTGAGGAGCATTCACACCTCCATGCAGCAGCCGACACACTAACGTGTCGCAACACAGAGTTT
Source organism: Podarcis erhardii (assembly GCF_964252035.2). NCBI lineage: Eukaryota > Metazoa > Chordata > Lepidosauria > Squamata > Lacertidae > Podarcis > Podarcis erhardii. The sequence continues at coordinate 35,570,264 of NC_138514.1, read as the reverse complement.
GGAAAGCTCTGATTGGAAATCTCACAAGATGAATGGCAATGCATTTCCAAGGACCAGTGTAATTTTTAGAGTTGAAGTTACACAACCTTATAGTCCCCTTGGGGGACTCTTGCTATAACACACCCCATTCCATGCCTCTTCTTCCCCTAGCCACACCCCACACCCTCCTCTAGTGATTTTGACTAGCTGAAAATGTGTCCTTGAATTCTGATAATGCCTCTCGCCTGCTTGGGTGGAGGTGGGTGGGTGGGTGTGTAAATGTGAGACTAGGGCTGTGAGGGCCCAGGTTTAAATCCATAATCAGCCCCAAAGCTCACTGAGTGATGGGACAAAATTTTTAATTCAGCTTAACCTACCTCGCAGGGATGTTGTGAGGTTAAAGGGTGTGAAGCGTCACAAATTCCTTGGAGGAAGGGTTATGGTATCAATGCAGTCAACAGGAATGCTTTAAACTCTGCTGTCTGCCATGGATGCTTTAGTTCAGTGTTTCTGACCCTTGGGCCTCCAGCTGTTTTTGAACTACAACTCCCATCATCCCTGACTAGCAAGACCAGTGGTCAGGGATGATGGGAATTGTAGTCCAAAAACAGCTGGAGGCCCAAGGTTGGGAAACACTGCTGTAGTTGACATTCCTCCACTGCAGGGGGTTAGATTAGAAGACTCTTGGCATCCCTGACAACTCTATGATTCTATGAAAATATACGGTGCTGCCATTTTGGGTGGGAGCACTGTGCTGAGTCTTTTCCTCTCCCCACCCCGCACAACAAATGGGACATTGACACTTCCTACTTGTTCCCCTGCTCCTGTTTCTGGCAGGGGGAAGGTGCACATTTCTCATGTAATGATGTCAAGATACAGGGTATGTTGAATATGGCAGTGTTCTTCAGTTCCCAGATGTCGCTGGACTAAAACTCCCATCACCCCTGACCACCGGCTAAGCTGGCTGGGGATGATGGGAGCTGTGGTCCAAACAACATCTGAGTTGGCCCCCACAACCACCAAACTGAAGAACGCTGAAATAAAGTATGGATTTTGGATGAACTGGACACACGGCTACTGTTTCAAGCGGCAAATCCATGGGTGGCGATGGCTTTCAAAATGTGCAAAGTTCCACTTTCAGAAGCAAAGGCCTACGAGACCCACTGCTGGAGGGCGGTGGTGATGGGTATATAAATGAGCTGAACCATGGCAGACTGCTTGTAGTTAAGGCTCCTACAACACACTCACCTCAAAGGCCGTGTTTTTTCAGCGGAAACAGTTCCACGCGCTCAGAGGTGACACGCCAGACACTGAGGAACCCCACGAAGCCTGCAGAGGGACAAGGCAGCCCTCGAAAGTTGACCAACCCAGTAGCCGCATGGTAAATGTTCCATTTATTTATCACACGTGTAAACCACACCTGTCCTCTGAGGTGCACACGGAGTTTCTTTTTCAGCACACCCCAGTTATCGTCACAACAATCTAGTGAGGTAGGCTAGGTCAAGAGAGAGAGGGAAGGAGGGAGAGACTGGACCATGGTCACTCAGGCCACATTCATGCCAGTTTAAACCATCACAGCTTCCCCCAAAGAGCTGAAGAGTGTTGTTATCAGGGCTATTTTTCTAGAAAAAGAGGTGCCCAAACTCATCATGAGAGCTTGCTCTCCCTTGTTCTCTTATCATGGCAATGGCACTCGCCTGAGAGGTAGTCAGAACTGAGTTCCGGCTGGAAAAAAGCCCTGGTTTTTTATGAGACCTCCCAAATCCCATAATTCTCTCTGAAGATGAATTGATAGTTAAACCGAACTGGGAATGATAGCTCTGTGAAGGGAAAGGGGTTTCTCATTACAACTCTCAGCACTCTCTCAGCTCCCAAAATCATTTGGGGGAAGCTTTTAAATCTACAGTATGGTGTCAAGGTGGTCCCTGCATCTCTGACACAGTCTACGATGCCACATAAGATCTCTGTAGCCATGATGCTTCTGTGATTCAAGAGGGCCATCTGCACATGCTCAGAGTATTCTTCTTTTTAAAAACCAGGTTTAACCAACTGTGGGTTTTTTGTCATTGTTTTCTGTGATATATCAGGAATGCAGAAGCAGTTGTAAAGAAAGGAATGGCAGCTGAAGTAGGGGAGATGAGGAAGAGAAATGTGATTTGTGTGGTTCATAACTGAAGTTGTACACATGACAGCACAAAGCCTGAGGGGGTAAGATGGGTGTAACTCCAGGGTCCAAAATTACCTAGCTGCACCACTTGGTAGAGCACATGGCTTTCCATGCAAAACGTTGGAAGTTCAATCCCTGGCATTGCCAGTTAAAAAGAGATCTGGTGGCAGGTGATGAGAGAAACCCAATTTCTGCCCAACACCCTGGAGAGCAGCTGCCAGTCAGAGCAGGTGATCATGGGTTAGATGCAGAAATTGCTTGACCTAAACAGACACAGAGCTGAAGGCTGCTTCCTGTGTTCCTGACATCCTTTGCTCTCTTCAGTTCTCAATCTTCCTTCCTTCCTTCCTTCCTTCCTTCCTTCCTTCCTTCCTTCCTTCCTTCCTTCCTGGTTTAATTAAATTTGTATATAACTTCCCTTTAAAAGGTTCCATAGTGATTTACAAGCCACAAAAAATAGATGTTCAATTTTAAACAGATTTAATGTGTTTAAACAAAAAGATTTATTTCATTGCATTTCTGAATTGCTACATCTCTACCCCACCTTGTCCTCCAAGGAGCTCTGGCTTACACGGTCCTCCCCCTTCTTGTTTAATCCCCACAACAGCCCTGCGAAGTAAGTTCGGCAGAGATGCAGTGAGTGGCTCAAGGTCACCCAGTGAGCTTCATGGCTGAGTGGGCATTTAGACCCTGGTCTCCCAGGTCCTCATCGTACACCCTAGACACCACACCACAATAAGTAATATCATTGGCACTGCCTGAACACCCAAGAAAACAAAACAAGTGTTTGGCTAGCATTGAAACAATGATGATGATGGTGCCAGGTGGGCCTTCCTAGGAAGAGCATTCCACAATCCATTCTATTTAACTCCTGTTTAAAATCGAGACTGATGACAAGATCCGGGAAACTCACATGCCTGCTCATGGCTTTGTTGATGTTGTAACTCGTCTTGAAATACGTCGAACAGACAAGATAAATGCCCGTCACCTCACTTCTAATCAACCACTCATATCCAGCTGTTAGGTTTAAGCCTCCTGCACCAGCCCAAGAAGGCAGGTATAGCCAATACACTTTCCTGTCTTCCTGGTGAAAACGGGGTGCGGCCCAAAACATTCCTATGGTGTAAGCAACAGTGACCACGTGAGCAGATTTAATTGCAAGGAATGCTCTTCTGTGCTCCATTTAATTACATGTCTCACTGCTTCTGCTGTTGTGCATCAGGCACCGATGGGAGGGTTTCTAAATCCGGAGTTTTGCAGCGCTCTTGAAGTGGGATGTTTTTATTCAATTCAACCCAATTTGAAGGTTCTGGGATTGCTCGCGGATTGGAATGATCAGATGGCTTTAAAAGAGGATTAGACAAATTCATGGAGGATAGGTCATCAATGGCTACCAGCCACAATGGCTATGCTGTGCCTCAATGGTCAAAGGCATCTGAATAGAAGCTGCTGGGAACTGCAGGCAGGGAGAGTGGCTGTTTTGTTCAGGTCTCATGTGTGGGCTTCCCATTGGGGGCATCTGGCTGGCTACTGTGAGAACAGGATGCTGGACTGAGTGGCCTCTCTTTGCTCTGGTCCAGGCTTTTCTAAGGTTTCAATGCCTGGATAGCTCAGTTAGTTAGAGCATGGTGCTGTTAACAGGTTCGATCCCTGTATGAGACAGCTGCATATTCTTGCAATGCAGGGGTTGCAATAGATCAGGCATCCGCAAAATTGGCCCTCCAGCTGTTGCTGGACTACAACTCCCATCATCCCTAGCTAACAGGACCAATGGTCAGGGATGATGGGAATTGTAGTCCCAAAACAGCTGGAGGGCCAAGTTTGGAGATGCTTGCACTAGATGATAACTCTACAATTCTATGATTCTCATGCCTCTTTTTTGATGTTGTCTCTCTCGCACCCCTTTACCTGAAAGTACAGGTGGGTTGATTTAGCAAGCCCATTTTTCGAACAGGAAAGAATAGCAACATGCCCAGGAGAGGTGGGATGTGTCATCAAAGGGTGGGGAGGCTGTGATTCGTGGCCAGGTACCTATGGATAGTGCCTCAGTCATTCCCAGAAGGATCTTCAGTCATTCATTTCCCGCTTCCTTGTATAACTAGTATCAGAGTCAGCCTGCACACAGGCGATTCAGCTTTCTCTGGCTGTGAATGTAAGAAGCTGGCTTTATGCCTGAGCTGAACTATCTGCCACCTAGCTCAGTGTTGTGTATGCCATGGTAGGGAGGCTGTGGCCTTCCAGGTGTTGCTGGACCACAGTTCTCATAACCCCTGTCCATTGGGCATGCTGGCTGCTGGGAGCTGGAGTCCTACAACATCTGGAGGGCCAACAGTTTCTCTACACTGACTGGCAGTAGCAGCTGTCCAGGAATTTCAGGTAGGGAGTTTTTCCCATTGGGAACTGAACCTGCGGCTTCCTGCATGCAAAGCAGATGCTCAGCTACTAAGTTATGGTGCGTCATGTGTGCTTTCAAAATGAATCGTTGCTAGAGAGCACTCAGTTGGTAGAGCCTGAGACTCTTAATCTCAGGGTTGTGGGTTTGAGCCTGATGCTGGGCAAAACATTTCTGCATTGCAGCGGGCTAGACTAGATGACCCTCATGGTCCCTTCCAACTCTACAATTGTATGATATCTGCAGTATTCTGGATCGTTTTCTGTACTTCTCCACATTTGCAAATGGCTGATTTAACTGCAAGAGTGATGGGCCAGAAGCAAGGTGGGCAGGCTGTCCTCTGCTTGGCTCGCTTGAATTAAGTGGGATCCAGTGCCCTATATATTTTGTGGCATCTGCAGAGCCCCCTAAAATAGCTTTAAAAATTCTTCTTCAATCATTCAAACATTGCGGAAGACTTTTTGTGATTAGCTCCTCCTCCATGCTCACAGGCCACGCCTCCACACCAGAGGAGTTCCACGCTGAGTTGTCAGTCACAGCTAAGCTCTGACCTCTGCCCAATCAGATACCCTTCCATGCTGTAAGCAGGCTCCACCCTTTCATATGAAGCACTGCTCTTTGAGTTCCCAAGCTCCATCCTCTGACTCTCAGGATGAAGCCTTAAGGTGACCTGGCCTCCCCACCCTCACCTGTCAAACTCAGCAGGTCTTGAGCTAGTTATTTGCTCAGGGTATTCATTTGCATAGTGCAATCAAAAGGCATTTCATTTGGCAGAGTAACACATGCAGCTGCAACAGCTGCAACAACAAAAACACCCCTGCCCTCAAGAGCCTACGGTCTAAATTTTGATAGTACACAACTGTATGTATATTCTGTGATTACACATAGTGCTTGCTTCAGCTGTGATGGAACTCATCAGGTCACCTCTTTTTTTGGCTGCCAATAGCAGCCCTTATGTGCTCACATCCAAGGCACTTTTATGAAGATACGTGCAGTGTTATCTCATTTCTTAGGTTACACACACACACACACACACACACACACGTACGAAGGGGGTGAAATTCACTTCAAGATGCATTTAAAGCTGGCCCTGCTGAATTCTCACTTTCCGAAACACAGCTGTCCTTTGCAATTCCTCACTTTCCTTCCCAAACTAGGCTATTTTTGCAACCTTGAGGACTAGAAACTTGCCTTTTCTTGATTTTTGTTTTTGCTAGTTGAGAGGCAGAGGAGGTGTGCATGGACAAATAGGAACCCTATTCAGTCCCCAACTCTGGCTCCATACTAGCCTATCTTTGCCACCTTACTGACTAGGAACCTGAGGATGCTGAGTCCAGCGGTAAACTTTACACACTCATGCAGGGCTTGAACAGAAGTAAACAACTCTCAGGGCTGTTATCCTCATCCTGCTCCCAAGAATCACTTTGCACAATGCGCTGACATTTCTGCTTTCAATGGCTGCTATTGCCATTGCTTTTAAACTGATCTTAGCAAAATGTAAACAGCTTGTTCCACCCCACCTTGCCTCTCGGGGCTTTCCAAAAGCCGCTGTGCTACTGTTTTCTGGCAGGAGACTGATGTTCCCTTGGCTTTCTCTCTCTCTCCTCCCCATCCCATCCCTCTGTTCTATAAACACCCACATTTTTGTGTGTGTTGTGTTTTGCTGTGTAAGCCCAGAGAAATGTGTCACACGCTGGCTTTGGAATCTGCCCACAGAGGCCCAGAGCGTGGGAATGTGGGGCGTGAGCTTCTCACCCTTGGAGACAAGGCACTAGATTTAGAGCAAAAGGGGAGAAAGGGCTTCACCAGTTTGACCTGGAGGCAGTTCTCAGTTGACTTACTCCACAAGCTATACAGCTGATGGATTTGTTCCATTTCTAGCTGGCATTTTCATCTCACCGTTTTACAAATGTTTAATCTTTGTTATTGCATTTATTCCTGATGTTGTTAGCCATCGGGCTATTTTTAGGAAGGTAGGGCGGGCACAGCCCTTCTAAATATATAGATTTCTATCCCACCTTTCCTTTAAAGGGCTCAAAGCAGCAGAGATGCTGTGTGCTCCTCCTTTTTATTCCCACAACAACCCTGTGAGGTAGGCTAGACTGGAAATTATGAGCATGGATCAGATAGGCTACCTTGGCTTATAAGATAGGCAGGTGCTTTCTTGCTCTGTTAAATTTATTTATTTATTTTATTTTTAAAACAACCTTCAATGTTAATTTATTGCCCTGCCTTTCCTTCAAGGAGCTCAAGATGGTTGTTTCTCCTCCTCCTTCCCCTGTTCTGTCCTCACAACAACCCTGCAAGCAGTTTAAGCTGAGAGTCAATGAACTGCCCCAAAGCCACCCAATGAGCTGAGTTTGGATTTGAACCCAGCACCCTAACCACTGTACCACACCGGCTCTTGCTGTACCGCTTCGGCGGGAAGGTAAACGGCATTTCCGTGCGCTGCTCTGGTTCACCAGAAGTGGCTTAGTCATGCTGGCCACATGACCTGGAAGCTGTACGCCGGCTCCCTCGGCCAGTAAAGCAAGATGAGCGCCGCAACCCCAGAGTCTGGACCTAATGGTCAGGGGTCCCTTTACCTTTACCTTTAACCACCCCAAAAAACTTCCTCAGCCTCTAATGACAGCTGAAACGCTGGGCTTGTGGCCTGTTTGTACTACCTGCTTCTTGCAGATATGCAGGTGGAGTGGATGGGTTGCAAGCAGGCACATTCCACAGCCACACATGTTTCTAGTCCCCAGTGTTCCTTCTTGCCAGCTAGCTCCGGGGGGTGGGGGTGGGAATCAAATTTGTTTCTCTTTTGCTGGCCAGACTCAAAACCTGACTCTGTTTTTTCCCCTCCTCTTTTGGAAACCCCCTCTCAGGCAGATCACTGGTCTCATCCCCCTCTTTGGCTGGTAGGTATGACCCACATTCCAAATTGACCTCCTTAACAATTATTGCTAGCGTTTGTTTATTCAGTTATTGTATTCTCTCATACACACACGAATCCTTTGGCTTCTCTGAAAGATACCTGTCTGGATTTTTTAATTTTTTCAGTCCAACATGGATTCAATCAGTGGTGCTGTTAGGTAATTTTACAGTATAATACTGGGGGCTGGGAGCGGGGAGACCTATTTAGAAGGTATTGTACAATACTTCACTCCCTTAAATACTTCACAGCCCTGGTATGCTTGGGAGTCCTCTTGCTGAGCGGGGCCCCTGACGTCTGCCTGATAGCCCTACCTGATTTTTTATTTAGATGGAAGTGATGACATAAAGGGTTGAAAAGCGGGTGCTTAAATTTGCAACAAGCTCTCTAATTCAGGGTGGGAAACCCTTTTTAAGATCAAGGGCTGCATTGCCTGCTAGCCAACCTTCCGAGGGCCACTTGCCTGTGGTGGGCGGAGCCAGAGACAAAACTTGGTGGAGCAACAGGTGCATTTTTCACCTTTCTGTAGTAGGTTAGTTTCTACCCACACGGAAACACCCCACACTCTATCCTTCATCCAGACAAGCAAGAGGCATTACAGTGGTGCCTCGCAAGACGAAAATAATTCATTCTGCGAGTCTCTTCGTCTAGCGGTTTTTTCGTCTTGCGAAGCACGGCCATTAGCGGCTTAGCGGATTAGCGCTATTAGCGGCTTAGCGGCTATTAGCGGCTTAGCGGCTATTAGCGGCTTAGAAAAAGGAAAAAAAGGGGGGGAAACTCGCAAGACGTTTTCGTCTTGCGAAGCAAGCCCATAGGGAAATTCGTCTTGCGAAGCGCCTCGAAAAATGGAAAACCCTTTCGTCTAGCGAGTTTTTCGTCTTGCGAGGCACCACTGTATCAGAATTCAAGGACACATTTCCAGCTGGTCAAAAAACATTCGAGGAAGGTGTGAAGCAGGGCTAAAGGTCCATCTAGTGCAGCAGTCTGATTGGTCAACCAGTGGCCCATCAGATGCCTCCAGGAAGACACCAAGGAGGCTACAAAGCCAACAGCCCTCCCCATGTTGTTGTCCTCAGCATTTCGTAATTAGAGGTAGCCTGCCCCTGTGCGTGGAGGTCCCACATATATCTGCCATGCACCAATGCAGAGCTTTTTTTTTATTGCTCTCCTGGGAAACGAAACACATATGGACAGGGGGGTGGCTGCTAGGCCTGTTGCTCTCTGTTTTTGCCCTCCTACTAATAATAGCTTCGATCCAATGTATTCAGCAGTTCCCACTTTTTTCTCGAGATTGAAGCCTTCGACACCAATGTCACACCAAGCCGGACGTCACCTCCCGTCTTCTCAAAGCCGATGGACTCCAATATACGCCCATGGTACGTACCAGATAACGCGCTTGCTTCCCTCACGTTGCCAGGAAAAGGCACGGCCGGGCTTCCGTGATGCTGCTCGCCAGGGCGAATGCAGCACAGCCCCCTGGCAAGCATCACAAGCAAAAAGCCTTCTTCCCAGCTTTGTCACCCTTAGGGAAGAGAGGTAGGGTGACGTGGAGGTGGGGAGGTTTGCTTGAGCTGTTGCTTTGAGGCTCAGCAGCAGGTCCACCTATCATCTACTCCACCATCCTAAGTGCCACTTTGAGAGGTGGGCAGGATTGCCCACCTGTCAGTCACATGACTTGCTGCCACAGGAGGCAGGGATGGCCATCCGTTTTGCCCAGTATAAACATTTTTGTTATTGCACTCCTTGTCTGAAGGCTGCAAATTACCGTATTTTTCGCTCTATAAAACGCACCAGACCACAAGACGCACCTAGTTTTTGGAGGAGGAAAACAAGAAAAAAAATATTCTGAATCTCAGAAGCCAGAACAGCAAGAGGGATCGCTGCGCAGTGAAAGCAGCAATCCCTCTTGCTGTTCTGGCTTCTGGGATAGCTGCGCAGCCTGCATTCGCTCCATAAGACGCACACACATTTCCCCTTACTTTTTAGGAGGGAAAACGTGAGTCTTATAGAGCAAAAAATACGGTAAGTCTTAGTCGCCAATTATATTCATTCTAGATGCTTTTGTTTCCTGATTTTCCTGTGTAATTGCAGCTGATATTCTTCTGACCTTATTTTTTTTTCTTCCCACACCCTCTTTTTTGGCGTCCAGTGCATCTGCAAATTGTGAAGATATGGACTCCCCACAGTCCCTCCAAGATGACATGACTGAATACACCCCAAATGCAGACAGCTATTGGTAAGTGAGCACATGTGATGCATTTCTGCACAGGGATTTTCTATAGATTCAGTGCTGACACGGGTTAGATTTACTGAGATCTTCCTCTCCTTCCCACCGGTGTGGTCTAAAAATCAAAGCCACCAGGCTAGATATCGATTTGGATGTGCCTTTAGGAATGATTGCCAATCAAATAAATTTTGTAGATGTTCTTAAACACATTTAGATGCTTTTAACTGTTCTCAAGTGCTTTGTATTTATATTTATCTTACTTTTAATTATATTGTTTTACCACTTTGGTGTTTGTTGCCCTGGGCAACTCTGGAAGGGCAAGATGGAAATAAAATCATCACCTTCATCAAAAACAACATGCATAGCAAACAACTTCAAAGAGAATAGGAACAAGACGAGATCTGATGCAGGCTTATCACTTAACCCTGGTTCACATCGTAAACCCAGGTTCTTGCTGAAGCTTGCTCAGCTAAGTCCTTAACACTATATACATATACAGTAGCTGGACAAATAGGAAATGGTTTTAAACTTACCAAGCTACAAGCAAAGCCCTTTACCCACACATAGCGTGCATCTGAGTGTCCAGAGCATCTTGAACAAATTATCTTATCAGCGCTACAAGGTGGACCAGTATTATTATCTCACGTTGTAAATACAGGGCAGGCTTACCGTAAGAGAGTTTGCGGCTGAAGAGAGATTTGAACTTCCTGGCTGAGCTGCAACCATTTCTCTGCTTCCATGCCAACATTCTTCTGCTTTTAATACAGCACTAATTCATCTCAAAGCGCTCGGCAAAACAACCGTCGGAAAAAGTTGAAGAAGTATCTGTTTCGGGCAGTGTCAGAGGGCAATATAGAAGAACTCCAGCACCTCCTTGCCGAAGTGAAGGATCGGTCCCATGCCTGCAGAAACCTGACAGTCCAAGGTATTCAGAAATTAAATTAAAATTGTACCCAGCCCTTCTTCCCAAAGGAGCCCAGAGTGCCAAACATATCAATAATAAGATGGAATTAAAATGTCTAAAAACAGTTAAAGGCTTCTAAAACCAAGACGTACTCTCACAGTTAATAATTTCTGGGTTGCTAGGAATAGTGTCTTTTGGCTATCAGATGGCTGGTGGCAGAGATGGCCACCATCTTGAATGGCTCTAAAAGTGGATTAGACAAATTCATGGAGAAGTCTGCCAATGGCTACTAGCCGCAATGGTTAAGCAGTGCTTCTATGGTCAGAGGCAGTAATGCTTCTGAATGCCAGTTACTGGAAAACCACAGGAGGGGAGAGTGCCATCATGCTCGAATCCTGCTTGTGAGTTTCCTCACAGGCATCCAGGTGGCCACAGTGAGAAGAGGATGTTGGACTAGGTGGGCCATTGGCTTGATCCTGCTTTCGTTCTTCTGTTTTAGATTCTCCCTAAAAGATAATAAGGAAGGAGACAGACACACCTCACTAGGAAGGGCGTTCTACAAATGGGAAGCCACCACTAGTAAGGCCCTGTCAAGGGTCACTGCCAACTGGGCACCCCCACCCAGTGGTGGTAGTTTAAAGGATGGTAGATTTTGCTCATACATTAGGGGAAACGTCTTAATGGCAAGAGCAGTTAATTAATAGAAAGTTACCTAGAGAAGCAGTGCACTTTCCCTTGCTAGGGCTCTTGAAACCGAAGATGGGTAGTCATCTAATGGAAATTCTTTGGATTTCCTGAACTGAGCAGGAAACCTACAATGGCCTCCCTCCAATGCTAGGATTTTATGTAAGCACTTGTTTTAATTACTATTATTATTATTATTATTATTATTATTATTATTATTATTATTATTTTGCCAGACTATCTGATGAAAAAAATGACCTCTTCTGACACAGGCAAGACCTGCCTAATGAAAGCCTTGCTAAACATCAACGAGAACACAAAGGAAATTGTGAAAATACTTCTCTCATTTGCAGAAGAAAACCTGATCTTAGAAAGGCTCATCAATGCTGCATACACAGAAGAGGCCTACAGAGGTACAGTACTTGTGCTTTGCGTTCAAACCTGAAAGAATATTGTGATGAGTATCATAGCACTTATTCCCCTATGACATACTTGCTCCCCTCATCACACTATAACTTTGGACTATAACATACAACGCAACTGAATGTTGGAAGATTCAGGGTGGACCGTAGAATTGGCTCCTGGAAGAGACAGTGATGGCCACCAACCTGGGGGACTGCAAAAGAGGATTGGACAAGTTCATGGAGGATAGGGCTAGCAATGGCTATGTCCTGCCTCCACCATTGAAGACAGTATTGCCTCTGAATATCAGCTCTAAATTGGGACGTGGGTGGCGCTGTGGGTTAAACCACAGAGCCTAGGACTTGTCGATCAGAAGGTTGGCGGTTTGAATCCCCATGATGGGGTGAGCTCCCGTTGCTCGGTCCCTGCTCCTGCCAACCTTGCAGTTCGAAAGCACGTCAAAGTGCAAGTAGATAAATAGGGACCGCTCTGGTGGGAAAGTTAACAGTGTTTCCGTGTGTTTCTCTGGTTCACCAGAAGCGGCTTAGTCATGCTGGCCACATGACCCAGAAACTGTATGCCGGCTCCCTTGGCCAATAAAACTAGATAAATGCCGCAACCCCAGAGTTGGCCATGACTGGACCTAATAGTCAGGGGTCCCTTTACCTTTATCAGCTCTAAACATCCCCTAAGTGGGGACACCCTAATTTCAGGCTCTCCACAGGCATCTAGTTGGACACTGTGAAAACAGGATGCTGGATTGGGTTTCTGATGTGTACCAGCCAACACTTCTGGATCCTTATGTTCTAATGCATACTGTTAAGTGATGGGAGGAGGGAATGGAGGTTTATAAATACTCAAAAATATGTTTCCAATCTGCAAAGCAAATGCAAATGTTGTTTTAGCAAAAACAAGACTAAATATCAGTGGGTGACAAATTATGGAACTGCAGAATGAAATTCACAGAAGTGTAAGTTGGAACGGGCCCAAAGGATCACCTAGTCCAGGGGTAGTCAACCTTTTTATACCTACCACCCACTAATGCATCTTTCTTGGTGGTAAAATTTCCTTACCGCCCACCAGTGCTCAATGGAAGGAGGAATCAGCTTGTGCCGTAGAACCCCCTACTGCCCACCTAGAATCCTGAAAGGTTCACTAGTGGGCGGTAGGGATCAGGTTGACAACCTGATCTAGTCCAACCCCTGATCTAGTCCAAGCTCTTGCAATGCCCACAGCTACCCCTGGGTGGGCTTGAACCACCACCTTCTGGTTCGCAACCACACACCCTGGCCCATTGCACTACCTGAGGTACATGTGTTTCTTTGTTCTCCAGGACAGACAGCTTTAAACATTGCCATTGAGAGACGGCAGTATGACATTACTCAGACCCTGATCGAGAAAGGAGCGGATGTGAACGCCCATGCACAAGGCATCTTCTTCAATCCTAAACACAAGCACGAAGGTTTTTATTTTGGTAAGCGAATGCAGGAGGCCAGCTGATGCAATGATGCCATGGGAACAGGGATGGATGAATCTGTTTTTGTTTTCTCTCAATTTACCAGCATCCCAATCTTTAGTTCATTTCTCAACATTTCTCCTAAATAATTGCAAATTTTGAAAAGTCCTCGGGAAAATTCATCCGCACCTTTAGTGCAAATTTTCTCCTAAGTTACACAAACTAGTATGCAGTTTTGCCTGGTATCCACATGTTTTGATGTTTGCATCAGGAGGACCCCCGTGTCCTCTTCCCCACATACAGATGGAGAAATTTGCTTCAGCTTGCAGCCAAATGCATACCTAGCCCACCAGCACTGTTTGAAGCAATATATCAGTTGAAGCACACCTGTCCTTTGAAATTTGCAGTTCTCTGCAGATTTCCAACCAAACAATGTATGCAAAAGCTCATATATCTTAGGGGGAAGTCTGTGTAAAAATGCAATTATTAGTAAAAACAACATAAAAACTCTGCATGAAATTGCTTGTATAAATGTGTATGTCAGGCAAAAGGCTACACACACAAGTGTGTACATTAGGAGAAATTTGCACCGAAAGGCTGCTAAATTCTCACAATGACTTTATAAAAAATGAATAAATCACAATCTGGTGTAGAAATGTGAAGCATTGGAAAAATGAGAAACTGAGAACTGCCCCTCTGAAACTGACATCCCTAATACCATTAAATTAAAAATATAAAGAGCAACAACTCCAATGATGCGTTATTTCCTCAGGAGAGACACCCCTGGCGTTAGCTGCCTGCACAAACCAGCCAGACATTGTCGAGCTATTAATGAACAACAGCAAGACGGACATCACTTCCCAAGATTCGAGGGGGAACAATATACTCCATGCCTTGGTGACAGTCGCAGAAGACTTTAAGACGCAAAATGACTTTGTGAGGAAGATGTACGACGCCATCCTCTTGAAAAGCAGAAACCGGGATTTGGAGACAATGAAGAATAAGGATGGTTTGACGCCTCTGCAGCTAGCTGCAAAAACTGGGAAGCTGGAGGTAAGCCTGACTTGGGAAGCAAAGGAGGAAAAAGGAGGAGACCCTGGCAGGTGGCATATTATGAAATGTTGGAAATATGTGGATTTTTTGGGGTAGACCAGGAAAACCTGTGGTCCTCTGGATGGTTTTGGATTCCATTAGCCCCTGCAGGCATGGCCAGTGGTCAGGAACAATGTAGTCCAGCAACATCTGGAGGTCCAGTGGTCAGGAACCTCAGGCACAGGGCCCAAATGTGGCCCACTGTCTGGCCCTCTTAACACTTTCCTGGCCACACCATTACCAGCACTGCTCCATGCCCTCCATGAATGCTTTTGCCTGACTGGAACATGTCCCTAAACTGCAATAAAGTCTCTTGCTTGCTTGCAAACAGGATAAGGAGATATGTGGTGTGTGTGTGTGTGTGTGTGTCTTGTATGACTGGAACATAGCGCATCTATTGCTTTGCCTCTCGTTCCTGCCTTCTACTGGCATGTGGCCCTCAGAAGGTTGCCTACAACACAATGTGGCCCTCAGGCTGCTGTAGATTCTGCAGCCATTTTGGACTTCACTGGGTAGGAGCAACAGGAAGAGAGCCAAATTTAGTTTTCATTTGGTTGCAACAACAGAGGGAGGTGGTACAGCAATATGCTAGTTATGCAATGTCTGTGGGAGCTTAGCAGCCACTGCCAGACTTAATGAATGCGGTAACAGCACAGTGTGCAAGATTAGATCTGAGCCAGATCTCATAACTTAGTCCCATCAGTTGCTCCCCAGCAAATGGTAGACTGCCTCTGAATGTGGAGGTATCACATAGCCATCTGGACTAATGGTTGATTATGATTTATTTTTTATTAGTCAGTGGGGGACTTTTAACTTGCTCACATATCTCCATTTTGGTCCATTAGATTCTGAAATACATTCTTAGCAGAGAAATCAGAGACAAGCCAAACAGAAGCCTTTCCAGGAAATTTACTGACTGGGCTTATGGACCTGTGCAGTCTTCCCTGTACGACTTGACAGAACTGGACACCACCTCGGAGAACTCCTTGCTGGATATTATTGTCTACAATACAAATATCGGGGTAAGTTCATGCACCCTTTAAAAAAAAAAGTGTTGCTTTAGGAATCCTACATACCAACAGTGTGTTCAATTTTCCAAGCGTAAATCTATATTTAGCCCAAACGGCAGCATCTATGCAAAAGAGGATGGTAACATCAGACGTGGGGCAGGGAGGAGCTCCAAGCTTTGCAGAAAAACATTTTTTGGGGGTGGGAATCCTGCAAGGGAGAGAGAAACTCCAAATTAGCCCAACAACAACTGGATGTGCCCATTTGCCATGGAATCCTGAGCATCTGCTAGAGCTGTGACTGTGGCAGGGGCAAGGATAGAAAATGGATAGTGGATGGAATGGAGTACCCCAGAATGGACACCGCTGACTGGCTGGCTGGATTCTTGCAAAGTGGTGTGTGTGTGTGTGTGTGTGTGTGTGTGTGTGTGTGTGTGTGTGTTTGGTATTACATGGAACAATACAATTAAAACAAATCTCTCTCTCTCTCTCTCTCTCACTCACACACACACACACACACACACACATCCAAACACTTCTAACTAGAGCTCACACTTGCTTTTAATATGCCTGGAAAAGTTCTACAAAAATAAAAAAAATCAGCCTTTCCTATTCATTCACCAACATAGGTTGTTTCTAGAACACATCAGCATTAGCCATCCTCAGAGTAGACCCATTGGAATTGACGGACATGACTAATTTAGGTCGCTTAATTTTAATGGGAGTGCTCTGAGTGGTCCTTAGCTGGATGCAGCCCACAGCATTAACCCACCATCATATATCACATTGTTAAAATTAAGCCAGTCCTTAAGGCCTGCAAACACCTGGGTTCAAATCTTCACCCAGCACACTGATTGACCTTGGACCAGTCACAGCCTTTCAGCTTAATCTGCCTCACAAATCAGGTGTGAGCGCAAAATGATGGGGAAGCAGGAAACATGTTTGGCATCTTTGAGCTCCTAGGGAGGAAAAACAACATATAAAAGAAAGGAATAGCTATAATAAACTAGGCTCCCCATTAGTTAATCAACTAAGGCATTAGTTGATTAATCTACCCATTGAACGCTTTCAGTTCTCCTGCTCCAGGCAAGGCTCTGCTGGGATTAACTGCTTGTGTCTGTTTCCAAGAGCTCATTATTTTATTCCCTATCTGGTCACGATGACCCCCTGGGGGGGACTGACCTCTCTTGTCTTCTGCAGAATCGCCACGAAATGTTGGCGTTGGAACCTCTGCATTCCCTGTTGCGCATGAAGTGGAAAAGGTTTGCCAGACATGTGTTCTTTGTCTCCTGCTGTTTATATTTCATCTACAATGTGTTGCTGACGTTGATCTCCTACTACAGGCCTCAAGCAGAAATGGTAAGGTGTTCCCCCCCTCCAAAAAAAATGCCCCACTGTTTCTCCCATTTTGCTTTGTAAAATACGTAGCTGTTAAATTTGCAGTGATGGCCCCCAACTTGGATGGCTTTAAAATAGGGTTAGATAAATTCATAGAGCAGAAAGCTATGTATCAATGGCTACTAGCCACAATGGCAACCTTCCACCTCCATTGCTGGAGGCAGTAAATGCCTCTGAATGCATCACAAGTGGGGAGAGTTGCTCATGTGGGCTTTGGGGCAACTGGTTGGCCACTGTGAGAGCAGGATGCTGGACTGGATTGGGTCCCCTTTGGCCTGATGTAGCAGCCAGACCCTTCCAATGTTCTGAAAGATTTGAGTGAAGACTTCACACCTCGGCGCTATACACTTTTTATGGGCCAGCACCTGCCCTCCAATTCCCTGAAAGGTTTCTTCTGCAAAAAAAATGCTTTTTTGCATTTGTACCTCATTCACAGGGCACTTTAGCTTGCATTTATATTGTTGTGTGCAGGGTTACTGTTGTTGCTATTTATGAATTGCCTTGTGCAGATGTCCCAAGGTGATATACAAAACACAACAAAAACAGCTAAAAAAACCAACAGAACATGAATTTAAAAACTAGTAGCCACCCATGGCAGAAATGTTTCCATTCAGTGTTGAGGTTGGAACAAAAATGTTCTCAGTTGTTTCTGGAAAGTGCAGGTGTGGACACCCGTCATATCTTGATGGGGATGCTGTTCCGCAGAACAGGGGCAGCCAAAAAGCTCTGCTCTGAGTGATCTGTGCAGTGGGCTTCCAAGATCTTTGAAACTTGAAGGAGAAACTCTCCTGCTGGCTGATGGTTGGGTGGCACCGTGTACGCCTCCTTCCGGCAACTCCTGCAGCCAAGCTGGTGCCCAAAGTCTTGCTCCGCTTTCCTTTGGGCCACATCAGTGAGGCTGAGAGTGGGGTCTTATTCTGTGGGCAGCCCAGGACCTCCATACACACTGCCCAGGCTTGTGCCTCGGGAAGGTCGATTTGGTGCCGCTAACACAGCAGTTTGACTTCACTCCCAGAGGTGTACTTCATTATCTCTTGAGACAGACAGATGCCAACAACATAAATAAAGGGGATTAGGTTGAGCTAACTGCATCATTGCAAGCGGGTGTCGTGTATGCTTTCCTTTTCATTAAGTGTTTCTCCAGCACTCTGAAACCTCCCCAGATGCCCACACTTCCTGGTCTGAAAAGGCGCCATGACCGCTTTCCCTATCCCAACTTCATGACATCAAATTCACCGCAACTTGTTGGAAAATTGAAAGTTAGGATGTTAAATAATGGATATAGATTCAGTCCTGGGATCATCCTGAATTTTTCTCTTGCCTCTGTCTTGTTTACAGGCTCCACCATATCCTCTGAATTTGACTGATGACCTCAGCTGGCTCCAGCTGACAGGACAAGTGACAGTGATGCTGGGGGCCATATTTATAGCAATTAAAGAGGTGAGATTCAATTGTTGTTGTTTGCTTTTTAATGTAAAATCAAAAGTACATCAATCAAAATGATGAAACATACGAGCAGTACAGAGGTTGTATTTTCCATATATATATAAAAATAAAAGCAGCAAAACACATCATGATAGCCAAATTGTGTGATTTGGGGAAAGAGTTTTGTACATCTGGATCTGACACTTCAAAATTAAATCCAGTGTTAAAATATTCCAGGTCCTCTTTATCCTTAGAATTGCATAATTTGTGAGTTATTTTCTCTGCAATAGTCAGAGTCCACATATTCTTGTACCACAAGAGCTTTATGTCCTGTAGTGTCTTCAATATCTGGGCCAAATAAGTTGTTATGAAACTTTCAATGCTCTCTCATTCAGTCCAACCCAAGACATTTTGCTGCCTGCTGCAGAGCTCAAAGGGCACACTTCCTCCTTTAGGACCAACACTTTAAGAAGTCTTGCTGCCCCATTCAGGCTGTGATCCTTAGCTGCCTGCCCAGAAGTACACCCTGCTGAACTTAATGAGATTTACTTCTGAATATATATGTACAGGGCTGTGCTAATTCTTGCCTTCATCTGTTAGGTTGTAGTCCAACTGGGGGCGGCCCTACCATTGTCTTTGTAAGCTGCTGTGTGTTTTATAGATACATCCTGAAAGTAAAATGAATGGCTTTGGGAGGAGAGACCTGTGGCCCTCCAGATGTTGCTAGGCTATAACTCTCATTGTTCCTGGCTGCTCCTTATGCCTGTAACTGCTGCATTGGTCCATCCCTAGTCACTGCTTTGTGTGTTTGTGTGTTTTGTTAATCTACTCTTGGCTATTTCTGCTTGCAGAGCGTAGCTATCTTCCTGCTCAGGCCTTCAGATCTCCAATCAATCCTATCTGACGCTTGGTTCCATTTCGCATTGTAAGTCATGCATAAGAATACAAACGATTACAGCTCTGAAATAACATCCAGTCTTTCTCCGCTAAGTGGCTCATGGGCAATGCCTCTCTTTAACTCTGCCCTTAGCTCTTTTCTAATCTCTCTGCCAGCTCTTGATGTGATTTAGACATATAAATGTATATGCCATTTAAGGTCAAATGTGTTCCTGATGCCAGGGTGGCTTTTAAGATGCTTAATACTAGCATCTTAAAAGGCTGTGCTGTAATTATGAATGGGAGAGAAATTCGATTCTGTTTGCCTTGAAAGGCCATCCTACCTAATTCATGCTTTCTGATACAATATGCAAACTGAAGCACAGCCACCCTCTGAAATCCTCACTCCTCCAGATTTCCCAATGCAGTTCATTTGCAAAAATACAAATACTAGGGAAAAAATGGGCAAAAAAAAGCATGTGTTGGGAGAAAATATCTTACAAATACGCATTATTTGGGGGGGGGGATTGCATGCAAAAGCGTCTATTTCAGGAAATTTGCACTAAAATGCAGGTGGATTTCCATGTGGACTTTACAAAATAATAATCACAATGTAGAAATACAGAGAATTAATTTTAGAATGGAAAATTAGAAACTGAAATTGACAAATGCCCCCCATCATTAGTAGTTGTAACATACCCACGTTAAGAAAGTCTCTACCTGATTCTTAATTGTCCAGTTTTCCTCACAGATGCAACTTTTTCCCTGTTGTGTCTTGACAGTTTTATACAAGCAGTCTTGGTTGTCTTCTCTGTCTGCTTGTACTTCTTCTCCTACAAAGAACACCTTGCGTGCCTCGTCTTGGCCATGTCCTTAGGGTGGGCCAACATGCTGTATTTCACCCGGGGTCTGCAGTCCATGGGAATCTATAGTGTGATGATCCAGCAGGCAAGTATGCACTTCCAAGTTCCATTCGATATTTGATTGCGGCTGTCTGTCCACCATCTCCGGAACCCTGGTCTCAGAAGTGCTCGTCCTTCAGAAGGGCAGCTCCATTGCTGCATGAGCTGCTGCATGTCCTTATTGTTACTTTTTGTAATAAGCAACTTGGCTATAACCTTGGCTCTTCTAATGCCCATTTTTCCTTCTTTTGAAACAAGGAGGCCTGCCTTTGAGGGAAGAGCAAGAGCAGCTCCTGCGCTGAATGCAGAAGTTCAATCCCTGGCATCTCCAGGCAGGATGGGGAAAGATCCCCTGCCTGAAACCATGGAGATAACATTTGATAACACAGAGATAGATAGATGATGGCTATGCTCTGCCTCTATTGGGCTTGCTGATCAGAAAGTTGGCTGTTTGGATCTGTGCCATGGGGTGAGCTCCCGGTGCTCTGTCCCAGCTCCTGCCAACCTAATAATTCGAAAGCATACTAACACAAGCAGATAAATAGGTACCACTGCAGTGGGAAGGTAAATGGCATTTCTGTAGGCTCTGGCTATCATCACGGTGTCCCGTTGTGCCAGAAGCGGTTTAGTCATGCAGGCCACATGACCTGGAAAGCTGTCTGTGGACAAACACTGGCCCCCTTGGCTGAAGCGAGATGAGCGCCTAACACCATAGTTGCCTTTGACTGGACTTAACTGTCTGGGGCTCCTTTTCCTTTACCTGCTATTGGAAGGAGGGGAGAGAGCTCTTGTGCCCGGGTCCTGCTTGCTGGTTTCCCACAGACATTCTCTGGGTGGCCACTGTGAGAATAGGATGCCATGGGCCTGATTCAGCAGGCTTTTCTTACATTCTTATGCAGCAGTGGTCTGGTTCAGCATAAGGATCCCTGAAGCACATCTTAATGCAGACAAATTGAGAGAGCCAGTTTTGTCTTCACAATGTATCAGCATCCAGTAAAAGTGCTTTTGGGGTCAGCTTTCCAAATGCATATAGACTGAACACACTGATGCGGATAACTTGGACTACTGAAAGAGGTAGAGCGGTAACATGGAGAGTTTTGAGGTTCTAATTAACATGCCATTTTCTTTTTCTTTTCATAGGTCATCTTGCATGACGTGATAAAGTTTCTAGTGGTGTACATTGTATTTCTGCTCGGATTCGGTGTAGGTAAGCAGAATTTGATGGTTATTATAGGAGGGTGGCAGTATCTTAAAAACATTTTGCATGGCTGGAATGGTGAGCTATCTAATCTTTGCTGGACTAAGCCTGCGGAACTCACGGCCTGCCTAGCTAAACACAGCCCTGCTCTGCCCAACAAAGCATTCAGTGGAATGTGTAAGCTTGCATCCTCTTACACCAATCCAAATTGTACCAATATATGATTTGGATCTTCCACATGGCAGTTCATGCGACCAAGTTTTGTGTCGTTTCCTCAGAAAATCATCCTAGCACTCTGCACCATATTATTTCTCCATTGAACCCAGATGTACCAATTCTGCAGAAAATGCAGCAAATACAAAACAAAACAAAACCACCCTGTGGAAATGGTAGATCCAAATTAAATGGGGGGGGGGTTATGGGATGGGATTTTAGTGGGGACAGCATTGTGTGGATGGTGAACAAAACTTCTGTGGATGAGCAGCATCATGTCTCCAATACACTGCAATGTGGAAGCTTCCCCCCAACGTTTTCTTCTGAATATGTGGTAAGATAAATGCAAGGATTGTGGAGTCTTTGGGGAGCTTGTCAACCATTCTTGACCCTGTTAAGAATTCCTCGTAAACTTCCAGAAAAGTGCACAGGAACACAGAAGACATTCTACAAATATACAATATAATATTAAAGGTGCCCTTCTCTCTTTCTCTCTTAAACACAGCCCTTGCTGCCTTGATAGATTGCCCTGAAAACAGTAAGTGCAGTAACTTCAGCACTTTAGGGAATGTCGAGATCGAACTCTTCAAACTCACTTTAGGCCTCGGTGACCTGGAGATCCACGACGATGCAAAATACCCCATTCTGTTTCTGCTGCTCCGCATCTCCTTCGTCATCTTGACCTTCGTTCTCCTCCTTAACATGTTGATCGCGTTGATGGGGGAGACGGTGGAAGATATATCTAAGGAGAGCGAACATATCTGGAGGCTTCAGGTTGGTTTTCCCATTACCACTGGGGGGGTGGGGTGGACATATCCTTCCAGCCAAAATCTAAACCATGCCTGTAAACAGAATGTCAGCTGACAGCACCAATCAGCTGATCGGCACAGCTAGTTAGTCCCCTCGCCTTAGCATGGGTGATCTCAGTGGGGCTCACTGTCAGTCCTCGACTAGATAATTAGTGGGTTCTGTTTGCAAAGGAAGAATCAAGTGTTCACTTCAAGCTCCTAATCCTTTTTGCAGTCATGTATGATATCTGGTGTGGGGAATGCAGACATTGTTTGGAGAAAACAGGCCAAAACAGGCCCATGCTGGGCCTAATGTGGGTTCCCATACCTGCTGTAGACCAAGAGTGAGCACACCTTCTGTTTGTGGGATCTCTTTTTCTTTATTCTTTTTGACTAGAAGTATGAAATCCACCCACCAATAAGCATTCTTAAAAGTTTTTTTTTTATTTTATTTTTACATTATCTGGTAACATTTTTCTTGTTACCACCAGAGGGCAAGAACTATTGTGGAAACAGAAAAGATCCTGCCAAAATTCCTGAGGAGAAAATTCCAGCTTGGAGAATGGTGCAAAGTGGCAGAGAATGACACCAGGTTATGTTTAAGGTAAATCAGATGTTCAGAAATGGATGAAGCTGCTCTGTTTTGATAACTGTGTCCTATTAGAGAGAGAAACGAACAAGCTCTACATAGCATGTTTAAGGGATCTGATAGTTTCCTGCTCTTTTAACTGTGCTGCCACTGCATCAAGGCTTCTAGTCGTGGTGGCTATGCTCTACCTCCACTGATGTCCCATAGGGAAAAATCAAATACGCCCATCTCTACAAACTGAATTCCAATCTTGTATAAAAAGTGAAACTATGCTCTGAACCAGTGGTGGCCAATCTGTGGCACTTCAGATGTTGTTGGACTCCAACTCCCAGCAGTCAGCATCACCAATGGTTAGGGATGATGGAAGTTGTAGTCTAGCAGCATATGGAGGGCCACAGGTTAGCTGCCCCTGCTCAAAACATGACATTACTTTTTCATATACTGATTAAGTGTGCATTGATTAAATGAATACTGTGCCCTGATTAAAAATCTGAAAACATGAAGTGTTTCTGTCATGGTGTAAAAGATGAATCATTATAATGTGTGAATTCTCTAACTAGGATTAATGAAGTCAAATGGACTGAATGGAAAACACATGTTGCATTCATCAATGAAGACCCAGGTCCAACAGGTAAGATTCATTTATAATTTTGGGGGTATTTTTTTTTTTTTAAGTTTTGTGGCCTTTTTGTCCTGTGTGTCCACACACGCTCTAATCTAGGGGAAGGAACCTCAGGACCAGGGACTGACTGAAATGTGGCCCTCTAAATCTCTCCATCTGGCCCTTGGGGCTCTCCCCAGCCCACACTCCTCACTGAGTCTTGTGTTCTTAGAATCATAGAATCATAGAGTTGGAAGAGACCCCAAGGGCCATCGAGTCCAACCCCCTGCCAAGCAGGAAACACCATCAGAGCACTCCTGACATATGGTTGTCAAGCCTCTGCTTAAAGACCTCCAAAGAAGGAGACTCCACCACACTCCTGGGCAGCAAATTCCACTGTCGAACAGCTCTTACTGTCAGGAAGTTCTTCCTAATGTTTAGGTGGAATCTTCTTTCTTGTAGTTTGGAACCATTGCTCCGTGTCCGCTTCTCTGGAGCAGCAGAAAACAACCTTTCTCCCTCCTCTATGTGACATCCTTTTATATATTTGAACATGGCTATCATATCACCCCTTAACCTCCTCTTCTCCAGGCTAAATTATCTTGATGTGTGATAATGTCTTACTTGCCTGCACGGGGGATGGAGAGATGTATGGGCGTACGTGTTAAACCTCTGACATTTGCACAACTGGAGTGTAGTCTCCCATCCAAGGAAAAGAGTCACATTTGTTGATCCACCTAGTTTTTCCTCTGGTTCCACCCACCACTGGCATGTAGTTAATTTCTTAGTAGTGGTTCACTAAGTGGGGTGGGGCTGCTGTTGCTTACCAGGAGAGGCCAGGTGGTTGACTCCAGTCCTACTGGGCCAGGTTACAAGGCCTTTAACAAATTGGGTCCAGGATACCTCAAAGGCCACCCAATCACATATATATGTGTCCTGATCACGTAGGTCTTCGAGGGGTGGGGTGGGGAGTCACAGTTGTCCCCCAGCGCCCAGATGCACAGATTGTATCCACCAGGAGCCATGGTTTCAGATTGTGGGCCAATTTTACAGAACTTCCTTCCAGCTGAGGTCAGACAGGCCCACTCCCTGTTAAACGCCCAGGGCCAACTGAAGATTTTTTCATTCTGGTGGGCATGTTCAGTGATTTTATAATTTTAACTGAGTTAATATTCCTTGTGTTGTATTTTTGCAAACTGCTTAGAGACTACTGTAGTTAAATTGTATGTAAATTGTTTAAATAAGTAATAAATAGTGCAAATGCTCTGGTGCAGCAAATCCAGTGCTCCTAACTAGTATGTTTGCATGACATCAGCCTCCTTGCCCATCCCCTATTGGTAAGCAACAGCAACCTATCAGACAGGAAGCTAGCACAGAAGCTCCACCCTACCCAGTGCACTGCTTCTGGTGTAGACAATGCCAACCAAGATGTGTCAATGATCTCTGACTAAGAATATAGCAGTTTCCCAAGCCCACTGTACACACAGAAGATGGATCACAGCCTCAGTGAATAAATGGGGCATGTGCTGTTGTACTTACATACACAATTTTATTTACGAAAGGTTTTTAAATGAATGTACTGGTGAGGTGGGGAAACAATTTTGACTATTTTTCTTTAGATTACAGCAGAATGCATGACACATCAAGGAGTAATAGCAAGACCACTCTGAATACGTATGAAGAAATTTATGATTTGCCAGAAACGTCTGTGTAACGAGAGAACACAAGAAGAGCCTACTGCATCAGGCCAATGGCCCATCCCAAGTCCAGCATCCTGTTCTCAGAGTCGCCAATCAGATGCCCCAATAGGAACCCCATAGAGATGCACATTGGACTATATAAGACTATCTAGACTCCTAGCATAATCACAGGGGTGTGGGTAGGAAAGACATCTGCTGTTATTGCTGCTATTCCTCACACAGCCCAGCTTTCACTTTCAGAGGCTGGCTGAACTGGTTTCTTGTGGAAATGATAGGCAGAAAAGCAAAGTCATGGAAGGGGAAATATGGGCAACGACATGGGAAAGAAAGAGCAACTGGTCCAAATGGTACAGTGAAATAAGATTTTGAGATAGCCCACTTGTGTGAAGGTCCATCTGCATAAGTTCAAGGAATGATTATTCAGTTGGGCCTCTGCACTCCAAATGGTAATGTATTCCATGGGCTGAAAACATTTAAATATTTGGTTAGGATGCCACAAATGTTGCTTCTGTGCTTTGACCAACGACGTAGCCTTTTCACAACTGCTGGCCCTCCATCTCCAAAACCAACAACTAACTTTTCACAACTCTGCTTTGAAAGTGTGCCAAATGAAACCTCAGGTCTATAAATATTTTAAAGATAGCTCTTTGTCAAAAGGTTCTCTTAAAGCTTGGCAATATGTGATACAGAATCTCTCTTTTGCCTTTTTGAAGGGTGCTGTTTGTTTGTTTGTTGTTTGTTTGTTTTGTTTGTTTGTTTGTTTGTTTTACTTCCTATGAAACCTTGAGACTGTTGGTTGTACTATGGGCAGGGGTGGGCAAACATCAGACTTATGGGATCTACTTCTATTTTTACTAGAGTCCCTTGGGATCTATTGTCTGTTTTTTATTAGATCCTTGAGATCCACCAACTAGAGCCGGGTGCAAAAGACATATGCTTAAAAGAATACTGAACCTAGAAGCTTTTTTAGGTCAGTAGAATGGAACAGAGTTATGCATGAAAACCCACTCCTGGTTACCTCTATGCTCTCTTCATTTCAGCAGTATAAATTAAGGGCAGTGCAGGGAGTCATTTTGTTGCTGCTATTGTTGCTGGGAGCTGGAAATCCTTGCGAATCTACTGCAAATGGCCCTGAGATGTACTAGTAGATTGCTGTCTACCTTCTTCCATCCACCTCTCTACTAGGAAACAATGAAGAAATTATGACACACAAAATGCATTTCAGATTTGAAGTGAAACCACAGTATGAAATCTTCAGCACTAACCATTCTGGGAGTGGTTATTCTCTCAGACCCTTCCTGTGCTCACCTGGGTACCTGCTTGCCCGGGTGCCAGAAGACAGTACTGCAGAGGGAATGGATGGGAGGAGCCACCTCACCTCCTGACTTTAATGGGAGATTCAAAAAGGTGGCCAATCTTATCCTGCGAAAGGAAGATGAGCACAAATCCAAAGGGAATATTTTATATGTGTTTATGGTGTATATGTACAGTATTTATATCTAGTCATTCCTGCAGAATGTGCCTTAATCCTCATGGATAATTACTGAAGAATGTTCTTGTTTTTATGTTGTGAAATTATGAATGATGGTTTGCATGCTAACAAGATGTGTCTGCACACATACACAGAGACACTGGTGCAGCAACAGCCCAGCATATTTTTCCGAAGACTATTCTAAGGGCATGTCTTTATGGCCGTTGTACCCTTTTGCTTCCCAATCAGCACTTTAGAGCCAAATGGCCATTTGAAATAAGTCTTCCAAAGAACAAAAAAAGGAGGGAAAAGATAGGAACTATAATATGGTGCCATTGTTATGCTGAATGTTATGACCTTTATTTAAATATTTGTTGTTATTCAATGTTTTTAAGAAAAAGATATTTATTGTGAATAAGAGAAATAAAAAGGATACTTTTATAAACATGTGATTCTCACTTGTGTTTTGTTTAGTTGTTCCACCAATCAAAGAACAATGGGAGCATGACATAGGCTATGAAATTAATCCCACCCAATGGACTAGAATGTGGTCTAAGCCTCCCTTTAAGTCCCTATCAGTCAAAAGAAAGGAATTCACTCAGAAACTCATCTACAGGTGGTACTTAACACCACGGAAACTGGCACTAATATGCCAGCATCACTAAGATGTTTGCAAGGCTGCAGCTCCACAAGCACATACCTCCACATGTGGTGGGGATGCCCTAAAATCCAACCCTTCTGGACCGCAGCCCTACAAGAGGTATGCAAAATAACTAAACAGGAATTAGAACTCACCCCAGAACTGGCTCTACTGAACATCTTCCAAGATCATAATGACCACTCACATTATATAGAGCTTATAACCCACCTATTCTTAGCAGCTAGAAGTCTCATAACTAGACACTGGAGAGAACTGTCAGGAGTAAACATGGACCAATACACTGAAACTGACATGGGAACAAATAGAAGAGGACACCTTCACCCCAGTATGGCTCCCCTTTATCACATATACAGCCCAACAAGGCAGCAACAAGAATCTACTGACAGCATACGAATCAATCTGTCGTATCTGACCCAACCATCCCTCCCCTCCCAAATGCAAATGCAAATAAATAGCATATATATATATATATATATATATATATATATATATATATATATATGCTAAGCACAGAAGGTACCATGGAACCAGTTCATTGTGCCCTTGGGCCCCTATTTTTATTTCTCACAATGCCATTATGAGAAATATAAACAAAAGCTCCAAACTGTCCACTGCTAATTCTGCTGCCATGGGTCTATTAAGATACAAGGGGGTGTGTTCAGGCCTGAAGCCATCCCTGCATAGATAGACCCCTGTTCCATTTTATTAACCCCAAACTTTATAAAACAATTTTTAAAAAACAGAATGTTGGACTTACCGCTATAAGTACCTTTTCTGCAATGGATAGAGGGGATCGTCGGCTAAGTTGTCCCTCAAGAGCACAAGTATCCCCTCCTCCACAGCAGAAAAATATTGGAATATTTTATTTATATATCCCCAGGGCTACCACTCTGATAAAAATCTAAACATACACACATATATGCGGGGGAGATCATCCTCATGACCCAAATGTTTTGGCTCATAAGTCCACTCTCAGTCTCACTGGAAACCTTTCCCCAACTCCAGTTCCAGATTAACCTCCCTAAATAGTATTCAGATGTGACTCTATTAAGAATGCTACTCTGAAACCGCCATGCCCATTTCTCCGTGCTTCTCTGCTGCTTAATGTTAATGTAGTAGCCAGTGTCTCTCTGATAAGGTGCATTTTGCTACTAACTATGGCAGGCAGGATTTCAAGAGGTGAATCTTGTAGGCTAAACCAGCCTCATATAACTAGTATGCAAACTTAGCCTAAACCACTTCCCCTCAGCTTAGAAAACCAAGCCTTTTGTTCTATTCAGTCTACATGTGAATTTGGTGTGCGAGGAGCTCTGAGCTGCTCATTCCAGCCACATGGCTTTAACCAACCTATTTTGTTTCAGACAAGAATGAAGTCTTAAACTGTTTTCCTACACCAATAGTTTAGGAACTTTTACCATTTTGTAACCAAGCAACGTTTTACTGCCTGTGCAACTTTTTCTGACTGCTGTATGGAAAAGAACATGAATCTGGCATTTGAAAGTTTTGTAAGTAATCCATTTTATAGCTTACTAAACATGTGGTCTACCTGTGTGCTAGAGAGGTGGAATACTTTGGAAAGAACCATTAAAAGTGGGATACTTTGAGATTCACTAGAAACGGCAAGTTTTATCTCCACACTTTCCTTTGTTGCATGTTTTGCTATGTTAAATCTCTGCTGGGGTTCTCTCACCAAAGGGTGCTTGCCCCCAAACTTTGGTATTGGCTTCCAGGATTTCCAGCAAAACTTCTCCCATAACAGCAGCTCTTCTAGAACTTGAGATGCCCTTACTGGTGTAAAATACAATATAATCTTTACAGGTTTAATTTGTCCATTGCCTCTTCTCCTTCCTCAGTAATGGCCATGAAATATCTCCATGTTCAGCTTCTTGGGGCATAACACATTAAATACAAAACATATCTCTCTGTTATTAAAAAGTGCTATTAATTTAAAAAAATATTTAGCACTTAGTATTTATTTTAAAAAATACTAAAATACATTCATACTAACAATGCTTCTGAATGTTGATTGATCATATTGCCTTCAAAGTGCTTATTCCTTAAAAAAATATTCCTTACCATTAAATATTAAAGTCTCTGTCTGAGTTACAGCCTACAAGTTCTGGTCGTCTTGGATTAGAAAGTTCAAATGCATCTGTAATTGGGTTTCATCCTAAGATTTGAAAAAGTTAAATGACAAATTATTCCAGTTCTAAGAGACACATGCTCTGATCCCTTCTGCACTCAGTTTTTCTATTACAGTTTTTACAAAGGCTTGTTGCTTTTCATAATAAGCAGCTTCATTCACAAAGGCTGGATATACTATCACGTCTCCTTCATATGGGATTGTATTTCCTTCAAGAGTTAAAAACATAGGGTCACCAGGGTTCAGAGGCTGCCAGTCTTGATCCTTGTGGGACAGGGGGGGAAAAGAAGATAAAAACACAGTATTTTTAATTACTGCCTATCTTGTTAGCCTTCATTTATACTGGGGTTAGAAACCTCTTGCCCATAGGCCGATATTGGCCGGCCAAGGGGTATTTCCTGTTTGGCCACTTCCCCAAACCATGCTCACCTGTCCATCAGCTGATGTCACCCAGCTTAATTCTATGTTGGCTACACCTGCCAGTGAAGTGGCATGCTCATCTAATCTCTTCCTCGTGAGCAGGATTGAAGTCTCCATTCATCAGCTGATGAGCAGGGGGTTAAATTCTGCTTGGTTCTGCTTTCTCAGGGTGGGGACTGCAGTGGTGAAGTGCACTCCTCTCCCTACCAACAGGTCAACTGTGCCTGATGTCATCATGATGTCAGATAGTCATCTGACAGGTGGGTGACCCTGGCAATCTGTCAAAGTTCAGATAAAGATCTAACCTGCCAGGCCAAAAGTGTTCCCCCACCATCAGGATATATATTCACATCTAGCAGGCAACCATAAACTATAGTTAACAGTGGAAATGTAATGGATCAGGGAATTTGCGGGGGGGGGGGGGGGAGAGAAAGCCTGCAAGGCACTTGTTGTCTTTCAATGAGGATTATATCCAAAGCAGGCCCTAGCAAGGCCCACGGGCTCTCATGCTTGTTTCCAGTGAGCAAGATTTGTGCATGAAATGAATGTGAGACTCAAGAATCAGCCATATGGGAGCTGGTTCAAGACAGTCTCACACTCATTCCATATGGAAGTGAATCTTGGTCCTTTAGTAACTTTCCTGTTAACAAAGGGGAATTTGTTCACCAGATTCCGACACTGCTGTTGTTCAAGGGCAGGGCAGCAGACTATATATCTGAAGAGAAATGGCATGTGTTTACCTGCAGGTTAGGGTGAATGACAGCCATGATCTCATTATTTTTCTTTCTTGGATAATCTACTTTCTCCGTTATTTTGTAAACTTCAATTGTACACCGAGGGAATTCTTTTCCTAGGGAGAAAAAAAGAGCAACGTCTCCAAGTATTATGTCAAACAGCTCTTAGGATTTTTTTTTTTGAAAGAAACTGAATCTAATGAATCTTTTTATTGACAATGTTTGAAGTCATTAAGATGGTAGCTATCTGTATCTTGTTAATATCATAATTAGATCTGGTCACAGGAAAATGTTTTTCTATAGATCGTCTCACTTCAGAAGATTGGCTTACTGAAAGATGACCCAGTTATGCAGCGATGCATGAAAGTCGGATCTAAATTTTATCTGAACAGCGAAAATCAGGGTCCTTAATCACAATATACAATGCATAAAATATATTCTGCAGATGATAGAATTTAGTAAAATGCTTCCTTTCGTCAGCACCTTACAAAGTTTAGTAATTATATTTCTCAGGTGCCATCAGATCATACCTTCAGAGATAACAATAGCAGCTATTGTCAGTTGCTATTATTGTAACTGTGAAGGAATTTTTCAAATGAAATATTATTTTGTACTGTATAGTATTGTGGCATTGATGCTGTGTAGGTACACAATAAAAGCCTGCTTAAAACTGTGGATATATTTATTTAGGCCCTGGTATATGGGAAAGGATGTGTAGGATGTAGTCTTTAATACAGCTTTAAGAAGATTCTCTTGTTAAGTCATCACTGTGAATTCAGGTGGTCAGTGTTAAAAGACTTGGAGCCAAATAAAGTGTCACTGAGAACCATTTCACCAAGATTGCAGAACTACAGTGCATATTTTTACAAAACAGCAAGGGTCAACCCCCCACATCACCAAGTAGCCCAATTCAGGTTAGTCAAATAATGTTGAGTATTACTGGGGGGGGGGGAAATGGAGTGGAATATGCTGAAAGAAGGCATGGCTGGAATCTTGAACAGAAGCGTTCCTGTTAGGAGGGACACTGCAAAAATCTGTTGCAGGTCCCTCTTGTGATTGCTATTTCCCACCAGCACATTAGCAAACTACGGTATTTGATGCTTGCTTAATACTGACAACTGTGATACCTGCATTGAACATTTGCACAAAGTCAAGGCCATGCTTGATGATCCTCCGCATTTTGTCCAAAATGTCTGCCCTGAGAACTCCTTGGGGCTGAGGACCCACTTCAATGCCTGCATAAGAAGTGAAGGATATAGAAGTTTTCCCTTCCTCTTTAGCACTATCTGACTGCCATTATACCCTCCCCCCCCCACATTTTTTGTTTCAATTACTGTATACATTCCGAGTTATTTAAAATTTTCCTTCATGCATTGCACACATTTTTTGTTTGTCCAAATGGGGAAAGCAGTTGCACAGTTTAGGGGCCCAGGTGCTTGCCAAGCGTACCTCCATGCAGAGTCCGTTCCCCAGGAGAGAAGCAACCATGGCTGTGACTGCTGTTACCATACTGGGAGTGGTGGACAGAGGTCAGCATCCAATTTCTATCCTCCAGGCAGAACATACCCAGTTCTTTCCACCCTACTTCACAGGGCTTCTTTTCCATACCCCTGACCATATTCACTGCCCTCCTCTCAACTTATCCCAATATTGTCTTATATCTTTCTTGAAGTGTGGCACTAAGAATTTGTTCACCTCTGCACCCTACACTTAAAGCACTCTTATACCACTTTGACAGCCACGAAGGGTCTTGGGAACTTTGGTTTGCTCAGGGTGTTGAGAATTGTGAAGCTACATGAAATCAGTACTGTATGCTTAGAAATCTACAGCTCCCAGGAATTATTTTAGGTAAGCCATAAGTTTTAAAGTGCTACAAGAGTACTTTAATGCAGGGTGTGGATGTGGATACTTTGAGTTTGGCCCTCAGATGTGGTTGCCAAAAGCAGATGGGTGTTGCTGAAAATAACTAACTTGTATGACTCAATGAATCATAACTTAGGTACCAGCCTATCTGGGAACACAATTGCATATATTTCATCTCTGAGGACTGGGTAAAGCTTATAATGTTCATATTTACCAACAGGATGTTTTGCTATAGACCGGGTCGTTGCATATTTCAGGTTGGGATGCTCAATGAGGAAAACAGGGCAGCCTTCTGGAGCCAAAGCATCCTGTGGAAAATATTTGTTTAAATGTTGTACTTGACCAAACATTAATGCTGAGTTAACAGAAGACCACTGGTGCAAAAGTTGGCTTATGCATTGTCTTCGACTGTTGTCTCATATTGAGCTGTCTTAAAATAAGTAGGCCATCTTTAGAAAAAGTACAAAGCAGTGTTTGTTGGTGCTCTTTCTCTTAGATCACACAAAGTATGCTTCACTGAATTCTGTTTTGTGCTAATATAAGTGAACATGATTCCAGCATTAAATTATCAATGAGAGACAATTAATGTAGCAGTGCTCAAGAGGACCAAGCATTAAGCTGCCTTTAGGGCAGTTTCCCATCCCACATCCTTTCAACTCTGATTTAGGTTTTCTTACAGGAAACAACAACAACCAGGATATTTGTAGCTTAGCTATATGACATTCTTCACATACTGGCCCAGTTTGCATGTCACATTAAACTGTTGTTTTAAAAAAGCAATGCTTTAAGGCAAATGAGCAGTACAATTGAGCACACTGCTCAAATGTTCCTGCAGTGTTCTCCTCCACCACTCCTGCAGGGGAAGGAGCATTCAAATGTCTTATGTGTGGTGAATTAAAAAAACCCACAGAGCTCAGCTCTTCATCAAATCACCTTAAACCAGATCCATAATGACTTTATGGTGTTTTTTAAAAAACTAATTGTTACTTGTTCCACTCATCTGTCTTACTGATGTCAAGTTAACCCTTGTGAGTGTTGGGGAGAGGAGAGGAATTTGCTACAGAGAAACCACACACAGAGACACACCCTGCCATCTCCAAATGGCGCTGAGCTCAACAACCTGGCTCTTTGGTGCCAGAGGGAGCTACACAGTTCACACATAAGAACATAAGAAAAGCCTGCTGGATCAGTCCAGTGGTCCCTCTAGTCCACTATTCTGTTCTCACAGTGGTCAACCAGATGCCCACTAGAGGAAACCCACAAGCAGGATTCGAGCACAAGAGCACTCTCCTCTCCTCCCAGCAACTGGTATTCAGAAGCATTCCTGCCTCCAGCTGTGGCACGTGAAGGAAAAGATTATGGCACTGACATGTTAAAGTAGAAGAAATGTGCACTAAATGCTGGTGAATTTCTATGCAGACGTTAATGAAAATGCAAACTGATATGGAAATATGGAGAACTGAAGAGTGGAAAAATGAGAAACTGAAATTGACAGATTCACTCATCCCTAATTACAACCAAATATTAAAAGCAACAATTAACAGCAAAATTTGGTCAGCAGTATACAGCAAAATAAAATATTTTTTAGAATTCTTTTTTTCTGGTCAATTAGCAATGCTCAGCCACATATACCTGTGCCCCTCCCTTGGCCCTAGAATGAGGTAGAAGAGCTAATTCAGGAATTAAACAGAAGGACTTGCTGGCCACAGACTGGCTGACAATAGCTGTGATTTCAGTGCTGGAAGCAGATGCAAGTTATAGAGCATGGAATTATATTATGGTTCCCTCCCCCCATCTTCATGCTATGCCATATTAGAGGGACGGCTGTAGCTCAGTAGTTGAGTGTCTGCCTTGCAGAGAGTTGGACTAGTTGACCCTCGGGGTCCTTTCCAACTCTACAAGTCTATGATTCTAAGTCCCTGGCTCAATCCCCACCATCTCCAGATAGGGCTCCCTGAAACCCTGGAAAGTCACTGCCAGTCAGTGTAGGCAATACTGAGCAAGATGGGCCAATGGTATGACTCAGTATAAGGCAACTTCCTATATCCCTATGATCTCTGGGAATTTGGTGCTGGTTCTATAATGCTCTGAATTCAGCACAGTTAACTCATGTGGGATTAGAACTTTTTACCTTTATATAGTGACACATCTGAATTGTGAAATCATCCCTGGAGTTTTCCAGTATGATGGTGCCACCCATGTTAGCTGTTGTGTTGTGCAGGTCAAAGATAAGGTCATAGGCTTCATGGCTACCTTTTGGACCAAATATGCAGTTTATTTCTTGAGCCCTTCTCACTTCATACGGAGTGTTGTCTGCAAGCTGTTCGCTGTTGATAAAAAGTGCACACAAATTAAAAATCACTTAGCCATTTGCTCCTTTTGCAATTTAAAAAAAAGAAAAATAATTAACTCTTCATTTATCTGGCACAGGATACTTATTCTTCCATTTGTATGTGTTTCTTTAATGTCAGAATTGGTGGCCATCAGCAATTTGCATGTGTGTTTGTCTCCTTTATTACTGGCAGCAGCGTATGGCCTACAATGACTAATACTGGTAATTGCTTAAGAACATAGGCAGCTATTGGAATTTTGTAATCCTTCTTCACACTACAACAGAGAGCTGCCCTATCTGTATTTAAACAGAGTAGTATTTTTACTTTTGGCAATGTGCTGTGGCTGCCTGTGTGCAGTGACATTCTGAACAGTCCCACGAAGCTAGATTGCCCAGGAAGTTCATTTCAGGACACATGGGGGAAAATGACACTGGGAGCTCAGATGAATAGCAGCGCTTTAATTTAACACATACACAGCAACGCTGGCACTGATCCACATTAAACCTTTATGCTGGCAGTTTAGCTTCCTGTGAAATTAGCATTTTTAAAAGGATGAAAAAGCTAAATAATGCACATCATTCTTAATTTGGTTGTTCCCTATCTATGCAGTGTGATTGTACTCTAGGGATTCAAAGGTTTCTTTCATTGGTTCACTTTCACACAAGCCCTAAATGCTTGCAGGAGGTGGTTGGTTGAGCCATGCTGGCAAGCCACCCCTTTTGATGCTGGCATACCCCCAACAACCACATTTGCAACTGAAGGGGTTCTTACGCATGCACATAAACAGAAACTTTTTGCAATCAGGGTCTGAGAACATGTGCATGTCCCTATGAACATACAGCTGCTTACAAGTAGGAGCCCATTTTATGTATTGATCCGATTGCATGGATTTTGGGGCACGGGTACCTAAGATTGGGGACATGGCTTGCTGGTATACTCCACCGTCTCAGTGTGATACATTGATGAAGGCTTCCTAAGATTCATTTCAAATTGACTTTGGGAGTGTTCGAAGGCAGTGGGCAATGCTTGTTTTCCTTTGAATGACAGGTATACACACATGTGAACTGCCTCAAGTTTCAAAAAGGCATTATTCATCTGGCAGGATGGCTGCTTGAGAAATGCACAGCCAAAGAACCCTTGAGTGCCTGCTTGGAGTCTTCTCACCCAACCTCAGGGATGTTTCTTGCAGACATAACTGCTTCAACCCTGTGGACTTATGAAAACAGGATTTCTACGTGTGCTGCTGCTCTGGATGTGGAAGACTCCAGTGGGATAGGGAGAGAAACCTCACCCTGAGACTGGATAATACATGAGGAACATTTGCCTTACCCCAGAAGGGCCCCTCTAAGCAGTAGGCATGTATTTTTCCCCTTTGAGTTACAGCTGTTTGTGCATAGATGACTACTGCTCCTGTGGTCAAGTATTGCAGAACAGTGCGACCCTTTAAATGTCTGCTCAGAAGTAAGTCACATTGAATTTAGTAGATATTACTCTCAAGTGGCGCTGTGGTCTAAACCAGGCTTGCTGATCAGAAGGTTGGTATTTCGAATCCCCGCAGCGGGGGTGAGCTCCCGTTGCTCCCAGCTCCTGCCCACCTAGCAGTTCGAAAGCACATCAAAGTGCAAGTAGATAAATAGGTACTGCTCCAGCAGGAAGGTAAACAGCATTTCCGTGCACTGCTCTGGTTTGCCAGAAGCGGCTTAGTCATGCTGGCCACATGACCCGGAAGCTGTCAGCGGACAAACGCCGGCTCCCTCAGCCTATAGAGCGAGATGAGTGCGTAACCCCAGAGACTGGACCTAACGGTCAGGGGTACCTTTACCTTTACCTACTCTTAAGTAAGCAGGTGCAGCGTTGCAGTCTTAAATGCATGCACATTTTGTTGTTGTTTAATCGTTTATACACTCAAACACACAAGGCAGAGGTTAGGCTTACCCAAGTCTTTTAGGATCAAAAACCCGATTCAGGTCGCAGTCAATATATCGGCAACATTTCTCCACTGCTCTTGGATTGGTGATAAAAGGCCGTACCTCCAGCCCCGGTCGCTGAATCTCTGTTCCATCATCCTGCCAGTGCTTGACCAGGAATACCCCAGACAACTCATTGCCGTGGGTTCCTCCAAAGATAGCGACCCTTCGCACAGGACCCTCTCTTGCTACAACTGGACAAGAATTCATTCTGTGAAACAGCTTTAAGGACAGCTGTAACAACAAACCAAAACAGAAAGGCTAGGAATAAGAACAAGTGACAAAAAAACAACACAAATTGACACAGAACAAAGCCACACAAAAAGGTTCAGATTGCTGTGATTCCTACAGCTCCCTGGTCTGCCTGGAATTGATGTTATTTGGAAAATAAACATTTCCCTAACAAGTCTTAGATGCTTATTCTGCTACATGGGTGTTCCCCAACTAACTCTCCTCCCTAGACCGGCCCCTTCTTTCAACTATATTTGGATAGTAATATGTTGGAATCAGCTTTAAGAGTTCTATGGTAAGACTCTAAGGGTGGCAGAAGGTTTCTTCTCTTATAAGTGTTTTTGTTTGTTTGTTTAAAGGAATGTGTGCCAATAAACATACCAAAGATACTAAAAACACCCTTGGATAAAAAGTTGCTAAGAAGGCTAAGAATTCCTCTCTATCACAAGCAGCAACCATACTTTCCTCTGGATAACTTTCTATTTCCGCTATCAAGTTTTTACATTTATTTTATCCTGAAATCTCTCTCTTCTGCTCAGATTGCCTTCGAAATATCAATAACATCCAATTCACAGAGACATGTTGTTAAAAACAACACAATAAGTGTAAAACACAGGTTGAAGCTATTTTAAGGGGAGCAAAACTGTCAGAAAGCCCGAGGAAATGAAAAAGGGGGTTGCCTGGCACCATATATTTAAAGTATTTTGATGTCACTTTAAACAATATTGGTTTCTCCCTCCCCAAAACTTTGGGAGCTGTAGTTTTTTAAGGATGCTGAGAGATGTTAGGAGACCCCCTAGTCCCCTCCCAGAGCTACATTTCTCAGAATGATTCAACAATCAATCTCTCTTCACAGGGAACTCTGGGAATTGTAGATCCCTGAGGGGAACAGGAGGTCTCCTAAGAACTCTCAGCACCCTGAACAAGCTATAAAGGGCACAAAACAATGGTATAAAACAAAACACAACAACACCAACTGGCAGGGAAATAATGGTGAGAAATTCAGTTCAGTTCACATTTTGATGCAAATCCACTTAATTCACACTTCCCAAAACAATGCAGGTACTGAAACAGAGCAAGCATTCAAAGATTGCATTTATCAAAATTCTACATAACAGTTCCCCAACCAGAAACAAATAAAATGTTCACAAAAATGTGTATATAAGTTAAATTCATTGTACACAGGTTGTGCATTGACAATAAAGGTATTATTATTATTATTATTATTATTATTATTATTATTATTACGTGTCATAAAATGAATATATTACTAAAAATAGCATTAAAACACATTGTATTGTGTTAGGGGAAATAGCCTGCAAAAATAATTGCATTTTAGGAGAAATTGCACACAAAAATGTGTTATGTTAGGAGAATTGCACACTTAAAATGCTGACAAATGAGTTAAAAATTTTTTTAAAAAGAATCATCAGACTTATGCAAGCGAAACATAGGTCTGGAAATGTGCCGACTGATAAAACTGGGAAAAGAGAGAAGAAGAAAGAAATTGAAATTGACATAGCCATCCATCCGTAACCCAAATGAGCATGATGCAGTTAGCTTCAGATGAAAGCTGGCAGCCATGGAAAGTGGTCCCCTTATTGATGAAGGGTCTTTGCTGGAGTTTGCCTCACAGTCACATTCTGTGCAACTTACACTGAGCTCAAGGAACGCTCAACTTGGCAAAACCCAGGTGGTCCTACCCAGCTGGGAGGCTGAAAAAGCTCCTCTCCTTGCAAAGCCATGTCCCACAGAGATGCAAAAAATAATTGCCATACCTTCAGTGCTTGCAGAGGGATGAATGCAGAGGAAGATTTGCTTCCCTACTATTTGAATTTATACAGCAGTGATTAAAAACAAACAAACCACTCACCTATGCTGATTCTGTTAGAAGATATAAAACTAGACAGCTCAGCCACGGATTCAAAAATACACCTCCTCTTACACCACCAGCAATCTATTCACACCATTGGCTTCACATTACCGACTTAATATTTACTGAGGCTGTCGGTGTCTTAATCCAGACAGACACCGTTTCTTTTAACTATATTGCCTCAACTTTCCCTGCACCCTGCCCTCAAAGTTCCTAGAGAAATAGCTGTGATGGTAGATGATTTCTTAAGCTACAATGGAGCAGTTACACTGTATGTCAAAGTACAATCTGTACTGTCCTTTGCCCTCATTTCCCCAAGGCTGTTAATTAACAAGCCGCCAGAGCCAGTGAATCACAACAGTTGTAAAGAGCTGAAATAATTTGGCGCTTTTGGAACGTGCACAGAGTGTTTTGAGGGTCTGCAGTGCCTCTATGGCGGTGGCCATAAGTATGCCACGATCTAGCCTCTGTTAACAGGCCAGAAAGAGAGAGTCTAAAACCCCTTTTCTTACTAAAGCCGTGTGAAAAATTGAGGCTAATTGTTTTGATGTTCGGCATGCGGCAGGGTTAGTTCTCAGGGGTGGGTGAGAAACCATCCGAACAGAAGACACACAGCGCGTTTCCAAACACAGTTTAGGGCAGATGCCACAGAAACTCCCTTTTTGCTCATAGCACAGGTGGAGTTTGTCCAAAGAATATTCAAACTATCCCAACAGGACACAAGACAATAGAAGCCAGGCCTTTTCTATTATTTCTTTGGATTGTTTTTATAGTGTTCTATGCGATGCTATAAATGTTATTGAGCACGGCCCTGATGTTTTGCATGAGGAGGCAGCCTATAAATGCTTTTCGAAATAAATATAAATGAATAAAAAGCAAAAAAAAAAGTTTCCTAAAGGAACCTGGGGGCTGCCTGAATATCTGGCATAATAAAGGGTTCATGGGGCAGCAAATTCTCTATTACACCAGTCTTAATTCATTTATAGTCGAGATGGAAAAGGAGGCGGCAGGGGGATATCTGAAGTATTATATACCCAATTGTTTTTATTTTTTTAAAAAGCTCAGTTGTGGCCATTTTGAAGAAATCAAAAGGACTTCTGGGGAAGGAACATCATATTAATTGAGAGTTTTCTAGAAAATGTGTCAGTTGGCCAGAAGAAAGGAGATCTTTTCAACATTTCAGGGGTCCTGCGATGATCATTTGTTTTAACTGTTCTTAATTTTGAATTTTAAATTGTTGAAACCCGCCCTGGAACCTGCTGGTCAAGGTTGGGGGGGGGTTTAATAAACTTAATTGTCATTATGATCATCATCATAACTGGGATGTGTGGTAAAATAAGAGGTGGAGGAAAGGCATCATCATCATCATCATCATCATCAACAACAACAACAACAATATGTTATATGCTGCCAGAATGCTACTAATGGAAGGAGGAGGAACCATATTCCTTCAGCAGAAGAAAAAGAGAGAATTGTGTTGACAACCATCTTGGCTACTCTGCAACTAGGAGAAAGACAAGTGGGAGGGGGGTAAACAACCACAAAAAAATCTGATAATATACCAATTATATAAACTGCACATATTTTAAAATGTTAACAGTTGTTAAGATTGGTGGTTCCCCTGCTCTGACCTTTTCTCCTCAGGGGCTGAGGGTGGCAGCTCTTGACATCGCTATACAAACAGGAGGAAGGAGAAACTGCATTTTTCTCCTTATGTTTTTAGTACTTAATACTTTCAGTTCTCCTCCCTCTTTCCCCCGAAGTCCTGCTCTCTCTCTCCTTTTCCCATTTCTGCTGTTTTCTCTCCGAAATTAAAAGTCAGAAAGAGAGATTTATCTCCTACCCCCCCCCCAAAAGAATCTCACAGGAAAAGAGAAACGCTGAAAGCCTGAAGGAATTCCCGTCCCCCTCACCCCCGACTTTAAAAGTCTTGTGCTAATTCTTAAAAATACCGAGTGCTTTAGAAATACTTGTAAATAAATAAATAGTGGGTTTAGGCGCTATTTCTGTCTTTCTCTCCCTTGTCAGCCTTGTGCCCCCCTCACTTTCACCTCATGATAGTGGGGTCAGGCATTTTCCCGCCTTTTTTACCTCATGCTTTGGCACTCCATAACTAAGCAATTTAGGCACTTTTCCTGCCTTTTCCTCAGATAACCATTTCTCTAAATGAATTTAAGCACCCTCCCCCCACATACTTTCTTGCCTTTTGTAACCCCTGTCAGCATCAAAGCTTAAGTGTTTTCCTGCCTTTTCCACTTTTTCCACCTCATGCAACCTAACGGATTTAGGCCCTTCCCTGCCTCCTTCTCGTCCCCCTCATTAACCTGATTTTAATGGATTGTAGGCAAATTATTTTCTCGCTACCTTCCCCTTTCAGCTAGATTTAGGCACTCTTCCACTATTCTCCCTCATCAGCGTTGCACTGATAGATATAGGCACTTTCCTGCCTTTTTTTCCTCTGTCAGGTTTGCGTTTAGGCTTTTCCCTCCACCCACCGCCATTTTTCTTGCACGGAGCCATCAACCTCAAGCAAATGGGTTGAGGCACTGTCTTGCCTCTTCCATTAGCCTCGTGCTTGTAGATAGAGGCACTTTACGATGCCAGCAACAGATGACCTTTTTATGTTTGCATTTAAGCCTAGTTTTTCCTCATGATTTTTGTTTTCCGGCCAGCCTGGTCACCAGTTCTGATTCTGTCCTCACCCTTGCCTTTTAAAATCTCATTATTCTTTCTCTTAATGTGTGTTTCTGCTAAAAAATAAGACTCTTGTAATTTAGTCAGTCCTTTAATTCCCCCTCCTTCCCCTGCAGCTAGAGAGTTGTACACATATGCAAAAATGTGACTTAAACACACACGGGAGAAAGCAATCCAACATGTTAAAACAAAACTGAGCTTGGTTAGAAACTAGAAATTCCAGGTTGTTTTCCCCCTCCCCCTGCGCCCAGAAAAACCCTCTCAATTGCATTGTAAGACATGATTTATAGCTCTTCTCCTAAACTTTTATTTTCCCATATACAGCCTTGCCAGCCACAGAAGTTATGAAAGCTTGGATGTGTATTTATACACAAAGTGAAAGACGGGATTATTTTTATTCTGCTTAAACTAGGTAACAGTTTAATCTCATGTCACTCTCTTCTGCCTAGGTTTGCATGCTATCCTTTATTTTTAATGGACATTAGTGCATGTGGTTCTCCTCTCATTTTATTATCACAACAACCCTGTGAGGTTGGTTAGGCTGAGAGACAGTAAACTGGCCCAAGGGTCCCTCAGTATTTTCCTCAAAAAAAATATTTTCCAGTTGCATTTTTTAAAAAAGAAAATGCACAAAAATGGTCACCGTGGGGTTGTAGCCAGTGTTTGTCCTAAGACTTATTGGAATTCATGATCAAGACTTAGATCAATTAATTTCAATGGTTCTACGATGAAGAAAACTTAGTTATTATTCATTATTGAATTTACATATCACTCGAGGTCTCAGGGAGGTTGACGGAACAAAATCAAACTATAAAACCACAAAATATATAATCAAAATAAAAACAACAAACCAATAACCCAGCGGGTTGGATGCAGCCCATAATATCTACCTGTTATATTTATCAGTCACCTCGTGCAAAAAGCCTCAAGGTGATGCGCAGTCTCATATGAAAAAAACATTAAGCACAATTAAAATGACAGCAATTCAATCATGGAGCCAATGTCCTAAACAGACAATGCACCCTGGATACCAAATCAGCTTTTTCTGTCTATGTGTATGAAGCACTGTGTGCCCTATATATTTTTACACATCTTTAAATGTTTTAAATATGCTTTTATTAATTATCATTTTTCTTACCGAGGAGTTTGCAAATAATAGGCAAACAAATAAACGTTTATGATGAATCCTAATGTTACCTGTTTGATCAGTAGAGTATTATCTATGCAGCATACTGGTGGGAACTTTGCTTGCTCTGTGTGTGCATCTATATAATGGGTAGGCAAACTAAGGCCTGGGGGCCGAATCCGACCCAATCGCCTTCTAAATCCAGCCCACGGACGGTTCGGGAATCAGCATGTTTTTACAGTGGTGCTTCGCAAGACGAAAAGAATCCGTTCCGCGATTCTCTTCGTCTAGCGGTTTTTTCGTCTTGCGAAGCAAGCCCATTGACGGCTTAGCGGATTAGCACTATTAGCGGATTAGCAGCTTTTAGCGGCTTATCGGCTTAGCGGATAAGCAGATAAGCGGCTTAGAAAAAGGGGGGGGGAAGGGGGAAAAACTCGGAAAAACTCGCAAGACATTTTTGTCTTGCGAAGCAAGCCCATAGGAAATTCATTTTGCGAAGCACCTCCAAAACGGAAAACCCTTTCATCTAGCGGGTTTTTCATCTTGCGAGGCACCACTGTACATGAGTAGAATGTGCCCCTTTATTTAAAATGCATCTCTGGGTTATTTGTGGGGCCTGCCTGGTGTTTTTACATGAATAGAATGTGTGCTTTTATTTAAAATGCATTTCTGGGTTATTTGTGGGGCATAGGAATTCGTTCTTTTCTTCTTCTTTTTTCAAAATATAGTCTGGCCCACCACACAGTCTGCTGAAAAAGTTTGCTGGCCCCCAATCTATATATTATATTTTTAAATTTAGTACAATCTTGTTATAAACTACTGTGCTTGAATAATGCACTAGAATTCTCTTAAAAGCAATGCTTACATCACCCCTGGGAAAAGACGAGTGCCCAGTCATTTATCTTTTTGTGTGTGTGTCTAGGTATTGTGGAAGGAGAAATGAAGAGGACTTTAACTGACAGTTCAAACCGCTCTACTGCAGGTATCAATATTGCACTGGTACTGAATTTGAAAATTATTCTGATGACTTGATGAAATGCCTGTCATGATGGTTCAGGTGGGGGAGCTTTAGAGATCTAGGGTAGGATGTACAGCAAGCATGTGGCCCTCCAGACCTCGCTACCTGGCCCTAGGGACTCTCTCCAGGCCATATCCTCTGTACTCAAGCCACACTCCTCACTAGACCTGCTCTGCAACCCCCATTGAGTGTTTGAAATACTGGAAGTACAGTATCTGCGGCCTTCTGTGCCATTTCTGCGTGCGGGAGGTGGCCTTTGCAGATGGGGGATAGTTCAAACTCTGCCTCAAAGCAAACTGTTAGCTTGTGTTTGTGTGTGAGAATCAATACAAATAATGTTATGAAAATAATATCATAACATAATATACATATTATGTTGTAACTTCGCATTTTAGCCTACTTTCCAGTCCCACTGTTCAATCAGAAAAAAAGGAACAGGCAACCACTCACTTCAAACCCACTTAAAAATGAGCTATGTACCAGCAAACCAGCTGAAAATGTGGATTATTCTGCCATGCTAGCTGGTAAGTGGAGGACAATATTGTGTGTGTGTGTGTGTGTAAAATACACAATTATACAACTGAAATAT
Source organism: Podarcis erhardii (assembly GCF_964252035.2). Lineage (NCBI taxonomy): Eukaryota > Metazoa > Chordata > Lepidosauria > Squamata > Lacertidae > Podarcis > Podarcis erhardii. The sequence continues at coordinate 35,526,224 of NC_138514.1, read as the reverse complement.
CTGCAGGTCGCAGGACTACTTTCTTGTCTTTACTAATTATGTGGAACGCTGACATTTAAACAGGAGTTCTTGAAACTCTGCCCTTTTTTCTTTCAGTTCATATCATAGGTCCATGTTACAGGAAAGGAGAATTTCGGGCGCACTATTGTAGAAGATATATCTGTCATCTCTAATATGCTTGAAAAGGCTACTGTGCAGAATTTCTGCCAGGATTAATTACTGTAATAATAACAGTTAATCCTATTTTATGCTGGTCAAAGGGGAGGGGGAGCTTTCTTAGCGAAGAAACTTCTACCTCTCAATTGCCTTGTGGTTTCAAAATACTGCCTTTGGAAAATGGTAATGTACAACAGTGCAACCATAAAATAATTGCTTACCTAGCTTTTCTCAAGGAGTGCATTCAACCTGGACCATGCAAACTACTGACGCAGAAATAGGAAACCGATAGATTATACCAACAACTGCTTATAAACAATTATATTAAGAGAGCACGGCTGCGGCTATTAGCCATGTTCAGTCAATGTACCTCCAATTTCCAGATGCTGGGTGGAAACAAAGCAGGGGATGATTGTTGGCTTCATGTCCTTCTTCTGAGCCTCCGGGGATTTCTGAATGGCCATTGATGGAGGCAGCATGTTGGACTAAATAGATAGGCCCTGACATCTGATCCAGCCAGGACTTATATCACTGGTGCCCTTTAAATGTTACAGGAGTGCTGTAGGGAAAGTACCCATGTGATCAACCCAGCCCAAATGTCTGCAGGGCTGTCAGCGTCAAGAGGAATGCTGTGAAAGAATCCATGGGGGGGGGGGTAGGCAGATGCCTCCCCTTGTGCTTGTTATTTATTTTACTTATTTATTTCCAAGCGGGACCTGCAACACAATGTTGCGTTGTAAAGTTCTCCTATTCAGGGTTTCTGGCCAGAAAGGCGCAGCCCTTTTCTTGGATACTCCATTCCATTCTTTATTCTGTCTTCCCAGTTTTCCATTCCCTGCCACCCCTCCGCCTGACACTCAGCATTCCTTTCCCACTGAGCAGGCTCGAACCTCCTTCAGCCACATTTCTGAGACAGCTTACAATAAATAATTAAGAACATAAACATAGCAAATCTATTAAAAAATGACAGATACGTCTATCCCTAACCTGAAGTAACTTTCACCGTTAGAAGGGCACCGGAGAGCACTTATTTTGGACAGTTATTGTCACAGTTCAAAGTTTCATGGAATTCCAGGCACACGTGGAGATTACTGTGAGAGATGAAAGTGCAGTTATCTTCAGTGTTGGAGAAGTGGAACTTGAAGCACGACTGGTTCAGGGTGGGCATGTGGTGGAATCCACAACACTGTGATTATGAGGAGTGCAAATGCAATTCACATGTATATATTTTTTCAAGCTCACAAACAACATATTACCAATATCATGAACTTGATTTCAATTAACTGTGCCCTTTGACTTTTTAAGATTTTGAATGGGAAACTGCAAAGCCAGAACCAACTCGATTACAGAAAACAATGTATGTATGGAAAAAAGCAACACATCTTAAATATATTAATCCTCCTCACTGCAAGTATATTTTATACAGTTATATTCCTGTAATTATATTTATTTTAAAATTATGGAAACTGATACAGTGGTGCCTCGCAAGACGAAATTAATTGGTTCCGCAAGTTTTTTCGTCTTGCGAGTTTTTCGTCTTGCGAAGCACAGTTTCCCATAGGAATGCATTGAAAATCAATTAATGCGTTCCTAGGGAGACCGCCTTCAGACCAGACTTCTGAAGCAGAGCGCCCCTCACGCGGGGCAGACATCTGCAGCTTGGGGAGCCCTGCGGGGAACTCTTCTGAAGGCTGGAGGCGGGAGAAGGGCTTTTCTTCCCACCGCCAGCCTTCAGAACAGCCTTCTGAATGTTGACGGTGGGGAGGAAAAACCCTCCTCCCACCGCAAGCCCCGGGAAGAGAGGGGAAGGCACGCAGCTTCTCCTCTGTTCCCGGGGCTTGCGGTGGGAAGAGGGTTCCCCGCTGTCCCGGAGATTTCCCTATGGGCTTTCGTCTTGCGAAGCAAGCCCATAGGGAAATTCGTCTTGCGAAGCCGCTAAAAAATCGGAAAACCCTTTCGTCTTGCGGGTTTTTCGTTTAGCGAGGCATTCGTCTTGCGGGGCACCACTGTACTGTATGATTACACATATGATTTTTACAAGCATCTGTCTCTTCATCATGCATTCTAAGCTCTAAAATTATGTCCTTAAAGTCCAGCAGAGCTTCCTGTTCCACCTTCAGTGTTAAGACACCAAAACGCACCAACATCAGCTGTATCACAAGCAGGAAAGAACTTCAACAACTGGAGGTTGGTTGCATCCCCCAAAGCGTACAACTGCTTCCAGCTGAGGTCATAATATCATTTGACATGAAACTTTGCTTCACTGGAATCCCTGCAGGTGGATTTTGGAGTTAAACCTTTTTGTGCCTATGCTTCAAGTTCTGCCCTTTGGACGTGAACTAGAAATGCAGGATGGGTGGGGAGGAATTCTTTAAAAATTTAAGGTGCAACAACATGCAGGGGGTTAGACTAGATCACAAGTCTTCAGTTGGTGGGTTGGAACCCACTGATGGGTTGCAGCCTGATCCAATGTAGGTTGCAACAGAAGAAGAAGTAGTAGAAGAAGAAGAGTTTGGACTTGATATCCCTCCTTTCACTCCCCTTAAGGAGTCTCAAAGTGGCTAACAATCTCCTTTCCCTTCCTCCCCCACAACAAACACTCTGTGAGGTGAGTGAGGCTGAGAGACTTCACAGAAGTCTGACTAGCCCAGGGGTCAGCAACCTTTTTCAGCCATGGGCCAGTCCACCGTCCCTCAGACCATGTGGTGGGCTGGACTTTTTTGGGGGGGCGGAATGAATTAATTCCTATGCCCCACAAATAACCCAGAGATGCATTTTAAATAAAAGCACACATTCTACTCATGTAAAAACACCAGGCAGGCCCCACAAATAGCCAGAGGTGCATTTTAAATAAAAGGACACAATCTAGTCATGTAAAAACACACTGATTTCCAGACCATCCGTGGACCGGACTGAGGCGGCGATTGGGCCGCATCCAGCCCACAGGCCTTAGGTTGCCTACCCCTGGACTAGCCCAAGGTCACCCAGCAGCTGCATGTGGAGGAGTGGGGAAGTGAACCCAGTTCACCAGATTACGAGTCCACCACTCTTAACCACTACACCACGCTCGCTCTACCACCATGCAAATATATGAGAAAAGATTTAAGTATGGCCAACGGTCAGGGTTGATGGGAGCTGGAGTCTAGTAACATCTGGAAGACCCCACATGGGCTCTCCCTGTTCCAGGTATTTCGGGGAGGAATCAGAGGAAAGGATTTCAAAATGCTGTTGGGTTTCTAAATGCTTGGATACATATTTTGATATATTCAAGCCATATCAACTATTTCCACTGCAGACTAGAGGAGAAAAACAACACTTGGAAAAGAAACAACTTCCCAGCTTTGGGCAATGGAACAGACAACAGGAAGGGTTCACAGCTTGACAAGAGTCCAGAGTGTTTGATGGGAACTGGATCAAAGCAACAGAAATCAGCTGGCTATTCACATGGTAGCAAGGCAGGAGGAGCAGAACAAAGCTATCCAGCCACAGCCCAATGGCCAGCTGGAAAGAACACAGTGCTGAGGGGCCCACAGGGTCAGAGTACATCGTATACATTTAAACCCAGCCCTTTACAACAAAAAGTTAACGAGAAAAAAGCTGATTGTGCTCAAGATGTCAAAATCTTTCAGGTATCATTATAATACACATGTATTAAAAAAAAAAAAGGTTTGTGTGTTCCACTTCCCACAAAACCTAGGGCTGTCTCCAATGCTAGTCCTACTCAGAGTAGGCCCACAGAAAAGTAATGAGCATGACTAACATTGGCCCATTCATTTCAATGGCTCCACACTGAGTAAAACTTTGTTGGATGGGACCTCTAATCTTAAGCAATCTGCAACTTAAGACAGTGGTTGACTTGTAAATTATTTTACATCATCCAATAAAATCAAATTGCTTCCTCAGCTGAATTACCTGTTTCCACCCACCCCACTCACTTTTTAGCATATTGTGTACCTTTTTAAAAGTGGGTTTTAGATTTGGGTATGAGACAACCACATAAAACATTTTTCAAGGAGCTACCAAGAAAATTAACCCAAACAGAGTTACACCCATCCACCCAATGCTGCTGGGTTAAGTGATCTGGTCTCATAAATCAGATCAATCACCAAGAGTTAAGACAAGATGCTTAACATCAAAGGACACCTGCTGAATAAAGCAGCTAACTTTTTCTGCCATGCAGTTTCACAGAACTCAATGAAAGTTCTTCTAAGGACTCAGCTAGATTGGTAAAGAAAAAGTGATTTATATGTATTGCATACTATGTGATATAACACTGTTCCACCAGATGGTGCTGTGGAGTCCCGTTTTCCCCTACGGGATTTCCCTGTATAAATTTACAACGCATTTAACTGAAACGCTTCTTTGATGTGTCTAGATCCAGTCTAAGAATAAGGGGGTGGGGGGAAACATTCAAGAGCTTCTGAGCATGTTCAAACTGTGAGCATGCGGCTGACTTTGAGCATGGCTGAATGAAAACCATACAGGCACAGCATCTTGTTTCAACTTTCTGAGCTAGAGAATAACTTATGGAGAAAAATGGTATTCAGTTCATAGTACAACTGACCATTACATGCTGGACAAATTTCTCTACCAAACCAGGTCTTTGGGGGGCATATGAGTTGTTCATCTTGTGCAGGAGTGATTTGTTCAGATCATTTCTCACTAAGAGGTCTAGTGGCCCCCACACTAGTCCTTGAGATTGCCCTGGAATGAGTACAGTAAGCCCACAACTTATGCAAGAGTTTGGTTCCTGGGAACTATGTGCAAATGAAAAAATGCATAAAGCCAGGAAGGCCCCTTAAGCAACCTGTAAAAAACCAAACATAAAAAACCCAGCACTTACCAGCTCAGACTACCTTCCCCTTGCTCACAGGCCAGCTCCACTTGCTCTCTGTGCTTTCGCTTGGCCCCATCTTACTCTCTAACTGTGACAATGGCCGAGCACCCTCCCAGGCTGAGTGTAATGGCTGATGGGATTGCCGATTGTCATTTCCTGCTCTCCCAACTCCTTCTGACATTTTTTCTACTCATATTTTGATTTCCCTCATTTTTCCAATTTATTTATTTTTTGATCACCCCATGTAAGTTTGCGATTGCCTAAGAAAAGTGAGTGTAAGTTGCAGGCTTACTGTACCTCAAAATTGCTTTGCTCATCCATTCAGGGCAGAAACATGAAGTCCATTTTACATTCTCACTCCCCGCACCCACTAGATCTCAAAAACAAAGTTGCATATGACAGAAAAACACTTAAAAATATATAATTCCATGTATTGGAGCAGGAACTCACCCCTGTGCAAAGGTCTTTAATTGCCTCAAGTTCTCTTTTTGTTTGCCTCTTCTGTGTGAAAGAAAGGGCCAGCGGCGTTTCAAGCAAAACTGCAGGAAAAAGACAATTCTCTCAGAATTATATCTGTCGTCATTGAAAGCATGAAACACTGGAGTCAGTATACGAATAAAGTGCCACTGTTATTTGAGGTCTTGGGTAAGTACAACAGGGTATTGTTTTTTTTCTACACAGAATGCTGGTGCCACGATACCAAGCACGGACAATTAAATATGTATTTCAGACAACAGCATCAGCTGCCTGGGACCCAGCACCCTAAGCAAGGCACGTTGCTGACACTTATCTTGCTGCCAACATGCTTTGCATTTTTTCTTAGCCTGGTGCTCCCAGCAGACCCAGAAGCTGGGCCAAGGCATTGTTTTACTTTGCTGCAATGCCTCAGAGCAGGGGTGGGAAACCTTCTAACTCCCGAGGGCCTCTCATTCCCTTCTGGGTAAGCTTCCAGGGGCCACATGCCAGTGGTAGACAGGGTCAGAGGCAAAAGTGGGCAGAGCAACAGTTGTAAATTTTACATCGATACTGTAGGCTAATATCAGCGCATACTCCTCCTTCCAGCCACCCAGAGTGTCTGGGGCAACCCAGCTAGAAGGATGGGGTATAAATAATAAAATCATCAGCGTCAGCATCCAGGCGAGTAAAGAGGCATTATCAGAGGACACATTTCCAGCTGGGCAAGAATACCCAAGGAGGGTGCGAGGCAGGGCTGGTGAAGGGTATGGTCTGGGGAGAAGGGGTCTGGCCTAGGAGGTTACACACCCCTGGCTCAGAGGAACACTGCTTTGGGGCAAGTGTAAACAACGGCTAGATCCAACTGCCCAGTGCTGCTTGGGGCACTGCAAGTGCCCTCTACTCCCTGTCACTGCTGCCAGCAAACTCAACAAGAGGGCACTTTGCACAGGTCTACCTCAGACCTGAGAATCGTGTCTAGATCCTGTGTGAAAGCATACAACCTTCCAGCTCTCCACTTCTATGACACATTACCTGATCTTCACTCACAGGGCCCGCTCTAACATTAGACAGAGTGAGGAAGCTGCCTCAAGTGGCAGATGCTGGGATGGGTAGGTACAGAGAACAGCAGCAAAGTGTTGGAGGACGGAACTGTGGATGCCACACAGCCTGAGCTAACCCATAGAATTCAAATTGCAGTACCCTAGAAGAATAGATTGTCATCCCACTTCCATCTTTGTACAAAATCAACCAAACAGAACTTTACAGAAAGCCGTTTATGTTATCCTAGGACACCATGGGATACAATTGTTAGTGTAAATCCTGCTCTATATATCTAGGCATCCTGGATTCTGCAGTCACCCCTGGGCAGTACGGGGCCAAGAATTTCCTGTTGAGAGATGGGAAGGAGAGCACACCATGTGTATTCTATGAAATTGTAAGTGTTTCACATGTTTATTCAATTGTGTACTATATGTGCTGCAGAAGCCACCACTTCTATTGCAATAAACACCTGTGCACCATTGATACAAGTAGAGGAACTGAGGCCATGCCCAGCAGGATGATCAATCAGGGAGCTTCACAGGTTCCCCGATTGTTCACCCTGTTTCTAGCTCCATAAGCTCTTTCACAAGTCATTACACATGTCAAATGCATACTCATGGAATATATGGTCAGTCCTAAAATTTCACTGATTTTCAAAACAAATATTATTTCTGTAGATTATTCCAGTTTATTTTGACAGTGGAACCTTTAACACCTATGTAAACCACTTAGAGGTTACGGATGATCAAGCAATATATAAATCCTGTTAAATAAAACAAACACCTTACCTTGACATTTACCAGCCTTACCATTGCAACTGTAATTCTCCACAAGCCATTTTAAAAATAATAATAAAAATTGAAACAACTTTGTTGATACGAGTTAGATTGTGGAAAGAAGCATGAAGCTGTTGTTTAACTACAACAAAAAGGAGAATTCCAATGTTACTGTTACTTCAAAGGAAGGATAGCCAATGTGTTGCCCTCCAGATGCCACTGGGCTCCAGCTCCCATCATTCCTGACCATTGGCCATGCTGGCTGTTTGCACTGGTGGGGAATGGAGTCCACAAGCAACTGGAGGGCCCCATGTTGGCTCCCTCTGCCCATGCTTAGTATTTCATGCTAAGGGTTGGGAGGTCTTACCTCTTATTCTTCTTGCATAACAGGACCGGGAGCTGCCAAGGTTAATCAGAGGTCGAGTCCACAGATGCATGGGAAACTATGACACAAAACGCAAAGTCTTCAAGTGCGTCTCCATCAGACCTGCAACGGTTCCTGAGCAACAAACTTTCCAGAATTTTGTCAAAATTGCAGATGCTGAGATGAGCAAATATGTCAAAACAAGCAACGAAGTTTAACTTACACACATATACTAGGAACCATAATATGGGCATAATATTTGTTAAAGCTCATATTTTCAGCACCGATATGAAAGCATCACCATAACATGTTACCTAAAATAAAGTAGTTCTGGTTTACATCCGTTACGCTTTTCAGTCTGGGTGGCTTATTTAGGATTTCCTGCAAGCCTAACAGCTCAAATCACAAGGGCCATACTCAGCAGATAGAGAACTTGCCGTTCTTCTGTTGAGGCCTCAGATCAGGGATTTCATATAGGACAGGGATAGCCAACGTGGTGCCCTCCAGATGTCCCTGACATCAGCATGGCCAGCCGCCAGGGTTGATGGGTGTTGGTGCCCATATCTGAAGGGCATCACGTTGGTTATCCCTGATGGAGCACATCCTCTCCCAAAGCTATGGAGGCTAGACAGTGACTGATCACTGCCCTATTTGCCTAATGCATTCTAAAAGGCAGCTCTCTGCAATATAAAACAGTGCTTACCTATTTTAGCCAAGATGCAGCAACAAATAAAAGCCCAGCAGATAGGTTCTAAATAGGGAGAGCCTTAGGTGGTATCATTTAAGGAAATGCAATGGAGCCTTGCAGAGGGGCTACATGGCCTCAGTTTAAAAAAACCCAAATATTTTCAGTGGATATTTACTTATTTGATTCAGATGATTTATATACAGTTCCATCCTTTGCCCAAGCCACAGGGTGGTTTTCAACAAACCAAATGGGGAGAGGACCCATTGGAATATTATGCAATTCTTAAGCAACAAATCAGGGAGCTTGGCTGGAGTCTGGAGTGTTGCTAGGTGCTTAAAAGGAAATGAGGCACACCTTCATGTGACATAAACGCGCATAAAATTTGCACCTGTTGATTTATATGGTGAATGGCTAGGATCTCATAAGTATTTTGCAGTGTGCCCTGTCACCCTGTATGGTTTTTTTAAAAAGGCCTTTTAAAAAGGGTATGGTTATGGAGCTCAGTTCAGAAAGTCTGAGGCTCTGGCTGCCTGCTCCACCCCCTAACAACTCCCCTGCTTGGAGTCTAAAGATCACACTCATCAAGTTTGTCTACTTTGCATGCACACCATATATTTTTAAACACACAGCTTCCGCCAAAGGATCCTTGGAACTGTAGCTTACCCCTCACAGAGCTACAGTTCTCAGCACCCTTAAGAAACTACAGTCCTCATGATTCTTAAGGGGAAGCTGTGTGCTTTAAATTTGTGGTGTGTACACAACCAGAGACTCAGGAAGGTAAACACCTCATTAAAAAGGAAGAGGGATAAAATCTCGTAAAGCTGCTGAAAGCTGAAAGAACCTTAAAAGCACATTTAAGATATAGTGTAATCTTCTTGCTGGCATCCATCTGGGCACCTCCGGGGGTGAAGTTAAACCACTGTAACAGCACCTAAGTGACCTCTCTGGGTCACAAGCCTGGGCAGTGTGTTGGGTCCTGGGCTGCCCAGATGGCAAAGTCGCCTTTCAGCCTTACTGATGTGGTCCAAGGAAAGCAGAACAATAGTTATCATCTACATCTAACTTTACCACTAAAGCCGATCTTACTTTTAGAGGCTGAAATGTCAGAGGCACTCAGGGAGCTGAGGACTGCTGAGAATGCGAAAGTGTTCTCTCTCGGAGGCTCAGGTGTGTGCCTGCGCGCGTTACTAAGGAATATCACAAAGGGCTGCCAAGGGAATATCAGCACCCAATGGAATAAAATGCAGAATGACAAGGAAACTTCTTTGCATCTCCCTTTTTCTTTTTCTCAACTGCACAATTTGGTCTCCTAAACGCCAGTTACTGACGATAATGGAATTCAAGAAAACTTTCCCGCACTTGCAACGTTTATGGCCATTTCATTCAGAGTAACTGTAGCAGAAACAAAGAACTGATTTTGCTACTGTCTCAAATGGATTAGAAGTAATAACAGAATCGATACTAATTCAAAACTATTGCCCTTTTGCATTTTCAGTGCCGTTGTTCTAAGAAATTACTCTGAGTAGGCATCTTTTAAAAAGATCCAAAATCTATTTCATGCTAAGAAAACAAAATGCTTTAAAAATTGACTTTGAGTACTAATCAGAGTAAGTTATTTAAGAGTCAAATCTTCAGCTGCCTGGAACGTTTGGTGGAAACCTACCTCAATGCGTGCAATTCTTTTAAGATTTGTTTTAAACGCTAGTGACTGTGTTAGATGATATTAAAGGCTTTATTAAAACAAAAGCAAATGAGCCACATGGACTTGCATGGATCTGAGAAGTGGCCTGGGATAGGGCTGCTTTCCTATCTGCTGGAGAAAAGAAAAGGCATGAAGACCCTGTTTTGTTTTTCCTCCTTGCAGAGAAAAATAATGCTTGGGAGTGCCTGACTAATATGAATACAGAGCACTTGAGGAAATCAAAATGGGGTCTCATAAAGCTAGCTATTCAGTGAGAAGGGCCCAGGGCATGTATCAGCACTGGTGGGCTTTGCTGGAACACAGGCAGATGCCCTGGGATTCCAGCTGTTGGTTCCAGGTTTGCATGTTCCCCATGACAGAGCTGGAGTCATTACCTGGCATGCACATGTTCTGCATATCAGTTCCTCATTGCACAGGCTTGAGGGTTTTTGTGCTCACAGAACTACAGTTCCCAGGATTCTTGGGGGAAAACGATGTTAATCTTTAAAGATGCAATTGTCAGATTCCTTAGTTTCTGGCTGTGTACACACTGCACATTTAAAGCACACAGCCTCTCCCAAAGAATCCTGGGAACTGTAGTTTATTAAGGGTAATGGGAACTGTAGCTCTGCGAGGGGTGGACTGGGAAGCCAGTGCCTTTATAAAGAGTGCAAGCCCGCACTGTACCAAGACAGTCATGTCCCACCTGCCACGGAGGCTTCCATAAATGCTCCATTGCCATTTTCTCCCATCCCATCCATTCCTCCTCGTTTAACTGAGCATGCAAGGTTTTGCAGAAATGAAAGCAACCCCTACTGACAGCATGTATCGCTTTATTATAATAATACAGTGTTGGCAAATCAGAAAATTTCACATTTCAAATCATTGGAAGCATTTTTATTCCACAAGTCAAATACAGCCAGGGGGTGTGGGGTGAGTGGGAAGGTAATAGTCTAAAAAAAGGAGGCACCTGGACAAAAATACAAGGAACCACAGTAATGGAAAATACAGCTTTTAGTTACACATAAAAATTATATTTTTATATTTTTAATATATTTATATACATATTTAGAATCAAACTTGAACTTGAACCAGTATTTAAAAAAAAAGGAAAAGGAAATTGGGAAGCTATTATGCACAATTTAATTTACAAACTGTAAATGTACTTGTTTGTAATTTCTCAGCACTAGTGTAAGTATTGATATTTATTTTTCCAAGGGCAACTTTACAGTGATATATCCTTGTCTGTTTTGGATTCAGTCAATGAATGATTGCATTTGTATGTTACAACAAACCACATCACAATAAACCATGGTTTATGGAGAAAAGTCTAGCCTCCATGAACTCCCTTTTCATCTTCCTCCAAGTGTGACCACAAGGAGGAGCTCAGAAGTGTTCAACTTTCACTTCTAATTAACCACAGCTTGCCATGCGATCCAATCTTAACTATGGTTTGTTTCAAACAAGCCAACTTCAAACCATCCTTTATGAAGCTGGCTTGTTTAAACAAACCATCATTAATATCCATCTTCCTTGTGGCTTCACCAACAGGGAGAGAGGCTAGGATTGTTCTTGAAGTGATAAACGATAGTCTATTGAGATGGTCTAATGCAGCCATTGTAATTATGCGCAGCTTTGCACTATGAATCTCTGAGGGTGCCTTGTCTCAACCAAACTACAAGGGCCAAACCACACCTCCATATTTCTCAGTGTACTTGCCTATTATTGCTGTTTCAGACTAAGGTGCTGCCTTTAGGCAGAACGCGATTAACCCGTGCCATAAAACAAGTTAACTAGAATCAGGCTACAACTTGTATGTCTAAACAAGCCATCAACGGGATGAGCGGCCAATGTCAAGGTCTGGCAAAGCCAACTGAAAACGCCACACACCTCGGCAGAGACAGCTCATGTCTCAAAGCAGAGCCGTTAAACTTAGAAGAGTGTTCCCCAAATTTCTGACAGCTGCAGACATACCGTAGTTGTTAAAATCAGAGGCAGGCTGCATTTTTATACCTGGAAAGGTTTGCCTTCAAGAATTACCCACGGTCTCGGAAGCACACGCTCACCTGTATTTCTGTGTGATTCATTAAGACTTGATTCTAAGCTTTGGAAGGGGCTATCAGAATCGCAGCCTCCCATTGCTTCTCTCCTACGCGTCTGCACTTCCCAGGGGAAATGTGTGTCATCTGAATTTCCTGTAGGAGTTGGATCACCCCTGATGTAACGCCGGAGGAACAGAGAAAGCTGCCTGCTACCAAGTCAGACCAGCAGCGGATCCAGCTCAGTGTTGTCTGCACTGTTTGGCAGCGTCTTTCCGGGGATTTCAGAGGGCGGAGAGGGGGTATTCCAAATCCTACCTGCAGGCTACCTCCTGCAAGCAACTTAGATGCTCCAACACAGAGCTATGCCCCTTTGCTCCAGTGCATTGCGGGAAATGTAAAAGGACAGCTGTACCTGTGCTATACCAGGAGAGATCCATGCCACCTGGGTCTTCGTTGGGGGTGCTGGAAAAGGAGGCACAGAGTAAGCACAACTGGAGGGTGCTGCTGGGGTCCTGGCACTTGGCCAAAGATGCTGGGTGCTGGGGCAAAGGTACAACAGGGAGCCTCCTCTGACGGAGAGCCACTTGTGCTGCATCTTTTGTCGTTGCTGAATGCTCCAAATTGCTCCTGCCGTGGAAATGTTACAAACGTACTGTATTTTTTGCTCTATAAGACGCACCCGACCATAAGACGCACCTAGTTTTTAGAGGAGGAAAACAAGAAAAAAAAATTCTGAATCAAATTTTGTTGAAGAGGTTTTGCGCGGCTATCCCTAAAGCCAGAACAGCAAGAGGGATTGCTGTGCAGCTCTCCCTCTTGCTGTTCTGGCTTCAGCGATAGCCGCGCAGCCTGCATTCGCTCCATAAGACACGCACACATTTCCCCTTACTTTTTAGGAGGGAAAAAGTGTGTCTTATAGAGCAAAACATACGGTACCTCGCAGCAGCAGTGGGCTGGTACAAGGTGGGAATGCCTTCAGAGACATGATCCGCAAAGAATCATGTGGTTTGGTCCCAAAAGATGTGTTTCCTTTACTAAGGTTTCTCACAGCTGGTTTCTCGCTGCACGCCACTTGCGAAAGGCTGACGCAGTCATTGCTGCTTTGTGTGACTCTGAATGGCCTTTGGATATTTGGGAGGAAACAGGAAACAAGCAGGCTAAAGGGCTGGTGTTTCCTGCCTCCCCATCCCCTCTGCTGGCAAATCCCACATTTTTCTGACCCCCTAGTCTTTCATGGGGACTTTCACAAGAGCAACTGGTTAGAAGCAAAGATTCCCTTTTCTCTTGACTGAAGAAGCCTGTCTGGAAAGCAACCTCTGCATCCAAGCTGATGTTTCTGCAGCAAGAAGACTGTACCAGTTAACATAGTTCATCTTTTTACAAGTGTAATGAAGGGTTTGTTTTTTTAAAAAAAAAGAATATTATCCACCAGTTTCCCCCCCACTTGAAATGCCACATTTTTCAGGACTAATCTCTCCAGCTGAAAAATGGCTATTCCCTGTGTTTCAAGTTGCATTAACTAACTACTTTTAAGTAGCATTTAAAATGATACAAAAAACGGAAGCATTGTTCAATTCTTTTCTGATATACATTTCAAGGGGGGAGGGCAGAAGGACGACGTTTGACATCATTAACTATGCTGGGGCTCTAGAAACCAGTTTTTAAATATGAAATTGTGTTTTGGCTACAGGAAAATTTGTACAGATCTTTTTTTAAAAAACGACAAAACAAAAAGACAAAACCCACACTAAAAGAGTCGGCAGAGGGTACAAAAAAACCCTACTTGGGGCTCAATTTAAGGTCCAGTTTCTGCAAAAAGGACACACACACACCTTGTGCATCCCGGCAAGTCGCTTTCCTAGTGAAACGCTTCAGCAAACAGTTGTAAACATGACACAAAACTGATGTTTTGGAAAAAACAAGCAAACCACACAGAGAAATACAATTTTCACGACATTGTACAACATTTTCACCGGCTGATGAACGTTTTGATTCGATGGTCAATACTGATCCCATTCTGTACACTCGTCCTATTGTTAAAAGGCACAGGTTGGTTAAGAAAGGAAAGGAAAGATGGAAACTTTCCACTTTTCACCCTCCCTCTGTCTCTCACGATAGAGGTTAAGAATTTCATTTCTACCTCTTAGTTGCTTCTTCTATACTCCTTACCTCATTAAACATTTACGAGAAAATGTCCAAACTGCTATGTCTAGAGAATCAGGCAGAACTACAAAAAAAATAAAATAAAATAAAAAAAATTGGATGCCTGTGTGAAATCTAGAAACTGTGGGCTATCTCTTAAGTGGTCCTCCTAGTGCTGTTGCTCAAGGCAGGAGGTGTCTCATGATGAAGGGGGGCAGTTTTTGCCAATTTGCCCCTCCACGTGCAGACCCCAGCCTCCTCCCCCCCCGAAAGGCAGTGCTTTTTTCTGGAAGTACTCAAAGGTACGCAGTACCGACACCTCTTTTTTTTCCTAGAAGAAAAGCACAAATGAAATGTGTGGCACTTACTGTAATAATTTCATGGTGAGTACCAGCACCGCTTTTTTTTCCTAGTAGAAAAGCACTGCAGATGGGGATAAGAAAATCAGCCAGTTTTGGTTTCTGATTTTTCCAATATTCAGTTCTCTTCTCCAACTTTCCACATCAGTCGGGGGGGGGGGGGATCGGAATGGGGACTCTCTCCAGCATTCTAATGCAAATTTCCCCCCAATATACACCTTTTTATATGACATATATTTGCATTTTTTCACAGCGTTTTTTCACAACATAATGCTGTTTTGCATGTCTTTCGACCCATACACGCATTTTGATGCACACTCTGCCCTGGTATACACGTTTTGTACACGATATTGGCTGGAAATGGCAAAATTCAGAGAAGTGTCAGTCCTGAAGGATTTGTTGCGTTTCAGCTTGTGTATCAATTTGGTAATTTCAAATTAGGTTGCTTTGTTCTTTAAATGAGAACTGATGCCAATGTCTGCCCCATCCTTCCTCCAACCCCCTGGAAGTGATTTTCAAAAAAAAAAAAAAAAATAACTTTTCTCCTCCAGCAGACACCTCCTGCTGAACCAGTCCTCTAGGAAGACCCTCTGCTTTGGGCATAAGAACCTTGCATAAAGGACATGCAAGCAGAACTTCCCAAATTCCCACCACAATGAAAAAAACCCATTGTGGAAGCCAACTCACTCCATTTCAGACACCTCCGCCATCTTCTCCCCTGGATGAAGCTCAGAGGAAACCTCTGTTTCCCATTTGCAGAAGAAGCTTTAATTTGCAGTGCCAAAATGTTGGCCTGTCATGAAAATCACTTCTGCCCTGCTTAGTACACAGGGCTGATTGGCCAGCCCTTGTGGCAATCACAAAGCCGCTTCAACTCTTATTGGAGCAAGACTGAGTGCAGTAGAGGGGTGGGCCCTCACCTCTTCTCAGAGAATATATATATTTGGAAATTACTCCTCAAAGCGGAAGCCCCTTTCCATGCCCAAGGCTCTCTGTGAGCATAGGTACATAGGAATCGGCTTTATTCATCTTATTTTTACCTTTATACCTCACCTTTCCTTCAAGGAGCTCAACAAGGTGGCAAACATCATTCTCCTCCTCCCTGTTTAATCCCCACAACCCTGTGAGGTAGATTGGACCGAGAGTAAGTGACTGGACCGAGGTCACCCAGGGGGCATAGCTGTCAACTTACAGATTTGAAAATAAAGGGCCAGCAGCCTCAAGCCTCAAGCGGTGGTTCCCACAGTGAGCAACCCAGCAAAGGGGATGCAGCAAGGAAAGCCACTGTCACCTCTCTGCTGGGAAGCGCTGAGCAAAGGCGAAGTCCCTAGGCAACGCGGCCGATTTGATCAGCACAAGGCATGCAAGCTCCACCCCCCAGTCATTCTTAGACTCCTTATTGGGTGAGCAACGCAGCCAAGCAACACAGCTGGAGCCTCCCTCCTCCCTGGCCGGCAGAGAGGGAGGGAGGGAGAGGAGCTGCATCAATAAGGGACAGCATCAATAAGGGACAGCAGCGGGACACAGCACTGGGATAAGGGACTTTCCCGCCAAATAAGGGACGGTTGACAGCTATGCCAGGGGGATTCATGGCTGAGTGGGGATTTGAACCCTGGCTACCCAGATCCTAGCCCAACCCTCTAACCACTACACCACAGTGGCTGTCAGCGAAACTAATGGGTCCTCCTAGCTCAATACACAGCAGGTGGGGAATTTAATCTCTGCCTGAGGGACACTGGAGAGCTCATGCCAGCTGTGGCTGTGGACACAGACAAGAAGTGGGTGGGACAACAGATGCAGCTCTGATCTTTGCATTGTAGGCTACCATCCCAGTTACATAAAGGAAAAGGGACCCCTGAACATTAGGTCCAGTTGTGTCCGACTCTGGGGTTGCGGCGCTCATCTCGCTTTACTGGCCGAGGGAGCCGGCATGCAACTTCCGGGTCATGTGGCCAGCATGACTAAGCCGCTTCTGGCGAACCTTCCCGCCGGAGCGGTACCTATTTATCTACTTGCACTGGCGTGCTTTCGAACTGCTAGGTTGGCAGGAGCAGGGACCGAGCAACGGGAGCTCACCCCATCGTGGGGATTCGAACCGCCGACCTTCTGATCGGCAAGTCCTAGGCTCTGTGGTTTAACCCACAGCACCACCCACGTCCCCCCAGTTGCATAACCTTCAGCTATTTCGACACCCACTCACACAAAAAAGCCAGCAAGCAGGTTTTCCGCTACTAGTCTACTTTGACTGACCTTGGCTCCCCAAGGAGTCTTTCCCTAGCCCTGCCTAGAGATTCCAATGAGGACTGAACCTGGGACGTTCTGCATTTTCCTCCCTCTGTCACTTGGCCACAGAATCAGGGCAATTTGCAAACCTCAAAAAGGACGACTGATCATTGTTCAGCTGAGCCACAGGTCCCTGATCACATCTCATAATCTTGGAAGCAAACTAAACAGCACTGCAGAGCACATGAGCTCTGGACCTGGACCCGAGAAGGATACGGACAACCATGTATATGATAATGTACATCAATAAGCAAACGACAACAACAAAGAGAGGGTCACGGTTGTTTAGTTAAATGCTCCAGCTTCCAGGGCCATCAAGGAAAGTGGAAGTCCATATGTTAACACCAGTCTTACAGCAGTCTCTGCTTTGGTCTAAACCAGGGGTTGTCAACCTTGTCCCTAACACCCACTAATGGGCGTTTCAGGATTCTAGGTGGGCGGTAAGAGGTTCTACAGCACAAGCTGAATTCTCCTTCCATTGAGCACTGCTGGGCGGTAAGGAAATTTCATCACCAAGAAAGATGAATTAGTGGGCGGTAGGTATAAAAAGGTTGACTACCCCTGGTCTAAACAGTCAACTGCCAAACCCTAACCAGTTCCATTGCTGAGAAACCTTCGGATCTGAATGATAAAAGCCAGAATTGGTTTGATTTTAATGAAATGAAGCTGAGATCTGATTCGGGACCCAAATCATTTCGTAAGGTTTAAGGCAAATTGTGCGTTTTGTTACAGCAGCTGGCCGTGGCAAAACGAAACCAGAGCAGATGCCACGCCTGCAGCGAGAATCTTCCCCACATCAGATCCAGTTCTGTTCAGATGGGAGAGAGCCAGCTCTGCTAATGCCAAATCGTATCTTATAAGCCACAGAAATGGCCCCGCTCAGCATCCTTACCTGAACAGGAAGCTCTAGCCAGACGTCAGCAGTCACGGACTCAGGGTCAACATCTCAGAGCGACATGATTCTCAAGATGGAAACAGAACTCATTCCTCTCTCTCTCTCCCCCCCCCCTGACTACCACCCTTGCAATCTGTAGATAGGACTTCTGGCTTCAGTACGTGTATTTTCAGATAAGTGGCTTAACTCCTTTAATCCTTACATGCGTACACATAGTAAGATACAGGCCAGACAGACTCAACTGACTGCGAACCTATGAATTACTCTCCCTGCATCCTGGTATGCACGAGGGTCAGGCCTGAGGCCAAGTTCTTATTAAAATAAATAAAAATAAAGGTTAACAGTTATTGCTTAAGAAAATCGAAAAAGTCAGCCTGCATTATTTGACTTTTTTGTGTGTGGCTCAAATTACGGCATGCAACTCTGTGTTAAAACCACAGCTTGGTTAAATCAATCAGCGAGTTTAAAGCAGTGGTACCCAAATTAAGTGGTCACTCTAAGTTCCTTAAACTCATCCTCAGTGCCCTTTACGTTATATAAAAGGGTATAGGGTTTGCATGACCCACTGAGGAGGAGAATAACACAATAAAACTCAAAATAATAACAACTAATTGCACATTTATTCGAAATCCAATTAAAACAATGACTATCAGATTTGAAAGGCTGGAATCACTGGATCACCGGTTTTGTTGAACTAAATTAAACTAGATTCAACAAAACTGTTACACATCCAGCAAAAAATTATATATCCAGCACCCCCCATGCCTCTTAGCAACCCCCTAAGTAATTCCATTGACCCCCCCCATAGGGCAGTATCACCCAATTTGGGAACCACTGGTTTAAAGGGACAGCCTCTGCCTTTCATGTGTATGTTGTTCCAGTGGAAGTTCAGCAGGAAGAGAAAGAATGAGCGACCACACACAGCTAATTCTCAGAAACACTAATATTTATGGCCAACTCCCTGGCAAAGACACAGAGACCAATTAAGCAATTATACGGGGCTATGCATCAGGTACAGATACTATAGGCACAATGCCATTTGCTTTAAAAAAAGAGGATTTTTGAATTGCGTTCTTAATATTTACTATAGTTAGCAATGTAATAGGAGCTCTGCTGCATCAGATCAACTATCTTGACTTGATACCACTGATAGATCTACCATTCTCTGTGGAACTGACTAACCACCTTTTAAACCAATCCAAGTTAGCAGTTATCACAGTTAATGATGAGATATTCAGGAGCCGCCACAGCAAAGGCTCTTAAAAATAATTTCATCGTGAAGATACGCAAGGGGGAGCCCTCTAAGCCAGGCTGAGAATCTTGCCCTGCTCTTCCTGAAATATGAGCCACATGTTTCTAGGCACAGAAAACACCTCTTTAACCTAGAAAAAAAAAAGTTTTAACAGCCGATTCAGAGAGTTACACTTTTGATCTTAGAAAAAGGTGTCTCTGTACATTTTCAGGACTGGCATGCACTGATCCGGCCACAGAGGGCGAGGGAGAGACACGTTTTTTCTCAACAGCACACAAATTTTGCCACAACTCAACTCATTTCCAAGGAATGCCCCCCCACTCAAAAAATTGCCATTTATTATATTACGTTACAAAATAGCACAGATCAGGCTGGAAAAAACCAAAAAGCAGGTTCAAAAAAGTCCAGATATTTAAGAAACAAGATATAAAAAGTGGATTGAGGCTTTAAAAAAGGTTTTTGAGACACACACACACACACACACACACACAAAGAAACTGGGAGGTAGACAGAGATTTTTGAGGATAAAAAACAGGATTTTTTGAGGCATTTAGCCATTATAAATGTCCAAGGCGACCCAACCACTGCTGAGCACCCATTATGTAGATCCAGAACGTCCATTTCTCATGTGTATGGAAGACTCATCAGTGCACTTTGGGTCTTTTGTAGTCATTCAAGTGCTTCTTGCTGTCATTTCTACTGTCCCGCCCCCCCCCGCCCATTCATTTCTTGGCAATGAGGCTGAACGGAAGTGCCCTACTATTTCTTCTGTCCGCCAGTTTCAGGTGGGAACAGCCGGATGTTCGATACTGGGAAAGTACTATAAAATTGTGGGTATCGGAGTGGGGGAGGCGTGCTCTTTCGGGGCGTATTTTGCAAAGAAGGGCAGAAAGACAGAGAGCATGACACCCACGATTGCCAGCATGTAGCCCCATCCGATCTGGCAGTCGCCAGCGTAGTAGATGCTTGAATTTTCGCAGTACCTCTGCACGGCAGTGGAACCGAGGCCGAAGGGGTAGACAAGGAGCCCAAATACCATGATGAACACTAGCAGGAGAGAAGGCAGAAAAGGAGAAGATGGTATTAGTATATATATAGTAATACACACACACACACCCTTCTAGTGTTGTGCCAAAATTTTCACTTGTGTTTCTGCACCCAATTTTTAGCAATTCTGTGCAATCTACCCTTGACAACAGTGTTCTGCTATCTACAGAAATGCCTTTACGTTTTTTTGTTTGGCAGAGTGGGAATATTAGAATTAGATCTGTCCAAACATCAAATAAGCTAATAAGCGGCTGTCAGCTTTAATGCCCACCTCGAGCAAGTAGGAAAATAAACCCATTAAGCTCCCATTGCATGAACCGCGGCTTTCTCCTGTCACCGAGCCCCAGAACACTCAATAAACCGTTGTTGGTGGCGAAAGCCACGTTTTCAGACACGGTTACTAATGACCGCTTAATAGTGCTGTTCGTCAGCAGAGTCACACGCCAGGGGAGTCCACAAAATTAACAGGGATCCCTTAACAGGGATCTTGTTAAGAGCAGCTGCATGGACCACTCATTGCTCAACTTAAGTTTCAGAACGACGCTGAAAGGAGAAAAAGCTTCCGAATGTAACTATCAGCTGCTATGACTGGCCCTCTGATTGTGACTGCTAACATACAAAAGCAAATTTTGCATCCTTTGCTTTGCCCATTGCCAGCACAAGGCCCTCAGAAGTTCCCCCAGCCCTGTTGCAGGCTCAATTTGTACTGTAGAATCAAAGGGAAGGACATTTTTCACCTCTCTCTCATAATAGTAAACGTACAGGGACCCCTGACCTTTAGGTCCAGTTGTGTCCGACTCTGGGGTTGCGGTGCTCATCTCGCTTTACTGGCCGAGGGAGCCGGTGTACAACTTCCGGGTCATGTGGCCAGCATGACTAAGCCGCTTCTGGCGAACCAGAACAGCGCACGGAAATGCCGTTGACCTTCCTGCCAGACTGGTACCTATTGATCTACTTGCACTTTGACGTGCTTTTGAACTGCTAGGTGGGCAGGAGCAGGGACCAAGCAACGGGAGCTCACCCCGTCGCGGGGATTTGAACCGCCAACCTTCTGATTGGCAAGCCCTAGGCTCAGTGGTTTAACCCACAGCACCACCCGCGTCCCCTCTCTCTCATAATACTAGATGCTAAATTGGGGGGTGGAGCAAAACTGCTATGTGGAGAAGTTGCAACATTAAGAGGCAATGTGATGGAAGTTTATAAAATGATTCCTGGCATGAAGGAAGTGGACAGAGGAAAACTTTTCTCCCTCTGTCGTAACACTGGGAGTCGTGGGCATCCAGCGAAGCTGGACATTCAGGAGAGATAGAAGGAAGAACTTCTTCCCGCAGCACAGAGTTAAACTATGGAACTCTCTCCCACCAGACGCAGTGACAGCCACCAAGCTGTATGGCTTTGAAAGAGGATTAGGTAAACTCATTGATCAGGCTACCAGTCGTGATGGCTATGCTCTCCTTTCGTTGTCAGGGGCAGTATATGCTTGTGGGCTTCCCTTTGGGTTCCTGGTTGTCCCCTGTAGGAACAGGATGCTGAGCCAAATCCCCAGGCCTGATCCAGCAGCCAGGCTCTTCTTTTACATTCTGAGTAGCCAGGAGCGGCAGAAGTGGAAGAATGAAGGTCACAGGCAAGGATGCGGCAGGTGAGGGGCAATCCGATAAATGGCGGTGCGCTCCTTTCCCAGACACCTCTCACCCTCCGCCAAGACATCCCTCTGACCCCGCAAAAGTTAACGGCTCACCTTGGTTAGGGCAGTTTTGCGACCTCCCGCAGTCGCCCGGCTCAGGCCATTCATTATTTTGCTGCACTGCACTCCATACTCCTTCCTGCCCTGACACCAGTAACCCATTAAGAATCCCTCACTCAGAGTCCTTCGCCAGAAAAGTCATTGTCAGCTAGCGAGATGGTTTATGGCCGAGACCACAAGCATCAATTTAACAGAAGGTCACCTTTTATTTCTGCTTTCTAATCTGCCTGGCTTCCAGGGAGCGGGGGGTTTCGCTTCCCCGGGGCTGTGGTTTACAGGCTTGTGTTACCTGCGCTCTACAGTAGCGGATGCTCTCCGCTATATAAAACCTTTTTCTGGAGGATTTACAACCTGCCCGTAAAACACCCATTTCCCTCCCGCAGCTGAAATCCAGAAAGGAAGACCTGCAGGGATGCTCTGACTTCTCCTCAACCAGGAGAAGGGTCACTTCCTGCCCTACTTCATCCAGATCTTCCCACCCCCCTCGTACCCTGGCCTGGAGACAGAAAAAGCCCACATGGACACACTTTGCAAGATATCAGCAAACGCTGCACCCAGTAGAATTAATCTGAGCCTGGAAAAGAACAGAGAGCTGGAAGAGGAAGTGGGGAAGAGTGGCACTCTGTCAACGTCCTCGCTCAACTCTTATGTACTATTCAAGGGTGGAAAAGGCTTAAATAATGACAAATAGGACAATGGGTGTGCGTGTGTGGCATTTAGGGTCAGACTAGGATGTGGGTGGCGCTGTGGGATAAACCACAGAGCCTAGGACTTGCCGATCAGAAGGTCGGTGGTTCGAATCCCCGCAACGGGGTGAGCTCCCGTTGCTCGGTCCCTGCTCCTGCCAACCTAGCAGTTTGAAAGCACGTCAAAGTGCAAGTAGATATATAGGTACCACTCCACCGGGAAGGTAAACGGCGTTTCCGTGCGCTGCTCTGGTTCGCCAGAAGCGGCTTGGTCATGCTGGCCACATGACCCAGAAGCTGTACGCCGGCTCCCTCGGCCAGTAAAGCGAGATGAGCGCTGCAACCCCAGAGTCGGCCACGACTGAACCTAATGGTCAGGGGTCCCTTTACCTTTACCTTTTAGGACATGGGAGACCAGGGTTCAAATCTCCCACCTGGCCACAAAGCTCACTGGGCAAACTTGGGAGCGACTCTCTCAGCCTAGCCTACCTCGTAGGGTCGTTGGGAGGATGAAATGGAGAGGAGGGCTGCAGATGCCACCTTGAGTTCCTTGGAGGAAAGTGGGATATAAATACAGGATGTCTCCAGCTACATTCTACTCAGACCCATTGAAAGAAACGAACCCACCATCATTAACACCCCAAAGGGCCTATTAAGTCCAGCACTCAGATGGATGCCTCCAGGAAGTCACAGTCCTCTTCCCTTCATGACCCCCAGCGACTGGTATGCAGAGGCATCCTTATATGACACAGAAAGTGTCAGGAGTTCAGCCTACACTTGAGTAGGACTCTGGCAGAGACACATGCCCGACTGGCATGTTCCCTCCCTCCTGGTCGATCGTTCGGGAGCTTCAAAAGCTTTCTTCAGCCCAAACATCACAGCAACTGATGCCAACCGACACCGGCACATTTAGGGATCCGCAGAGTCTTTGCGCAGTTGCATAACAGACCTCAGCAACTCAGCATTTTGGCTAATCTACTCGATTTACATATAAACACACACGGAGCACTGCAAAGTGGCTCCCTCTCTCTCTAGCATCAGACAGCAAAAAGAAAGAAAAACAAAGGACAATAGTCCCACTTCATGGAACACAGTAACACAAACATTCTGTCTCCATCACTTCCCACTCTGTGGAGTCAAAACATACACCATCATGTGATAGACAACAACCCCATGACTGCAATCATAGATCAGGAATTCTAACAGAAAGTAGCCCACAGCCATCGTGGGTGGCTAGAAGCCTTCGGGAGCCTTATCCTAGTCCCATCTTAAACCCATCTAATTCCATTATTTCAACTATGGGCTGTGTAAAGTCAGAAGAGGTGTTTAAGAACTGGGAGAATGAGATCCACAGGGGCAAACCCATTAAGCCAGCAGCTGCAGTTTTTTGTACAGGAAGTCTCCAGAGGCAGCCCCAAGCATGACACACACAGCAGCAGTGTAACCCAGAAGCTAGCAGGCTGTGTGATTAAAAAGAAACAGCTGCAATTCACCCTAAAGTTTCTAGATGGCAGCACCACCCAGGTCTCAGCAGTCTCAATGTTCAGGAACCGGCATCGGTCCCTCATTCTGTTCCTTAAGTATCTCCACCAACAAAGCATGAACTATTTATTTTTATTGACATTGAGAGAGGTTAGGGGGGTCCAGGGCTTGGTCGTATGACAAAAGCGTGTTTACATCTCCCTACATGTAAACGTTTACATCTCCCTACATGTAAACAAACTGTGAAAAAGACTCTATGAATTGAAAATGGAGACGCTGTGTGCTTTCCCCCGTTTACTGGTAACACAAGAAAATCTTTTAATAAAAAATGTAATAAAAAAGTGTGAACTATAAAAGGGACAGCCTTCTCCCCTTCTAAGTGGCTGGTGGGGGGAACTAGAGTGTAAAAATTTGTCCTGCACTTCTAACAAGATTTGGGGCAGACCACTATGGCGTCCCCATGAGCAAGGAGGCAAAGTTTTAGCTTAGGAATATCGAAAGCAACATGATGGCCAGAAACAATTACAGAATAGAAAACTTTATGGAATAATGCAAAACATCAAAACTATCAAACTGAAGTCTCTGAAAGTCCTTGAATAAGTCATGGTGCCAGACTTTGCCCGGTGGAGATCAAGCTTCAAAGCTTTGTATAATCGGCAAATGTCCAATTCTGATGTCCAACTCTGAACTCTGCTGAACAGTGTTTCCGGGTAACAACTACAGTGGTACCTTGGGTTACATACACTTCAGGTTACATACACTTCAGGTTACAGACTCCGCTAACCCAGAAATACGGTAATTCGTTCCGGAGGTGTGTTCTTAACCTGAAGCACCACTTTAGCTAATAGGGCCTCCTGCTGCCGCCACGCCGCCAGAGGACAATTTCTGTTCTCATCCTGAAGCAAAGTTCTTAACCCAAGGTACTATTTCTGGGTTAGCGGAGTCTGTAACCTGAAGCGTATGCAACCTGAAGCGTATGTAACCTGAGGTACCCCTGTTGAAAGATGTGCAATTTCTTCATTAACCAATCTTCTTTCGAATTGATATAATATACCTGAGAATGAAAAATACTCTGGAACAGTGCTCATGCGATTATGTAGTCACCAAGGTCCAGACAAAGAAGGGTGGAGGGGCAAGTCTGGTACCAGGGCCTGAATACACCCCCCCTCCCCGAAGATGGCAAAGTTGCTACTTCTTCCTTGGAGGCTTTTAAGCAGAGGTTGGATGGCCCTCAGTCACGGATGCTTTAGCTGAGATTCCTGCATTGCGGGGGGTTGGTCTAGATGACCCCTGGGTTCTCTTCCAACTCTACGATTCAATGATTCTATGATGTTCGCCAAGCACAGCAGAGGCGACGCCATGCTCCCTGTTGCCAAGAGTGCACCCAAGGCGATCGGATGCAGCAGGAGGGGACTCTCGGTTTCCGCGTTCTCCCTCTTCCAGGTTAAAGGGGCCAACCAAGGCTGGCATGCCACAAAGCTAAAGAGCCAGAACTGATTATTAGATGGCCCTGTGGGGAAGCAAAGCTGTTGAGGAGCCGGGACTGGTAGCCATGGTTGAAATGAGGTCAAAGAACTTTCTTTATGTATGCAACAACAGCAGCAAGAATACTCATCGCGAAGTATTGGAAGACACAAGATTTACCCACCCGGGAAGAATGGCAGATGAAGTTGATGGACTATATGGAAGTGGCGGAAATGACTGGCAGAATCCGAGACCAAGGAGAAGAGTTGGTGGAAGAAGATTGGAAAAAATTTAAAGATTATTTACAGAAATATTGTAAAATTAATGAGCTATAGAAAAATGGTGGAATGAAGTTATATGGCTTTGGCAGAAATGTTATAAGGAACTAGGTATAGATAGACTGTTAATGTATTAAAGGGAAAAAATAAGGTTAGAATATGTTAAGATTAATTATAGGACAGAAAACAGATGAAGATGGAAAGGAATTGCTGAAACAGTTAATTGAAGTGGAATACAAAAAGGAAGGCGTGAGGAAGTCAATGAAACAAGTGAATGAAAGTTAAGATTGAAAATATTGGAAGCGTTTTTGTTTTGTTTTGTTAATTCAATGTTTCATGTAGTGTTTTTGTTTTTTATTATATTGTCATGTTTAATTCTTTTTGTAATCTTTAAACTCTTAATAAATATTATTTTTAAAAAAGAAAAAGAAATGAGGTCAAAGCAGGTGGGATAGACTCCAGCAGTACCTACAATCCCAAACTCCAAAGGCTTGGCAGGCACCGGACAACCTCCCCAGTCTCACTGTTGCCGGCAGCTGCCCACAAGGCCAGGTGTTGGGGTAGAGCTGTTTTCCTCTTTCTCGCCCTCTCTCCAGCAAGGAGCAGTTATTTTTGGCTCAGTTTAGGTTGCAACAACTGGCAAAATCCCAGCGTTCTTCGAAAACCATCTTGATGCATTTGCATCAGGACGGAAGAGTCTGTCCTTTAGCTCCTCTCTCTCCTTTCCTGGGGGGTTCTCTGCTTAAAAAAAAGCAGCTGTTAGCAGAACCAATAGGACAGGCGTGGCCAAAGAGGCAGGCAATGCTTTCCTTGGTCACCTCGGAGCCTCTACGATGGCTCCATTCCCTCCGGAAAAAAACTATTCCTTGTCCACCACACACAACATTTGTTGCAGGGGATTCCCCCACCCCCCACACCCTGATCTTAAATTCAATTTGCCACATTTCCAGATCAGTTTGCATTGTGGGGGAGGGACTCCATGAAAATCCAGCAGCATTTTAGTGCAAATTTTCCCTAACAGACACATTCCTGAGAGGCATTTTGCCGAATATAAACTTTCCCCCCTAATATAATTTGTTTGCAGCCTCCGCTAATAATTGCTTTTATACACACACTCCCACCCCCTAATATATTTACTCTTGCACCCATAACTTGGTTGGAGAACTGCAAGTTTTTGAAAGATGGCTCTACGCTTCAGTTCATGTATTGTTAGGGAGAGGGTGGATTAGGCAGGTTCAACTTTAAATGCAAACTGGATCAGAACGCCTCCTCCAATCCTAGTCTGAAAGTGGGCACAGAACAGCACTTTGTTTGGATAGCTATCATATAACTTCTTTGAAAGGAAGGGAGTGATATAAATTTGGAATAATAATAATATTTTACAATTATTATTATTATTATTGGGATGTGGGTGGCACTGCAGTCTAAACCGCAGAGCCTAGGGCTTGCTGATCAGAAGGTTGGTGGTTCAAATCCCCGTGACGGGGTGAGCTCCCGTTGCTCGGTCCCTGCTCCTGCCAACCTAGCAGTTCAAAAGCACGTCAAAGTGCAAGTAGATAAATAGGTACTGCTCTGGCGGGAAGGTAAACGGCATTTCCGTGCACAGCTCTGGTTTCCAGAAGTGGCTTAGTCCTGCTGGCCACATGACCCTGAAGCTGTCTGCGGACAAACGCCAGCTCCTTCGGCCTATAGAGCGAGATGAGCACACAACCCCAGAGTCGTCTGCGACTGCACCTAACAGTCAGGGATACCATTATTATTATTATTATTATTTTTTATTATTATTATTATTATTATTATTATTATTATTATTATTATTATTATCATCATCATCTAGCAGGGAATGCCCAGCACTGCCTGGGAATTTTTAGAAACCATAAATATATTTTGATTTATAAAGGGATTGTGTAATTTGGACCTGTCACACACAAAAAACTGGGTGAAGTCACAGCAAAGTCAAGAGTTGTGGTCCATTATCTTGCTTCAAAATGGCACCCGGCGTCCAAATATCAACAAAGATGGCAGCACCATCTCAAGAGGCATCCAAACGCACAGAGAGCAAATGGAGAAAGCATTTCCCAAAACATATAGTAGATTGCATTGCTACCCTATGATGCTATAATAACTATAAACATGTCCTTAAAACAATAGTACTTAATGTGTCCAAGCAGCTAAGCTCCTAACTAAAATTCAGAGAGTTTTGCTTATTATTTATATCTGGGACACAGGGGTGTGCGTGTGTTTCTAATAGTAAGAGACCCAAACATCAGCTTTCCCCCGCCTCCATTTCAGGCTGCTAATAAAGACTCTTATGTGGAGGTCAAAAACAGAGCTTCCCATTCATCAGACCCGCTCCCAAGTCCTGTCACCATTCAGAAGACCATGGTTCCCCCGCCCTCAGCCATTTGTAGCCCCATTCCAGCCATACGGCAGACCACAAAACCAAAGATTTAAGAGTGTGCAACCCTTATTTCCAAATGTTATTTGCATTGGGGAAGGGGGGGGCGAGTCGGAAAAGCTTCTGGGCAGGCAGCTTTTGGTTAGCGGAGGGTGAGCTGTCTCCAATTCCGTTTATTATTTTAAAGACTTACCTTTTATTTATCACGTAAAACTCAAGGTGGTTCACAATATACATGGAGCCATCAAAAGCAATAAGCAACAATGGCTAAAACACCCAGAGAGTCGTATATATAGCCTTGCCTCTGCTGTGGCCTTTAGCAAACAACAGATCTCTCTGCCCAGCCGAATCTGTGCTTGGCCAAACCTGGGTAGCTTTAAAAGAGGATTAGACAAATTTCATGGAGGTATCTCAATGGCTACTAGCCCCGAGGGCTCATTTCTTCCCCCATGGCTGGAGACGGTGTGCCTCTAAATAGCGGTTGCTGGGAATCACAAGTTGTGAAAGTTTCTGCTGTGCTTTCTACGATACGATAATCTTTATTGTCATTGTCCCATACAGAACAACGAAATTGAAAAATCCACATAAGACATCCAAAACCCAACAAGCATGCTATCCCAGCTATCCCAACCTGGTTAGCCCCCTAAAAACTCTGATACCCCATTTTAAAATACAATATACTCCCATACAAACTCCTTACAATGCGTTTAAAACCAAAATCGCATTTGGGTAGAAACTGTTTCTCAGGCAGCTAGTCCTAGTCTTAATAACCCTGTACCTTCTTCCAGAAGGCAGAAGCTGAAAGAGATCGTTTCCGGGGTGTGCACTATCCTGCGCTATCTCTGCAGCTTTCTTATGGCACCTGGAAGCGTGGCTTTGATCCAAGGTGGGAAGAGTGCACCCAATTATTCTCTCCGCAGTCTTTACAACCCTGGACAGCATTGTTTTTCCCCTGACCATGCAGCTCCCAAACCACACACAGAGACCGTAAGTTAATACACTCTCAACAGTACAATGGTAAAATGCCATCAACAGGTCTTTTGAGAGATTGTTTTTCCGGAGGATTCTCAGCTTGCGGGCTGCCCAGTGGGGGATGTGGCTGGTCCCTGGGAGAACAGGATACTGAGCTAGACTGGTTGTTGGCCTGAACCAAATTGGAGGCTTGTGGGGGAGAAGGAGCGAAAGACTAGCACTCTGTTACACCCCCACCAGGAATAAGTTGGAGTTCTTGTTATTAAATATACCGAGAAAAAAGCACACCAAGGACTCTGGCCAATATAAGTTTCAGTAGTGGGAGGGGTTCCTACTCGCAAATCAATAGTCAACTGTAACAAAAACTAATCCATTCAAAAGTATGTATTCTGACAAGGATTACAAACTCAAATAGAGATTACAAACTCAAACAGAGATTACAAACTCAAACTCATAAGGATATGTATGACACAATCATTTGATACAGAATTAGAGATAAGAGTTTGAGATACACACTGATCTACCCACACTTAGTTGTTATCTCTGAGAAACGTAGAAAATAACAGGATCTATTTATACAAATTCTTCAACCTTCCCCTTAACAATTAGCTGATGAAGGTGAATACTTTGAAACAGGGCCCTGTCCTGGTTTCTGACCCATAATTGACTTCTGACTTCTGCTCAGTGATTGAAACTAAGACCTTCACGTCAAATCTGACTATGGACTAACATGAACTTATCTCTACTCATAAACTCTTATCTCTAATTCTGTAACGGATTCCAACTCAGCGGAGATCAAGTGACAATAAAAGGCCCGGTAGGGTTCCGCCTGGTTCTATAAAAGCTGCCTAGCTCCTGAGTCTGAATAGTTGCTGGGAATCTCAGGTAGCAAGAGTGCTGCTGTGCTCAGAGTCTGCTTACGGGTTTCCCAATGGGGCTTCTGGTTGGTGAACACGGCACTGGTCTAAACAGGCCTTCGGCCTGATCCATTCCCACCAGGACCTGGCAACCCCTGCTCTAAATGCATGTAGTATTCCTTGCTATGAAGCCAAGGTCCTGGGTTCAAAACTTGCTTGTGCCAAGGCTGTGTAAAACCTTCACGGAACTACAATCTTGCTGGCTCCGTTGCTCAGGCCCACCCCCCTTGTGATATATGACGTTGGCCTTTTACCAAGTGAAGTCTCGCCCATCACCAAGCCTCTTGTTTTGAATTGTTCCGAGAGAGGGTCAACCGCCTCCCACCCGAGGGGGAGGATTTGATGAGTTCAGCAAGATGGGTTCATACATCTTCTCAACAGCGGGCCGGGGGTTGGGGGCAGGTGGGGAGAATCAGTCACTTTTATTAAGATGCTTTTCTTCCACCAAGCCAATTTGCCCTTTTAACATCGTTTGCATTACTTGATGGATGAACTTAAGGCAGAGTGCCTTCAACTAAAACGAGGAGAATCTTGGCAAACATGGCTATATAGGACTATAACAAATAAGGACGAAGCAAGAACCCTGCTGAATCAGACCCAAGCTCTATCTAGTCCAGGAACAGGGATCATGTGGCCCTCCTGATATGCTTGGACTACACTTCCCATGAGCCAGCGTTGCCGAATGTCAGGGATGATGGGAGTTGTAGTCCACCAGGGCCACCGGTTCCCCATCCCCGAGCTAATCCACCATCCAGCTTTCTACAGAAGCCAATCTGATCCTACTGGGAAGCCCACAAACAGAGCGCTCCTCCTATGGCCCCTGGAAGGTTCTGCACAAGTCAATGTGGCCCTTGGTGGTTCCACAGGCCTGCCTTAAAGGGCGATCAGGTTATCTCTTAGTATCTTCACCTTCAAACAGCCAGGAACTGATTCTTTTTCCATCACCGAAGGAGAAATATTTACGGCAGGATGCCACAGAAGGCTGGGAGCCTCAACCATTTCTTTATTTACACACACACACACAGCAATCTCTGACGGGAACAAAATTTCAATTAATCACCACCTTATCTCTGAAAGAAGAAGTTGATTTCAAGGACAGAGTTATTATTCGCTTTGTTTTATAGAATGCGCCAGTCATGGATCTCCAGGCAGGAAACATTTATCCTTTTTCTTTTTCTTTTTGCCAAAGACTCGTTCAAAGGTGAGCCGGGAGATCTTTAATGAAAAAGCATTAAATGGGTTCTCAAACACACGTTAGTTAGATCAGCAACAGAAGACTATTGTTCTTTCAAGCTCACATTTCCAAGAAAGATTTTTCTAACAGTCCTTAGCAAGATAACGCCTTCGCATCTGCTTGGCTTATTATTCTGCTGATTTTGGCTTTTGAATGCCTCTAAGCAGATGATAAAAATCCTCTGTTGTTCTTTAAAGAAATCCTTACCGCTCCCGTACATTGTTTGAATGACAAGGAGTCTGTGGTATTTCTAAGAAATAATGGAATCTGGTTAAGAAAATGTTTCCTAATTCAACCGCACCATCATCTAAATTTCTGTGCTTGTTGGCAGCTACATTCTACTCAAGAGAAGACTCAATGAAATTAAGGTGCCTATGACTGTAATGTATGCTAATTTCAAGAGGCCTACTCTAAGTATAGATCCAAACCCTGTGCTGGCTTGCTATGACTGCCAAGGCTCAATTCAATGGGGTCGTGATTAGTGATGTTAAATTCTTGAAAATATTCTCACCTCACATCACTAGTCATGACAACTTGAAGGTAAAGGGACTCCTGACCATTAGGTCCAGTCGTGGCTGACTCGGGGGTTGCGGCGCTCATCTCGCTTTATTGGCCGAGGGAGCCGGCATACAGTTTCCAGGTCATGTGGCCAGCAGGACTAAGCCGCTTCTGGCGAACCAGAGCAGCACACGGAAACGCTGTTTACCTTCCCGCAGGAGTGGTACCTATTTATCTACTTGCACTTTGACGTGCTTTCTTTTCTTTTTTTAAAAAAAGATATTTATTCAAAATTTCAAAAAATACAAGAAAATACAACAACAAAACAGAAAAAACAGAAAAAGAATAAAAAAATAGATAACAAAGAAAAATACAAATCCAAATTACATCCTTTCATTTACTTATTTCTTGGACCTCCTCACACCTCCCTTTTTGTATTCTATCTTAATTCATTATTTCAGCAAATTCTTCCCATACTTCACAATTTTTATTTAAATAATTTGTCTTAACAATCTGTCTCTCCCCCCCCCCCGTTAACTCAACATATCCTTTCCAACTTTTACTATATTCTGTTATTCAATTTATCGTTGATTTCATTAACCTTACCTTAAAAACCATTAAAATTTCAAAATTTAAACCATATTTATGCATACCTCCTTCAAACCTTTCTACTAAAGCCAATTAATTCCTTTCCAACATATTCTGATATTTCATTAGTATCGCACTAATTCCATATCTCTTCTAATTTAATCCAACGTCCCTTCTTCCTGGTTTCGGGTTATGTCAGTCCTTTCTAACCATTACATCCTGTCCATCAATCTGGTGTTCTAATGTCCGAGGCTCTCGGGTCTCTTCCATGCCCCCTCTGCAGGTTTTCTTGTTCCTGTTTATACTTGCACCCTTCCCTGTCCCTTGTTGGTTTCTTTCGTAGTTTCTTCCCTCGCTCCTTGAGGAGAGGGTCTCCGGGGAATTCCAAGCGGTAATAATCTTTATTTTCTTTCATCAAATTAGCCCATTCCCCACAATCCCCCTCCCCTATTTTAATTTTGTAATCCAAAAAGTAGTTATTCCAAAAATAGTTGTCAACTTGTTTCACAGTCCCACCAGAGCTAAGAGCTTCCTTAACTCCAGACACTTCCAGACACACTCCAAATTCAATCTTCCAATGTTGCGGCTTTTGGTCATGCAGGACTTTGGATCTCTCCCTTTGTATCTTTTGAGGTGCAATCGTGACCTCTTCCATCTTCATCTGCCCTTGGACTTGCCTTATCAAGTCAGTTTCCTGAGTTAATTGTTGTAGAATTTCTTTGTCTTTGTTTCCTGTTAGTTCATATTTACTAGCTACAGCAGTCATGAAGTCCAACTTTTCATTCATCAAGTTCATTTTCTCATGCAACTGCTGCAGCATAGCAATTGTTTTGCCAAGGGCAGATGTTAGAACTTCCTCCCTGCACATTTCTGTTCAAGGTCATATAGCTGGTCCCATGGTCAAATTCTCACAGCTATAAAGTTTCCCTGTAAACTGCAGCAACAAACTGACAAGCTCCCTCTAGGGGACACAGTTTCTAACGTCCATCTTTAAAAAGTATCCAACAAAGGGAAATTTACTTTCGATTTTCAAATACTTTGTTTCCTTAAAATACAAAAATGCAGAAAGCAGCGTTGAAGTTAATTTGTTTCTCTTTTTTAACTATCTGTCAAAAGTGTTCCGTTTTCAATCAATGGACATCTCCAGCAATTTCTGTCCTGACGCCCCGTCCCCAGGTTTGGGACGATGGAAACTTATATTCCTTTACTCTCTCTCTCTGCAGGATTAGACGGTCAAAGTTTTTCCCCCCTTTTCTCCTGCTGTCAAGGGGGTTTTGTTGGTTATAAATGCAGGAAATTTCAATCTTTGGATCAATTTTCCAGGCTATTTAGCTTGCAAAATCTTTACTTCAGTCTATTTACAAAAAGCGGGAGGTGGACTTCCTGTTTAGACCTTCCCGCTTCGTTGCCTAATTCAAAATTTCATAAGTTTCTTAATCAAATCTTCCATTTTTATTCACGGATACTTGTTTTAGAGTCCAATTGTCATCAGGAAAATGTCAGCACTCTCCGGCGATGGCTGTGTGGCTTCCCTCCGTGAAAGTAGCAATCGGTTTGCAGCACCGCGCTGCTCACCCCACTCCGCTCCGGAGCCCCAAAGAGGGGTTTCCCCGCGAGTGGGGGAGGCGCTCTTGGTGCTCTGCCGAACCCCACGTTCCCAGGCTTCTCCACCTGGGATTTCTAGCGGGTCCCCACCTTCGCCGCGGTGGGAAGACCCAGTTTCCACAGAGCCCGTTCCTCCGGTCGGAGGAACTCTGCCATTCGCCGATGGCGCTAACCCGGAAGTCACACTTTGACGTGCTTTCGAACGGCTAGGTGGGCAGGAGCAGGGACTGAGCAACGGGAGCTCACCCCGTCGCAGGGATTCGAACCACCGACCTTCTGATTGGCAAGTCCTAGGCTCCACAGCACCACCCACATCTTACAACTCCATAAAACTGCAATGGGATGCCTCTGAATGCCAGAAGCTAGCGAACTGGGGAGAGTTGCTGTCATTCAGGTTCTACTTTGGGGCTTCCCATTGGGACGTCTACTTGGCCACTGTGAGGACCTGTTGCTGCAGTAGGTGTGCCCCCTATGGCCTGATCCAGAAGCAACCTGCAATTCCATTTTCATCTGGGCTTCAGCAGTTTCTAACACTGCCCCAAATTTACAAGCTGGGACACATGCAGAGGAGGGGAACCAAGATGATAAAGGGTCTGGAAACTAAGTCTTGAGGGAGCTGGGCACATTGAGCCTGCAAAAGAGGAGAGTGAGCAGAGAGGTATGTTAAGTTATCTTCCAATATCTAAAGCGCTGTCACATGGAAGATGGAGCAAGCTTGTTTTCTCCTGCTCCAGAAGGCAGGACCTAAACCGAAGGCTTCAAGTTACAAGGAAGGAGATTCCGACTAAACGTTAGGAAGAACCTTCTGACAGTAAGAGCTGTTCTACAGTGAAACAGACTCCCTCGGGAGCTGGCGGACTCTCCTTCCTTAGTGGTTTTTAAGCAGAGGTTGGATGGCCATCTGTCATAGATGCTTTAGTTGAGATTCCTGCATTGCAGGAGATAAAGCTACATTATTCTAGAGGTCCCTTCAAAATCTCTGATTCTAAGATTCCAAGTCAAGGGAGCTGCGTGAAAAGCCTTCATTCAACACCACGGACAGCTCCTGGATTGTCTAGAATAGACAGAAGGAGACTATGGTGCTTAAGCAAACATTTGAAGGTGATTTCCAACTCTCCAAACAAGGGAAGTGAGGGGGAGTTTGTGGGACGCTTGAAAAATGAGGGTTAGCCACTAAAAATAGCATTCCTCAAGCGAGTTCCTGACCCTATTAATTGCCAACCGATTTTCCCTCTCCTTTGGGGAAAACAGATAAACATAAGTTTGTTTTTCTGGGTGGGTTATGCCTTTCATCTCTATGCTTATAGAATCTTGTTTCTCCACACCCACCCACCCCTTGAAAGGTTCACCAACTGAACAAGAGAGCTGTGCGACAGGGGTAGGGAACATTCTGTGAGCACATGGGCCCCATTGTACCAGCGGCAACCTTCTGGAGGCTGAATGACCATTGTTGTGCAAAGCATTGGAAGACACAAGATCTACCCACCTTGGAAGAATGGCAGATGCAAGTAATGGACTACATGGAAATGGCGGAAATGACTGGCAGAATCCGGGACCAGGGAGAAGAGTTTGTGGAAGAAGATTGGAGGAAATTTAAAATCTATTTACAGAAACATTGTAAAATTTTTGACACTGTTGATGACACTGAAATGAAATGAAGGGGTTCTGGTAATAAGGGTAAATTAGGTAAGAATGGAATGATGTTAGAAGAAAGTTCGAAGTTAATGAACTTGCTGAACTAATTCTTAAGTGGAATACAAAAAAGGGAGACGGGAGGAAGTCAGGAAAATAAGTTAATCAAAGAGGAGAGGGAAAAAAGAGGGATTTTTGTTTTTTCTTTGTTTTTTGTTTTTTTCTTTTGTTTTTATGTTAATTGTGAGAATTTTTGTATTTTTGTGTTTTTGTGTTTATGTATTCTCTTTTGTGTTTTGTTATTGTTTGCTTTATAATCTTTCTTATTGTTAAAACTTAATAAAATATCATTAAAAAAATGAATGACCATTGTTGTTTGTTTTTTTAACTTTTATTTTGCTTTAAACAGGTACATATAAATATAGACAACCAAAATTACAAAGGAAAATTCCTTAATAGTAATGGAAAAAAAAACTACAAAAACTACAAAAAAATATCAAAGTACATGACACAGAACATAAGCAACTATGGAAAAGAAAAAAGAAAAGAAAAAAGAAAAATAGAAAGAAGAAAAAAAAAAGAAAAAGAAAAAGGAAGATGAGCCAAAGCAGGAAGGCTCATCTATTGTACACTTCCATCAAGCTCACAACATATCATTATTCTTATCAATTCTCTCTATCTGCATTCCAAAGGAATCCCTCATCTTGGTATCAGGGAACATTTCCCTATGCGGCATCATTCTAAGCATAACCAGGTCTTTCTTGCTGAGCCCTTGTCCCCTAAATAATTATTTAAACATTCCCATTCTTCTTTCGCCAATTTTTAAGGTTTATCTCTTATTGCATCTGTCAGCTTTGCAAGCTCCAAGTACTCTGAATGACCATTGTGGGCAGGGCCCAATTTCTACCTTTGCATGCAAAAGATGGCAGTTCACACACACACACACACACACACACACACACAGAGCTTCCATCCAGCCAAGCATGAGGCATGTGCTGCCGTTCAATGACACATTTCCATCCAGGAAAAAGCACTCCATTGAGGGTGCAGAATGTGGCCTGAGGAGAACCCAGAGGGCCAGGCAGAGAGATCTGGAGGGCAGCATCTGGAACCTGTGTCTGAGCAGGGCCACCTCTCTTCTGAGCTTGTGAGGGAGCTGTTGGAACAGGCTAAGGGACTTATAACCTCACTGCCAGCCTGGTCTAATCCTGACTCAAGCTTTGAAGTTCCCTGGGTGACTATGAGCCAGACACAGCCCGAACTACCTTTCAGGGCTGTTGTGAGGACGAAATGGCAAAGGGGAAAACCATGTATGACACTCTGAGCTCCTAGGAGGAGAGGTAAATGGAATGAGAACAATGGATAATAATGCCACCCCCCAAAAAATTTTTTTTTATTGTTTTCACTTATTTATACCAGAAGCAACCATCTATCAAAAGGGTGCGTGTGTGTTGAAAACTGATTACTATTTGAGAGCCAAAAACAGACCAGATCTTTGGAGCTGTGAACCCTTAAACAGCAACATGCAGGTCCTATTTGCCACCAAATCCTTTTTCAAAACACCCTTCCCAATATAATTTTCTGGCATCATTTCCTGGGGAGACAGAAGTTTGAAACATTAAAAAGGAGGAAAGTGGTGTTTTTTTTAAAGACAAAAGCTGGAAGAGGTCTTATTTTGGACAGGAGAGGCGCGTCCCCCTCTGTGGCTTTTCTTCTTCTGTGGTTGCTATGGCACTACGGCACATTTTTTCACACGGCAAGAGAAAGCCCAGCGGCGACCAAACAATAAGCGCTTGGCTCTGCAGGACGGGGTGTCCGTCTCGGCTCTTGACCCGCCTGACACTCTCATTCACCGGCCCCAACGTTCGCTGCATCCCCAAATAGCCTGGCAGCAGAGGGAAGGAGAGGTGGGAGAGAGAAGGGTTGGTGCATCACATATCACAACGCGAAGGCAGAATTTTAATTGCGCCGGGAAGGGATGCGTGGCCAGGGTGACAGGGAGATTATTTAGGGGTCCTGGCGCTGTCAGGGAATGAATGCTTCATTCTTTGGGGGCTGTTCGCTTCGAAGAGGGAAGAAACAAAATAAGGGGGCTTTGTGGGGTTTTTTTTAAGGGAAAGACAATCAAAGGGACGACGTGGGAGAGTCTCCCACGCCGAGACGTTGATTTCTGAAGCATAACTGGTTGCTTATGGGTTCAGTAAAGGTGGTCAAGAATAGAAGCCCAAGAAGCATGTTACCAAGTCAGACCACTGGATCCACCTCGCTCAATACTGTATACTCTGGCCAGCAGCAGTTCTCTGGATTTCCCCCCAGCTGTGCCTAGAGACACAGGGATTCCACCAGGGACCTTCCGCATGCCAAGCAGGTGTTCTGCTGCTGAGCCCCTAAAAATAAAGCTTGTTTTCTCCTGTTCTTGGGGACGGGTAGGAACCAATGGCTTCAAGTTGCAAGAAGTAAGAGCCCTTTGACTGTGGAACAGACTCCTCCTTCAGGAGCTGATGGACACTCCTTCCTTGGAGGTTTTTAAGCAGAGGTTCTACAATTCTATGATCCCCCATGATTCTATTATTTCAGTCCTCGTGGTTTTGAGTGAAGGGCTGGTTTAAATAGGAACTTAGGAAACTGGCTTCTGCCAAGTTAGATCATCAATGTCCATTCAGCTCAGTACTGCCTACACTGGCTGGCAGCAGCTCTCCAGGGTTTCAGACAAGGGGTTTATCCCAGCCATGCCTGGAGATGCCACTGGGCATTGACACCATTTTTGTGGGCTGCGCCTTATAGCAGCAACAGAT
Organism: Podarcis erhardii; assembly: GCF_964252035.2. Taxonomy (NCBI): domain Eukaryota; kingdom Metazoa; phylum Chordata; class Lepidosauria; order Squamata; family Lacertidae; genus Podarcis; species Podarcis erhardii. Next base: position 35,487,912 of record NC_138514.1, on the reverse strand, counting down.
GGGGGAGATCCTGGGTTGCTATTAAACAACAGGACCTTCGCTTGTTGCCAGGGCAGTGTGACATCACCATCGACAGGGGTTGGTTCCCAGTTGCTAAGAGCTGGGATTTGCATGATGCAACAATGCCAGGGGAGTGGGTGTGTCCTTGGTCACAAGGGGCGGGGCCATGGCTGCTAGGACACAGAAGCTTTGTTGGTTGGTGGTTAGGGGGTGTGGCCTTGATTCTCCTTTTCTCCCTCTGTTGGAAAGGTGGGTAGGGCTGTTCCTTTAACGGGTGGCCTTTGGGCCAATCCTTCCTCTTGGCTGTGCTAGTGGAGGGGTGGAGCTTCTGAAAGGGGGTGTTCCTGGGGTTCCGGGTCCCCTCCTCCCCCCAACTTGCCCATTCCCCCTTCCTTCCTTTAACCCCCACCCCACCAAAGCAGTGCTGCACGATACCAAGAGTGGGAGCTTGAGAGACGGGTGAGAAGAGGAGTGTCATGGGGAAGCCAAAGGGCAAGAGTCATGAGAAACATACGCTGGACGACCTGAAAAAGGAAGTGGAACTTGAGGACCACAAGTTGACCCTGGAGGAAATCAGCAGAAAGTATGGGGTGGACCTCAACAAGGGTCTGACCAGCGCCCATGCCGCGGAGATCCTTGCTCGGGAGGGGCCAAACAGCTTGACGCCTCCCCCGACCACCCCGGAGTGGGTGAAGTTCTGCCGGCAGCTGTTTGGCGGCTTCTCCATGCTGCTGTGGCTGGGGTCCATTCTCTGCTTCTTGGCCTACGGCATCCAGGTCATGATGGAGCCCTATGTCCTCAAGGACAACCTCTACCTGGGAATCGTGCTGACGGCCGTGGTCATTGTGACGGGCTGCTTCTCCTACTACCAGGAGGCCAAGAGCTCCAAGATCATGGACTCCTTCAAGCACATGGTGCCCCAGCAGGCCCTCGTGATCCGCGATGGGGAAAAGATACAGATCTCCGTCGAGAATGTGGTGAGGGGGGACCTGGTGGAGATCAAAGGTGGAGACCGGATCCCCGCCGATTTGCGAATCATCTCCGCCAGCGGCTGCAAGGTGGACAACTCCTCCCTGACGGGCGAGTCGGAGCCCCAGAGCCGCTCCCCGGACTTCACCAACGACAACCCGCTGGAGACTCGCAACATCTGCTTCTTTTCCACCAACTGCGTGGAAGGCACGGCCCGTGGCATCGTCATCATGACGGGGGACCACACGGTGATGGGCCGCATTGCTTCCCTGGCTTCCGGCCTGGAGGAAGGCCCCACCCCCATCGCCAGGGAAATAGCCCATTTCATCCACATCATCACGGCCGTGGCCGTCTTCCTAGGTGTGTCCTTCTTTGCTCTTTCCATTGCCCTCGGCTACACCTGGCTGCATGCCGTCATCTTCCTGATCGGCATCATTGTGGCCAACGTGCCCGAAGGGCTGCTGGCCACAGTCACAGTGTGCCTCACCCTGACCGCCAAGCGCATGGCCCGCAAGAACTGCCTCGTGAAGAACCTGGAGGCCGTGGAGACGCTGGGCTCCACCTCCACCATCTGCTCGGACAAGACAGGCACCCTGACTCAGAACCGCATGACCGTCTCCCACATGTGGATGGACAACCAGATCCACGAAGCGGACACCACCGAGGAGCAGGCCGGGGCCATGTTAAACAAGCGCTCCCCAACATGGGCAGCCCTGGCTCGTATTGCGGGCCTGTGCAACAGAGCGGACTTCAAAGTGGGTCAGGAGGCAGTCCCCATCACCAAGAGGGAGACGACTGGGGATGCTTCCGAGTCCGCGCTCCTGAAATGCATAGAGTTGTCCGCTGGGCCCGTGGCAAAGATGCGAGAGAAGAATCCCAAAGTGGTGGAGATCCCCTTCAACTCCACAAACAAATACCAGCTGTCCATCCACGAAGCTGAAGACAAGCCCAAGGGCCACATCCTGGTAATGAAGGGAGCTCCCGAAAGGATCCTGGACTGCTGCTCCACCATTATGATCCAAGGGAAGGAGGTGAACATGGACAAGAAGATGCAAGCGGAGTTCCAGAAAGCCTATGATGAACTGGGCGGGCTGGGCGAGAGAGTGCTGGGCTTCTGTCACTCCTACCTCCCCGAGCGCCAGTTTCCCAGGAATTTCAAGTTTGACGCGGAGAAGGTCAACTTTCCCATCAAGCAGCTCTGCTTTGTGGGGCTCATCTCCATGATTGACCCACCCCGTGCCGCTGTGCCAGATGCCGTGGGCAAGTGCCGGAGTGCCGGCATCAAGGTGATCATGGTGACCGGAGACCACCCGATCACGGCCAAGGCCATCGCCAGGGGCGTGGGCATCATCTCCGAGACAAGCGAGACCGTGGAAGACATAGCCGCACGGCTCAACATCCCCGTCAGTGAAGTCAACCCGAGGGATGCAAAAGCCTGCGTCATCCATGGCACGAACCTCAAGGACATGACCTCTGCGGACCTGGACAACATCCTCAGGAACCACGCCGAGATCGTCTTCGCCCGGACCTCCCCGCAGCAGAAGCTGATCATTGTGGAAGGGTGCCAGAGGCAGGGGGCCATCGTGGCCGTGACGGGCGACGGGGTGAACGACTCGCCGGCCCTGAAGAAGGCCGACATTGGCATCGCCATGGGCATCGCCGGCTCCGACGTCTCCAAGCAGGCCGCAGACATGATCCTCCTTGACGACAACTTCGCCTCCATCGTGACGGGTGTGGAGGAAGGCCGCCTGATCTTCGACAACCTGAAGAAGTCGATCGCCTACACCCTGACCAGCAACATCCCCGAGATCTCCCCCTTCCTGCTGTTCATCCTCTTCAACATCCCTCTCCCTCTGGGGACCATCACCATCCTGTGCATCGACCTCGGCACGGACATGGTCCCGGCCATCTCCCTGGCCTACGAGGGCCCCGAGAGCGACATCATGAAGAGGAAGCCGCGGAACCCGAAGAAGGACAAGCTGGTGAACCAGCGGCTCATCAGCATGGCATATGGGCAGATTGGGATGATGCAGGCCCTGGCCGGCTTCTACTCCTACTTTGTGATCATGGCGGAGAACGGCTTCCTCCCTCTCACCTTGCTGGGCCTCCGCCTGGATTGGGACGACAAGACCAAGAACGACCTGGAAGACAGCTACGGGCAGGAGTGGACCTACACGCAGCGCAAGGTGGTGGAGTACACCTGCCACACCGCCTTCTTCATCAGCATCGTGGTGGTGCAGTGGGCCGACCTCATCATCTGCAAGACACGCAAGCTCTCCCTCTTCCAGCAGGGCATGCGCAACAGGGTCCTCATCTTCGGCCTCGTGGAAGAGACCACCTTGGCCGTCTTCCTGTCCTACTGCCCCGGGCTGGATGCGGCCCTGAGGATGTTCCCGCTGCGGGTCACCTGGTGGCTCTGCGCCTTGCCCTTCAGCGTGCTGATCTTCGTCTATGACGAGATCCGGAAGTACCTCATTCGTCGGTACCCAGGGGGTTGGGTAGAGAAGGAGACGTACTACTGAACAGGCTGCCCAGTGGGGTCTCCATGGGGCACGTCTCCCCAAGCACCCTTCACACAACTGCCATTGAGTGACACGACCCAGAGGACACTGGGTTTGCCACGCCTACTTTGCTGCTTTTGCAAAGACCTTGCAGGTCTTGTGTTGCTTCCTGGGGGGCAGGGAAGCCAAATTATTTATTTAAAAAGTGAAGGGTGCATCTTGACCTTTGATCAATAAATGCTTTTGGAAAAATAAACAAGCCAAACGTCTCTCCCCCCGCCTCTCTCTCTCTCTCTCTCTCTCTCACCCCCTCTGCTGTCTTTCCAGTTCTTTCTTTCTTTCTGATTGAGTTCATCAAAATGTTTATGCACACAATGAGTGCAAGAACAGTAACCCCCCAAATTTATTACAACCTGACAGCAGGAAAGGTCTACCATGTACAACGTTCCATTTCCTCGCTTGAGAACTGACATAGGAAGAGCCCCACTGGATCATCCCCAGCCACAGGAAATCCAGGATCTAGTCACCAGCAGTGGTAGACTGCCCTAGAACATGGAGGTTCAGCTTTTTAAAACTCACCCATCAACAGACCATGGGACCTCTCGCTTCAAAAGGAAAAGAGAGCAATCTAAGCCAGAGGCCGTCAACTGCAGTGAACTGGCGAAAAGGAAACCTTTCTTTGGCTCAACTCTAAAAACTACTGCCAAAGAAATTCACTGGGCACCACACACCCCACGCCAAAATTCTAGTACAAGGGTTGCCAACTTTTTGGAACCAGCGGGTTCAAATGTTGAGAGTGTGCTAGGGGCATGCTGCCTCTGACAGCGAAGGAGAGAGCGCAGCCACTGTGGCTAGCAAACATTGAGAGCCTCCTTCTCTGAGAATTTGCCCAATCCTCTTAAAGCGATCCAAGTTGGTGGCCATCACTGCCTCTTGCGGCAAAGAGTTCCACGGTCTATGCTGTGTGAAAGAAGTCCTTTCTTTCCTCTGTCCCAAGTCTTCCAACATTCAGCTTCATGCTAGAACTCCCCACTGAAGGATGGTTCTCATCCTCCAGCACATTTCACAAAAAACTCCGGCTGGAATTTTGGAAGTCCGGTGGAATTTGCAGAAGCAAACCAACAAAACAAATCTAGTTGTCTCCATGTCTGCAGCACAGGCAAAACTTAAGGTTCCAAAAGAGTTGTTTTGATGCTAAAACCCTCCACTCTCCCTCCTCCAGACTGGCAATCTGCCTGGAGGAGGGAGAGTGGGGCTGAACAGGCTGCGTCTGGGAGACCAGAAGCCCCTGAAATTCATTTCCATCCACAGCAAACAGACACACTCCCTTGGTTTACATTAGATTGGGGTGTAGGCATGTGTAGGCAATGTGGTTTCTCCCCATTACCTCCTGACCTCTGGCCACGCCGATGGGGAGTAGAGTCCAGCAACATCTGGAGTGCACTTTGTTGGTGATCCCTGGCCTAGATTTATTTATCTATGGTGGTAGAAGGAGTTAAACCACAGCTGTAAGCAAAGCAAATGTCTAAGAATAAAAAGGGGAGGTGTCTCAGAGGAGAGGAAATCCCCCAATTTCCCCTGGAATCCTCTGCTTTCTAATTCATTTGATTGCATTAAAAGACCCAACGGATCACTCTGTCTCCAGGCACCACCGCCATCCTGTTATCTAAGCTCACAGCTCCATGGCTGCCAGAAAGCCGTTTCCCCAGCTTATGGGAAACTGAGGGAGAGGAGTGTGATTTTCAGGTTTGTTAGGTGGGGCGGGAGGACAATCGCTTTCTATTTTGGCACAGTGGAAATTAAATTCTCCCGTGCTGCGTACAGGCCTCCCTCCCTGCCCGCTGCCCCTTTTACTAGTGACACAGAAAGCCAATTCACTCAGAGAGAGGCCGAGGTCGCGGAGGGTTCAATAATCGACCCAAATACAGACCTCTGTGTTTTCTGCTGATGTTGGGTAAACGCACGCTGTCGTGGCCTTGCAAAATAAAAGCTACTAGTCCACACACAGACACAACTTGCCTGCCTGTCCATATGTTAGTCATCTCTGTCAAATCAAATAAAGAGGGAGGAGGAAAGCAAAGGCTGTTTTACCCATTAGTACAAAAGCTAGCTACCTATGTCTGAGCATCATGGCAAAAGGGGAATCATTCTGCACTGGAACTTCACCCCTTCCCTTCCAGCTGTCTTCGCATGGGGAGACCTGCCTTGCAATTTGAGAACTATTGGTTCAGCATTATGCCCCCCCCCAAAAAATACATCCTGTGAATGGCCCAAGGAAGGGAAGTTCAAAGGTTTCTAGTAAGCACAATGGGAAGGACCTTGGTAGGAGAGCCAGGTTTAAGTTCAGGACCATGGACAGCACTCCTGCCGCTGAGACCAAGCATCCATGTTGTCTTAGCAAGAGCCTGGGGCCACTAGCTGAGGTTTAGCAGGCGTTGGATAGTCACTGGTGTCCCCTCTTGACCAGCTAAAGGGACACTGCCTTTCCCTGCAGCTGCTAACTCCTTCAAGATAACGGGGTGTCTAGCGGCAGGGACCTCTCCTCAGGGATCTTTTGCGACCCCAAGGGGCCCATTGACCTGCCATCAGAGTCTGAAGGCAGCGTTGTCTCAGGGTGGAGGGGAAGTGGACTGACGCCCAAAGACCAACACAGGGTGGACCAGGATGTAGATTTATCCCCTCTCAGTGGTACAACTGCTGGTGGACTCTAACTCAGAGGAGTCCTGGTCTGGGACCATAACAGATGCCACACTAATATCGTGCATGACTCATTTATTACATATTCACAAAGCCACATTACAGGACACATCAGCTGGTCGGGGGGGGGGGGCTCATTGCTGAAACATTCCCCACCATTTTTTAAAAGACTGGCAGGGGGAGACAAAGAAAAACAGAGGCCTACATCGAGTGTGCACCTTGCTCCGGTGTGAACAGCTCGCTGCCTTTTCACATTTAATTTAATTTGAATGATAATTAAAACCTCAACAGATGCAAATGGGACCATCTGCGTAGCAGCTGAGGTGGAGGGGGAAAGAGGTGGTGGATCTTGGGGAGGGGGCTGTCGTTAGCGCACAAGGCAGTCAGGATGGAGCGGGGGGGGGTTGGACTGGATTGTGACAAGCTCTAAATGCAATTGCATGGAAATGAAGCCTCGCCATGGGAAGGTAGTGGTCACTGATAAACAGTGGTTTCTAGCTAGATGAATGAGCCTTCCATAAAAGGAAGAGATCAAAAGCTTCCACTTTCAAAACAACCACCGTTCCCTGTTTCGTCTGGACTCAGGGAACTGTGGTTTTCTTTAGCTGTAATGAGTTAAAACAAACCCAGATCAGATTCTTTTCTTATCAGGTAATTCCGGGACCGCCTTTCCTGGTATGTCCCACAGAGGACCTTACGATCTTCAAACAAAAACATCTTGGAGGTCCCGGGCCACAGGGAGGTTAGGCTGGCCTCAACCAGAGCCAGGGCTTTTTCGGCTGTGGCTCTGATCTGGTGGAACACTCTGTCACAAGAACCTACTCCCTGCAGGACTTGACATCTTTCCGCAAGGCCTGCAAGACAGAGCTGTTCCATCAGGCCTTTGGCCAAGGCTCAGTCTGACCCCCCCCCCCTTTGGTAATGTTCACAGAACTCTAGCCCAGTGGTTGCCATTAATTTGATTTTGAATTGATTTTAGAACGCTGTGTTACTTTTATTGTTGTTAGCTGCTCTGAGCCCGGCTTTGGCTAGGGAGGGCGAGATATAAATAAATAAATAATAATAATAATAATAATTATTATTATTATTATTAGGGTTGTGCAACTTGTTCTCTGTTGCCGTAGAGGGGTGCTAGAGAGAGAGAGGAATGGGGACAGAAAGAGAAAGCAAAAAGAGGAAGAGAGGGAGGACAAATGTGTGGCCCCACCCACTCCTGACTGCAGCCCCCCCTGCTACGCCAAAGAAAATGCACCCACTCCTGATTGCAGAGCTTGCAGTGAACTTGCAAACAACGATCAGAACTGCAGCAAAACAGCTACGTGATTCTTTGAAATTTTTTGTAGTTAAACCAGAATCCAGGAGGAATTTGAGACAGAGAAGACAAACGGAGCCCTTAAAAAAAATGTAATTGGGAGGGAGGGAATACTGCTTCCTTACTTCAGCCTTACTCTGGGCCCCATTCTGCTATGACTGACATTTCTGGGACCCCGACCCCACAGGTGCTCATAATCACCCAGCAATTGCAACTTGGGAAAAGTTGGTCACCATGGGTACAAAAGTATAAGGTAACCAACAGTGATGAGGAACTCAGAGCCAGGGGCCAAATGTCGTCCTCTCTAGCTGGGACACTCCACAAGCCACACCCTTTCTCCCCAGGCCACACCCCACGCTGGTCCTGCTTTGCATCTTCCTTGAGTGTTTTTGCCTGGCTGGAAATAAATAAATAATAATAATAATAATAATAATAATAATAATAATAATAATAATAATAATAATTTTAATATCCCGCCCTCCCCAGCCGAAGCCGGGCTCAGGGCGGCTAACAAAAATAAAACAGTACAAAAGTACAGCATAAACAACACTCTAAAATCATTCATTATAAAATTAATTAATTCAAGCCACTGACTAGCATTGGGCCAGAGCTCCGCGAAGATTGCCGACGGAGGGAGTCAGGCTGTGCCCTGGCCAAAAGCCTAGTGGAACAGCTCTGTCTTGCAGGCCCTGCGGAAAGGGCCTTAGTCTCTTGTGACAGAGCGTTCCACCAGATACTGGACCCGAGGACAGTCGAGGGGCCTCCAGTTCCTTCATTGTATCCAAATTGGCAGGGAGGTCATGGCGGAGCAACAAGACCTCCGCAAAAAAGCTCGCAAATGCCTCACAGCTGTGTGTCAAATTGTTATTTAAATTTGGCTGTCCCTCAAAGGACGTTAAAGACCTGATTATACTAAGTAATTGCGCTAGGCGAGAGCTAGCAGATGCAATGGAGGCCGAGAAGTAAGACTTCTTAGCAGCCTTCACCGCCATCTCGTAGGTTTTCATAAAAGCCCTATAAGATGTTCTTGAGGCTCTGTCACCGGCACCCCGCCATACTCGTTCTAGCCGTCTGAGGTCCCGCTTCATTTTCCAGAGCTCCTCGGTAAACCAGGGAGCCCGGTTTCTGTGGGGTCGCAGAGGGCGCTTAGGTGCGATCTCATTGATGGCTGCCAGGAGCTGGATATTCCAGCCCTCAACAAGCTCAGTCAATGAGTCGCCAGGGGGAGAAAGGTCCCGCAAGGCTGGGCGGAATCTCTCAGGGTCCATCAGCCTCTGCGGGCGAGCCCAAATCGGCTCGCCACCTAAGCAGGGTGGGAGTCGAAAGTCAATCCTGGCTTTCAGAGCGTAGTGATCAGACCATGGCACCTTCATCAAAGGAGACATGATCACATCTATACCAACGCCAAAGATCAAATCCAGCGTGTGGCCTGCTTGATGTGTCCTTGAACTCAGAGAATGCCTTTTGCTTGTCTCTTTTTTTTTTTTTTTTAAATAATTTTTATTGGGTTTTTACATTTTATAACAACAGACACACACACAAAGACAAAGACAAACAAACACACAAATACAATTACATACCCTAAGTTTCTTTACCCACTTTCATTGACTTCCCCCCACCCCCTCCTCTTACATCCCAATTCCAAAATTAATTCAGCAAGTTCTTACCTAACCTCTTAAAGATATTCACATTGCTTTTGAAAATTAAATTCTTTTGTTTATCTATATTCAACTATCCAATTCTCTTATAATCATTAATTTCTTTTTTTTTAAGGTCGATCTAACTTCCCCTTCACAAATTTTCCCTTTATTATATTAATTATAGGTCACATTGACCAAGTAAAACAAAACATAACATTTTATAATTCTATTCTCTCCCCCCCCTGCCCCGGTTTCTGTCCCTTCCTAGACAAATGTCCAGAAAACAAACAAAAAATAGTTCTAGCCCGGATTCCTCACGTCCGAGGCGTCTGATTCTCTGTCAGTCCCTCTCTGCCAACTATATTGGTAGTCCTCTTTGATGGTCCTAAGACCCCGAAGGAGTTCAGTCAGAGTCAGATCATATTTTCTTTCATTCAGAATGTTGAAGAGTGTTTGCTGCGAAAGACCATCTAGTTTTCCATACTCAAGAGAAAAGTCCCAATCATGTTGCTTTGTTCTTTCTAGTTTTAATATTCCAAGTACTCCAGGGGCTTCTCTCTTCTTCTTTCTCATCTTTCGCAGGTCTGTAATCCAGAGGTCTTCTTGCTCATACTCTAACGCTGCAGATTCTTGGTTGATATTTTCCACTTGTAGTGTCTGAACTCCTTCTTTTTTCTCTGTCAATTCCAAAGGCATCTCTTCCTGCTCAGCTGCAGAATTTTTATCATGCATCTCCTTTGTGCATTCAGCAGAGTTGTTTGTTTCAGGATTCAAGGTCATAAAAACTTTACTCAGAGCCATACTCTGCTCCTGCAGGATTCCCACGAGAAAGAACATTTTTTCTATCTCCGCCAGTAATTTTCCCTCTGCAGCCATTGTAATGTCACTAATTCCCCCTAGGGGGCTTTCAGTTATTTAGTAGTCCTTTTCCAATAATCTGTTACTTTGTTATTATCAATACTTTGTTTCCAATCGCCTCAGTCCAAATGTATCAGCTTTAATTCCAAGAGTTATTAAATAGCAAAATTCTTTACTTTGTCCGCCCGTTTGACAGCTTCTTTGACAGCTGTCAAACTCCTTTCACTTCTTCCTCCGGGACCCAAATAGGACACTCCCGGGTTTTTTGGGGGGGATACACACAAAGTTCCAAATTCCCTTTCTCTCCAGCACAAAAATCTTGTTCTATCAAATTTGTGAGAAACTTTTAAATCATCAAAACAGTATTCATTCCGCCTTAATTCTCCGTTCCTTGCTTTGAAACGTCAATAAGTAGAGGGGGTGCGGACTTCCCTTTAACACATCCCCCGATCGTGCCGAATTCATAGGATAAAATTTTTAAAGTCCAAATTCCACTACTCACGGGTCCTTTGTTATCCAGTCCAAATTTTGGGAAGAAAGTCAGCGCTCTCCGGCCATGGCTTGCGGCTTCGCTCTACTGAGGTAGCGGTCTACTCTCAGCACCACGCCACTCTCCGTACCCTCTCCGCAGCCTTTAAAAAGGCTCTTCGTGGGTCGGGGAGGGCGCTTAAGGTGCCCACCGAGTCACCAAGTCCGCAGGCTTCCGCGCCTGCGGTTTCTGAGGGTCCCCGTGTCGCCGGCACGGCAAGACCCGTCCTCAGTAGAGCCGATTCCCTCCGGAGCTCGGAGGGAATCCGCCATTAGCCGTTCGCGCTAACCCGGAAGTCCCGCCTTTTGCTTGTCTCAATGGAGGACGGAGGAGGTGTGTGTGTGTGTGTGTGTGTGTGTAGGCTAGGGGAAATTTGCATTTGTTGCCCTGCCCACTTTTGCCTCTGGCTCCACCCACCCACAACAAGTGGACCCCGGAAAGTTGCCCAGAAGGGGAAGGTGGCCCTCAGGCTGACAAAAAACCCCACTCCTGCTCTACGGAAACACTTTGCACGTGCTCAGAAGCTAACTACGTCTCTCTCACACATACGCGCACTCCGCTGTTTGTTGCTCACCAACCCTTGGTCGGGAAGCCGGACTTTGGTGGGGAAAGTGCTATGATTAATATAGATCGAGTTTGAGCCATTAAGCAATATCCCTTTGCCTCGAGCCCTGGAGTCAAATTGATTACCGAGTTACTTTTTAAAAGTAATATGATAGAGTGGTCCACGGCGAGTTTTGAAACAAGGCCAGAAGACCCATTTCGCCAATAACGCGTCCTTGCTGAGGGATTGCTTGGCCCCGGGAGGGGGAGGGGAAGGGGAAGGTAAAAATGGGGAGGGGGCATTTCTGACTAGGATTGCTTAGGAGGGGCTACGACGCACCCTCAGATTTCGCCCTTTGCACACAAGTCGAAGAAGCAAAAGGCAAAAACGAAGACGTCCCAAGTGTCTATATTTAGTTTTCTTCATCTGGAACCTGGGGGGTGGGGTAACAGATTGGTGCCTGCAAGCATCCTCGCTCCCGATCGCTTCATCTGCGTGCCTCTTGTTTTGAGGGACGCAGGTGGGCGAGGAGGGGCTGGGGGGGGGCAATTGCCCCCGCTCTCTCTAAGCGGCATCTTAACATGCGTGCAATTAGAAACAAGTGGCAAGAAGACAAGAGTGCCGCAGGCTGCGGCGTCTTCTGTAGCGACTCTCCCAAAGTGGCTGCTTTTCATCGGCCAATTTTGGCACTGACAGGTGGCTGGGTTTGCTTTCTTCTCTTGTTAAGAAGGCTCAGAGCGGGGAGGGGAAACTTGCCAAATGGCCATGATCCAAGGAGGGGCTTTGGGGAAGAACATGAGGAGAGCCTAGCTGCTGGATCAGGCCAAGGGGGGCCCATCTGGTTCAACATCCTGTCCTTGCATTGGCCAACCAGAGGCCCCCAATGGGAAGCCCACAAGCAACTTTCCCCAACTGCAGTTTCTTCCCAGCATCTCGGATGCAGATGCATTAACGCCTCCCAGCAGCCAAGGTAGAATATTGCCATCAGATTTTATATCACATGTCTAGTTATACACCTTTAGGCGCCAGGCAAAAACATTCCTCTTCAAGCAGACCTCTGGCTGATTAACATCAGCTACCCTTTTAAATGAGGGACACAGGTGGCGCTGTGGGTTAAACCACAGAGCCTAGGACTTGCCGATCAGAAGGTCGGCAGTTCGAATCCCTGCAACGGGGTGAGCTCCCGTTGCTTGGTCCCTGCTCCTGCCAACCTAGCAGTTTGACAGCACGTCAAAGTGCAAGTTAGATCAATAGGTACCGCTCTGGCGGGAAGGTAAACGGTGTTTCCGTGCACTGCTCTGGTTTGCCAGAAGCGGCTTCATCATGCTGGCCACACGACCCAGAAGCTGTACGCCAGCTCCCTCAGCCAATAAAGCAAGATGAGCGCCACAACCCCAGAGTCGGTCACAACTGGACCTAATGGTCAGGTCCTTTACCCTTTTAAATGTGTTGTGAAATGAAGGATAATTGGTTTGTTTTGTTCTAATTTTTATTATGTATTTTGTGTTTTCTTTATTGTATTTTTATGTTGTGAACAGCCCTGAGAGGCATTATATAAATCCAAATTAACAACAACAACAACAACAACAACAACAACAACAACAACAACAACAACAATAGACAGGCTCCAAGAACAGCAAACATATGTACCTGGTGTATGAACACACACAAGCATACACAATCAATCCTGCACAATGAGATATAATACAATATACAAAAAAGAAGAGAAGTGAGTTTGTGCAGGGGTTAAGCACCAATTTTAGGGGAGCTAAATAAACTGGAAATCACAGCAGAGTAATGACTATTTCATCCAAAAGAACCACAGAATTCTTATATTAAAAAAAGAAAAAGAAAGAAACAGAAAGCACACGAAAACAGTTAATATAAAAAGGCGGCCACGCTAGTAAAAGCCTTCTGAATAAAAAACAACAACAAGACAATTCATGTTCTTTCTATACAAATTGGGCAACGGACTATTTTTATAAAGCAAAACTTTGCCATGACCTGCCTGGGCAGACGTATTAATAAAGCGATTCTGTTGCACAGGTTAGTTAACCGGGAGCTTTGCAAAATCACTGACGTGCCACGTTAATTAAACTCGGTTGCTCGCCAAAAACAGATGCTTTAAACAATACCCCAAAGCTTGTGTACACATATTTTCCTGGGATGGGCCCTCTGGATGTTCCCATCATCCCTGACCATTGACAGTGCTTGGTTGCATGGTTGATGGGAGTTGGAGCCCAAAAATGTTCAGAGAGCCACAGGTACAAAGAGACATCTGGTTGGCCACTGTGAGAACAGGATGTTGGACTAGATGGGCCATTGGCCTGATCCAGCAGAGATCTGCTTAAGTTTTTATGTCCTAGGGGTGGGGCATGTCGCTTGTTGGGTCAACATCCCAGCTTGCCCTCAGCCAACCAAGTCACCTGCTTGTCCTTTCACCCTTCCCTCCGATCAGATTTAATTAGGCATGAAAAAATACAGTGGTACCTCTGGCGGCAAACGGGATTCGTTCCAGAGGCCCGTTCGCAACATTTTTGTTGTTGTTTGTTGTTTAGTCGTTTAGTCGTGTCCGACTCTTCGTGACCCCCTGGACCAAAACACGCCAGGCACTCCTGTCTTCCACTGCCTCCCGCAGTTTGGTCAGACTCATGTTGGCCACTTTGAGAACACTGTCCCACCATCTCATCCTTTGTCGTTCCCTTCTCCTTGTACCCCCCATCTTTCCCAACATCAGGGTCTTTTCCAGGGAGTCTTCTCTTCTCACGAGGTGGCCAAAGTCTTGGAGCCTCAGCTTCACGATCTGTCCTTCCAGTGAGCACTCAGGGCTGATTTCCTTCAGAATGGAGAGGTTTGATCTTTTTGCAGTCCATGGGACTCTCAAGAGTCTCCTCCAGCACCAGAATTCAAAAGCATCCATTCTTCGGCGATCAGCCTTCTTGATGGTCCAGCTCTCACTTCCGTACATCACTACAGGGAAAACCATGGCTTTAACTATATGGACCTTCTTTATGACCTAGGTTTGTCATTGTTTGCAACATTGAAAGAGCGCAACCCACAGTGGCGCGTCTGCGCACGAGCAAGTTGCGATTCGCAGCTTCTGTGCATACGCATGACATCATTTTGCGCTCCTGCGCATGCGGCGAAACCCAAAAGTAATCCTTTCCGGTAATTCCGGGTTGCCACGGGACGTAACCTGAAAGAATGTAACATGAAGCGGACGTAACATGAGGTATGACTGTATGGCAGAAACGGTAACCCGCGTTCAAGTTCTGCTTCTGCCAAGGAGAGCCAAGATAGCCAGAACTCTGGCTGCCTTCTTTTTCTCTTTCCTCAAAGCCCTCGGATGTTGCCTTCAAGGTCAAGACAGAGTCCGCCTCAGCCCATGAGCTCCTGTGTGCTGCTCCCCATTCCCTCCTGAGCTGCTCTGAACCGTGGATGCTTAGCAGCAATTAACTACAATCTGTTCTTTCTGCTTGCTGTCTTGGAATTTTTTTTTTTAAGTATAGAAATTTAATCCATCCAAGGATATCTCTGCTTTCCTCTCCCACCCTGAGAAACACCCTCTCCTGTCAAAAGTGAAGGAGACCATTTTGCCTGTATCCACTTAGGAAAACCGTGCACATCCTCAACCTCATCGAAATTTTCCTCCCGCCCAGATGAAACCTGTCAATACATCAAAGCCCAATCTTCACCTATAAGCTTGTAATTATCAAAGCAACATGCCGGGAGGATCAAATGAGCCCGCGTGGGTTTTCGGCGCTGCTTTCCCAAGCCCTCTTGCACCAATTAAAGAACACGCCCAAGGTCTGATCTTCTAAGGGCACCAGTGCCAATTTGCAAACCTAAAATAAAAAGGGAGCCCAGGGTGAGCATGGAGACCTACCAAGCAGGGTGAACAAGGTCATGTGCCAGGACGCAGGTGGGGCAAAGTTTCTCCCTGCCCCAGAGCGGTTAATGAATGCTGGAATTTGTGACTCCATGGTCCTGATCCTACAGCACTTGGAAGGTCAATGTTTTGGAGTACGATAGCCAAAGCGGTTGCTGTACGGAATCCAAGGCAGCACTGGGCTCAACTACTTTGGGCTGCAGGTGGGAGAGCCATTGGGGGGGGTATTCTCCCTGGAAACAGAAATTAGTGTGCTGTGGAGTCAGCTAGGTAAGCTCATTTCCTCTCCTGATGCACTAAGCCATGGGTAGGCAAACTAAGTCCCGTGGGCCGGATCTGGCCCAATCGCCTTCTAAATCTGGCCTGTGGACGGTCCGGGAATCAGCGTGTTTTTACATGAGTAGAACGTGTCCTTTTATTTAAAATGCATCTCTGGGTTATTTGTGGGGCATAGGAATTCGTTCCTATTTTTTCCCCAAAATATAGTCCAGCCCCCCACAAGGTCTGAGGGACAGTGGACCGGCCCCCTGCTGAAAAAGTTCACTGACCCCTGCACTAAGCTTTCTGCTTGCAGACGTGACTTGTCATTCAAAAGGAACCCCAGCCCCCCAAACCACTGGCAACCCGAAGGGGGGTGTTCCCCCTTA
The DNA here is from genome assembly GCF_964252035.2 of Podarcis erhardii. Taxonomy (NCBI): domain Eukaryota; kingdom Metazoa; phylum Chordata; class Lepidosauria; order Squamata; family Lacertidae; genus Podarcis; species Podarcis erhardii. The sequence continues at coordinate 35,472,326 of NC_138514.1, read as the reverse complement.
TCATCTTGTTTTGTGTGCACATTTGGGCCAAGCTGGACCCACATATACAGGAATGAGAGAAATACAGAAAGTGACAGAGAGTGACAAGGCATGGAGCTGGACAATCTTAAAAATTACCCAAATTATACCTCAGCTTGAGATAGAAAAGTAGCTGCATTAATTGACTAAACCACAGAGCCTAGGACTTGCCGATCAGAAGGTCGACGGTTCAAATCCCCACGATGGGGTGAGCTCCCGTTGCTCCTGCCAACCTAGCCGTTTGAAAGCACGTCAAAGTGCAAGTAGATAAATAGGTACCACTCTGGCGGGAAGGTAAACGGCGTTTCTGTGCACTGCTCTGGTTCGCCAGAAGCGGCTTAGTCATGCTGGCCACATGACCCGGAAGCTGTCTGCGGACAAACGCTGGCTCCCTCAGCCTATAGAGCGAGATGAGCGTGCAACCCCAGAGTTGTCCGCGACTGGACTTAATGGTCAGGGCATAGCTGTCAACTTTCAGATTTGAAAATAAGGGATCAGCAGCCTCGAAAATAAGGGATCAGCAGCCTCACCTATCCTGGGGACAGTCTACGGGATGTCTAACAATCTGGAACAGCAGTGGGAAGCAGCAGGAAACGGTGCTGGAATAAGGGAATTTCCCACAAAAAAAGAGAAGGATGACAACTATGGGTCAGGGGTCCCTTTACCTTTACCTAGATTATTATTATTGCTTATATGCTGCCCATCTGAATGGGTTGCCCCAGCCACTCTGGGCTGCTTCCAACAAAATGTTAAAACACACCAAAAGCCCCTCAGACATTAAAAAAAACCTCCCTGAACAGCGACAGTGGCTATCCAGGATTTCAGGCAGGGAGTCTTTTCCCCAGCCCTTTCACCCAGATTGGACCTGGGACTTTCTGCCTGCAAAGCAGATGTTCTGCCACTGGGCTGCATCCCTTCTCAAATGCCGAAAGGGCATCAAGTTGCATTGGCAGTGAAGTAGAATGGCATGGGGGGGGGGTTCTGAATTCGGTCAACTGCCATCTGCCTCTTTGATCAGTCCAAGTCTTTCACTCAATCACCAAAGGGGACAGACAATTAAAGGCAGGGAGGTGTTAAAACACCTCCCCACAGGAGACAAGAAACAGAGATCACAGAGGCGAAGCAAAACTCCCTGTTCAAAAGACTGACAGGCGGCTCAGATCTTGCAGAGACAAATTTGACAAAAGGCTCTCCCCGCCTGCAAGCGCCAAGATCCAAGGACCTTTTCTTCCCTACTCCCGAAGGAGAGTCAAAATGGCCCCAGAGCGTGCGCACAAATCTGTGTGCGTGGAGGCAGATGTCTCTTGTGCACGTGCTCAGCCAAAAAATGAGGACCACACACTACAGCAACTTGCAGGGAATTTCTTTCAATTGCCCCTGCCCAAGAAGAGGTCCCTAGTGGGCCACACACCCAACAGGGGAAGAGAGAGGGGAACGAGGTGGCGCTTTTCACATGCAGAGATTCCCCTCGGACGCAGAGAACTGGGTCAAAATTTCCATCCCAATTATCAGTCTCCCAAGTGACAATATCTTCTCTCGCTCTGTTCCCATATTTTCTAATGGTGGGGGTGAGGTTCACCTGGTTCCAGCTTGATGGGGATTTTAAAAGTTCGTAACTTAGCTCAGCTCGTCCTTTGGTGTTAGAACAATAAAGGTAAAGGTACCCCTGACCGCAAGGTCCAGTCACGGATGACTCTGGGGTTGCACGCTCATCTCGCTCTATAGGCCAAGGGAGCCGGCATTTGTCCGCAGACAGCTTCTGGGTCCTGTGGCCAGCATGACTAAGCCGCTTCTGGCGAACCAGAGCAGCACACGGAAACGCTGTTGACCTTCCCACCAGAGGAGTACCTATTGATCTACTTGCACTTTGACGTGCTTTTGAACTGCTAGGTTGGCAGGAGGAGGGACCGAGCAACGGGAGCTCACCCCGTCGCGGGGATTTGAACCGCCAACCTTCTGATCGGCAAGCCCTAGGCTCTGTGATATAGACCACAGCGCCACCTGTGTTCCCTCTCTCTCTTAATACTAGATACTAAATTGGGGGGTGGGGAACCAGAGCAGCGCACGGAAACGCCGTTTACCTTCCCGTCGTAGTGGTACCTTTTTATCTACTTGCACTTTGACGTGCTTTCAAACTGCTAGGTGGGCAGAGAAGGACTGAAGAACGGGAGCTCACCGTGTCGCAGGGATTCAAACTGCCAACCTTCCAATCGGCAAGTCCTAGGCTCTGTGGTTTAGACCACAGGACCACCCGCATCCCTGTTAGAACAATAGCAGGCCCACAATTCTGCAAGCACCTGGAGAAAATGTGTTTTATTATCAGCTGTAGTTTGTTCCAAGCATTGCAACTGGGATAGATACTGGCAAAATATATATTAATGTGGACCATGCCAGACCAGGTTGTTGGGTGGATCAGAGACAGCCAATCTCTAGAAACCAGGCACCATCCCTGGATTGTCAGACATGCTGGCTGGGGCTGACGGGAGCTGAGAGCGCAGCAATATCTGCAGGGCACCACGCAGGCCTCCCGTGCTAACCCATCTTAGCCCATGGCACTCCATGCTCTGGTAATGTCCAGGCTGGACTACTGAAATGAGCTCTATAAGGGGCTGCCCTTGAACACACCTCAGAAACTTAGGAACCTAGGAACCCCTACTGGGCAAAAGTGGCATTTACATTTGCTGCCCATGTTGACCTCCAGAGGGTCACCCAGAAGGGAGCACAGCCCTAGGAGTTAATCCGGATGCAGAGCCTGAAATCCACCAACACAGGGCCTAATCCGCCAGGGACTGCCTTGGCGAATGCTTTGCAGAAACAAAGAGTGTGATGAGGTCTGGAGAAAAGAAGCCTCGTCAGCATCGCCATCCAATATAATCTGTCGAATTAATGTGCCTTTGCTTGCTCTCTCGCTCTCCCTCCACTGCCATTGCTCCCCAATGCCCTGTGCTAACATCAACACGCCCCCCCCCCCAGCTCTCCAAGCAGCTGGGAGCCTTTATTAAGCTAATGGGATACTGCAAATGGTCTCCTATTAAGATGATGAATTCAAGATGGCCAACATGCCCCATTAGAATAATGGCCTAAATAATAGCCATCTCAGAGAACATTATCATCTGCAGAGAGGGAGAGAAAGAGAGCAAAAGAGGCGTTTGTGTCCTCCTGTTATTGCAAAACAAGGATTTCCCAGCTTCTTTCCTCCCTAGCAGGTGAAATTTAAGATTAGGATCAAAGGGTGAAGGGTCTGGCTATCCTCCCCACAGCCTCCATAATCACCTGGGAGATGCCAGGGACCACTTCTGTTTATTCTAAAAAATATTTTTTTTAATATACACAGAGGGAATATCAAAACTCTGTACTTGGAAATCAAGTCCACAGCCAGTAATCGTTCTGAGTGCCGTGCAAAATCTGCAGTTTGAATAATTTAGGTGGGCCCTGGCTAGTCGGAGGGCTGGAGATAGAAAGGGCAGTGCAATAGAGCCCTCTGAGCCATATCCCCAAGTGGTGCCCCACCTGTCAATCAACTGAGGCTGGGTGGCCCCGCCTACCTAGCAAAGCTGGTCTGCAGGGCATGGAGACAGGGAGACAGAGATGCCCCACCTTTGGACCAGAAGCAAAGAGAGCTGGGTTTGAATCCACATTTAACTGGAAAGCTCAGTGGGTGACCTTCTTGGGTTACTAGCTAGGCGTCAGCCTAACCCATCTAGCAGGGCTGTTGTGAGGATTAAAAAAGGGGGGGACCATAGATCTCTGGAGGAAGGGAGAGGTTTATATACATTTTAAAATGGCAGATTGTTGTTGTTGTTGTTGTTTAGTTGTTTAGTCGTGTCCGCCTCTTCGTGACCCCATGGACCAGAGCACGCCAGGCACTCCTGTCTTCCACTGCCTCCCGCAGTTTGGACAGACTCATGCTGGTAGCTTCCAGAACACTGGAAGTGCCTTCCAGAACACTTCTTGCAGTCCATGGACCTTTGATGGCAAGGTGATGTCTCTGCTTTTTAAGATGCTGTCTAGGTTGGTCATTGCTTTTCTCCCAAGAAGCAGGCGTCTTTTAATTTCGTGACTGCTGTCACCATCTGCAGTGATCATGGAGCCCAAGAAAGAAAGTGAGTCCTATTGAATTCAATGGGGCTTGCTCCCCAGAAGGTGGGGTTGGGGCTGCAGGCTAAGGAGCTATGCTTGGTATGTGTTGTGTGTGTGGTTTTTAAAGTGGGTGGGCAGAGAGACCCACATCCACTGAAAGAGAGAGAAAGAAAGAGGGAGGGAGGGAGGGAGCGCGCGATATCTGCCTAGCCATAAAAGGTACTTTCACAAGGCCATACACTGTACTTAGGCGAAATAGACGACCCTCCATGGAATTGGGATTCCGAAAACATCTCAGATATCAGATTCATTTAACCAGATTAGTCTTCTGGGATGGGATTATTAGGTCCATTGCGCTTTCCCCTTCCTCAGCCCCCCCCCCCATTACAATCCCATGGGGAATGGGGGGGGGTTAGCAGAGGCATTCCCGCCTCAGTAAGATCTTAATGAATGGTGCCTTGTGGGCGGATGCCGGCAGGACGGTAATTAATGTAGTCATTCTCCATCGCTTGGAGAAACTCTTTATCTGAAGCAGAAATGGACAGACCCATCAATTCCACTTTCCCTCAGCTACTTTCCCTCTACTTTCCCTCTTTTAAATTCCGTTCTCCCTATTTCCAAACCGCTCGGCAGATCTCCCAGTGAAAAGATCGCACAAAAACTCGCAGGCGCCCTTCCTTCACAGATCCATTTGGGGGGATGCAGTCGTGCCTTTAAAAAGATGCATCCTTCTGCATGAAATTTCCCCGATGGCACAGTGACGTTGAGTATACTTTTCAGTGAAAATGTTTTGGATCAGAGGTAGGAGAGGCCAGAGTGTGCCGCTAACATAAGGCTAGTCATGGCACAGAATTAAAAAAATTCCCAGTCTCTCCTGCATGTACATATTTGTTGTTGTTTAGTCGTGTCCGACTCTTCGTGACCCCCTGGACCAGAGCACGCCAGGCACTCCTGTCTTCCACTGCCTCCCGCAGTTTGGTCAAACTCATGCTGGTAGCTTCGAGAACACTGTCCCACCATCTCGTCCTCTGTCGTCCCCTTCTCCTTGTGCCCTCCATCTTTCCCAACATCAGGGTCTTTTCCAGGGAGTCTTCTCTTCTCATGAGGTGGCCAAAGTATTGGAGCCTCAGCTTCAGGATCTGTACTTCCAGTGAGAACTCAGGGCTGATTTCCTTAAGAATGGATAGGTTTGATCTTCTTGCAGTCCATGGGACTCTCAAGAGTCTCCTCCAGCACCAGAATTCAAAAGCATCAATTCTTCGGCAATCAGCCTTCTTTATGCTCCAGCTCTCACTTCCATACATCACTACCGGGAAAACCATGGCTTTAACTATATGGACCTTTGTTGGCAAGGCATGTACATACACACACCCATAAACTCACCACCCTACCACTTTCGTTCTTTCTTTTTTACGCAGATGTTGACCAGGCGGAGTGGAATTGTCAAGCCTCCCCCAGAAAGATATATTCATTACAGAGAGGAAAGTCGCTTTTCTGAGCCACGTGGTTGCAGCTGACTTCCTCGATCCCAGCCCTGCACTCCAGGGAATAGTCTCTCGCTCTCTCCGCCTGTCAGCGCTGTGATTAAAAAAGAAATTCCACAAAGCGGCTCTTCCAGCACAAGCCGACAAAAACAGGAAATCGCAGCTCCGAGGCAAAGTTGCGTCGTCACTGCGAGGAAGAGCGCACGTGGGCTGCAGGGTCACGAGTTCAAATCCTGTGCTCCTCCTGTGGGACCCTGCCACACGCAGTGCTAAAGAGCCGCTGTCTGGCAGAGGACAGAGCGCTGGACCTGAGCCAGGGTTCAAATGCCCACTCAGCAGTGAAGCTCAGCCCAGCCGCTCTCAGTCCTAGCTACCTTGAAGGGTTGTAGAGAAGAGATTGAACCTGGGACCTTCTGGATGCAATGCAGGGGCTCTACCAGCTGAGCTACACTCTTTCCTAAGTGTACATAAAGACCATATCCAAACTCTAATCAATAATAATAATAATTTATTTATACCCCGCCCATCTGGCTGGGCTTCCCCAGCCACTCTGGGAGGCTTCCAACAAAATATTAAAATACAGTAATGCATAAATCATTAAAAGCTTCCCTAAACAGGGCTGCCTTCAGATGTCTTCTAAAAGTCTGGTAGTTGTTGTTCTCCTTGACATCTGGTGGGAGGGCGTTCCACAGGGTGGGCATCACCACCGAGAAGGCCCTCTGCCTGGTTCCCTGTAACTTGGCTTCTCGCAGTGAGGGAACAGCCAGAAGGCCCTTGGCACTGGACCTCAGTGTCCGGGCAGAATGATGGGGGTAGAGACGCTCCTTCAGGTATACTGGACCGAGGCCGTTTAGGGCTATAAAGGTCAGCACCAACACTTTGAATTGTGCTCGGAAACGTACTGGGAGCCACTGTACCGTAGGTCTTTCAAGACCGGTGTTATATGGTCTCGGCGGCCGCCCCCAGTCACCAGTCTAGCTGCCGCATTCTGGATTAGTTGTCGTTTCTGGGTCACCTTCAAAGGTAGCCCCACATAGAGTGCATTGCAATAGTCCAAGCGGGAGATAACCAGAGCATGCACCACTCTGGCGAGACAGTCTGCGGGCAGGGAGGGTCTCAGCCTGCGTACCAGATGGAGCTGGTAGACAGCTGCCCTGGACACAGAATTGACCTGCGCCTCCATGGACAGCTGCGAGTCCAAAATGACTCCCACCTGGTCCTTCAGGGGCACAGCTACCCCATTCAGGACCAGGGAATCCTCCACACCTGCCCGCCTCCTGTCTCCCCAAAACAGTACTTCTGTCTTGTCAGGATTCAGCCTCAATCTGTTAGCTGCCATCCATCCTCCAACTGCCTCCAGACACTCACACAGGACATTCACAGCCTTCATTGGTTCTGATTTGAAAGAGAGGTAGATAACACATATACCAGTTATCCAGATCAGTCAAAATATTCTGATCATAGTCAGGTAACTTTAAAACACACACACACACCCCTTAAAATTTTCATACATTAAACTCAAAACAGAAAATCAGCTAATATCCCTTTTTTCCTGCTGCTCCGGAGGGTAGGACCTATGGCTTCAAATTACAAAACAAAATAAAAAAATTCCTTCCAGTAGCACCTTAAAGACCAACTGAGTTAGGTCTTTAAGGTGCTACTGGAAGGAATTTTTTTATTTTGTTTTGACCATGGCAGACCAACACGGCTACCTATCTGTAATTCAAATTACAAGAAAGGCGATTCCAACTAAACAAGAAGAGCTTTCTGATGGGAACACGTGTTCGGCAGTAAAACCGTCTCCCTCGGGAGGTTCATTGGAGGTTTTTAAGCAGAGGTCGGGCGGCCCTCTGTCATGGATGCTTTAGCCAAGATCCCTGCATTGCAGGGGGGTGGACTGGATGACCTTTGGGGTCCCTTCCAACTCCACAATTCTATGGTTCTTCATATAAAAAGGTTTGGCAGCAGCTTCTAAGCACCTTGCACAACTAGTCAGGGAGTGAGTTATGCTGGGGGTTGGCCGTGGCTCTTGTGCATGCTGAATTTTCAGTTTTTTCTTGCCCTTTTCATTTATTTTTATTTTTTAAAGTGTTACACTTCTCCAACCCTTGGGGCTACTCTGAATCTGCCGATTCCTCCCTCCTGTTCCTCGAGAGTCCTACAGAGGTACCTCGGGTTACAGACGCTTCAGGTTACAGATGCTTCAGGTTACAGACTCTGCTAACCCAGAAAGAGTACCTCAGGTTAAAAACTTTGCTTCAGGATGAGAACAGAAATCGTGCTCCGGCGGCGCAGCAGCAGCAGGAGGCCCCATTAGCTAAAGTGGTGCTTCAGGTTAAGAACAGTTTCAGGTTAAGAACGGACCTCCGGAACGAATTAAGTTCTTAACCCGAGGTACCACTGTATTTCGGCTCTGTTCCCACGGGCACTTGCCACCTGAGTTTGCTATTATCCAGAACACACAACAGAGTGCTCCCCATTCTGAATATCTCACTGGTGTGGGGTTCTTTCCCCCCCCCATAACTCTCCCCTCCATCCCATTCCTTGCAAAACAGGAGTTGCAAAACAGCCACGCATGATCGCGGGGCCCTCGTGAAAGCACTGCTGTAAAGAGAGCGATCCAGTCCGACGCCCTGGTAGGATTCGCTCCGTGAACCTTTCTCTCCGTAAAACACGGCGACGGCAGCGCCCTCTCTTCGCTGTTGTAAACATGCAGCAGGGCAACCCAGAAGAACAGAACTCGCTGGGGGTGGGCTGGGTGTGTGTGTGTGTGTGTGTGTGTGTGTGTGTGTGGTGGAAATGGCATTCTAATCCACCTTGGTTGGAAGGGAGACTCTCTCCGAAGGGCAGTAATTCAACCTATTAAACGCCTGGACAGAGTCGGCCATCTGCTAACGGTCTTTGAGGAATACCACTGCATAATTCAATAAAAGAAAACCAGAGCGGTGGGGGCAGCGAGAGAGAGAGAGAGAGAGAGAGAGAAGGCTCTGCTTTCATTGAATCATAAGTCACCGCTGAAGTAATTATATTTTTTATATCCCTATCAGAAGGCAACAGGGTTTATCGGTTTTACTGGCTTCCCAAAGCAATCCGACTGCTCCACCAAGGTCACGGGGGGGGGGGGCATCCAAGCTTAACCCTTCCTCGTCTGCCAAGAAAAAAAAAGCCGAGAGAATGATGGGTCCAGCTTTCGAAAGCCATATTGGACAAAAGAGGCCTTTGATAATTCGGACGGCCTACCCAGAATCCTTTGCAAAGAACTCGAAAGCCATGTGCCTGGCCATTGGCGGGGTATTTAGGGCAAAGCAAAAAATAACCCCTTTGTATTCATAAGGTGTGGAAGTGCTTACTTGGGGGGGTGTATTTAGGAGCAGGTGGTGGCAAATTTTGAGGGCGGCAGAACAAATTAATCACGTTGCAGAAACAGAGCATTTGACTCTTTTATACGTATTATGTATGTGATTTAGCATATTATGGCTTATTGTCAATGCTAGCCCTACTCAGAGCAGACCCATTGAAAATAATGGACATAACTAACCTGGGCCCATTAATTTCAGTAGGTCCTGTCTGAGTAAAACTTAGCTGGCTACAACCCAATTATAATCGGACTCACTAACAACACAAGTGGCTTGGACGTAAGTGAGCGCTTGGCACAAAAAGCAATTTAAAACTCAGTTGGGTCCAAACTGCCTAAATCTGCATATAAATCTGCATATAAACTCCTCCTTTGCCCCTAGGTGTGAGAGTCCATGTTGCGGTGGGTGGGTGTGTCTGTTGTCATTGCAAGTTCATTGATTCCTTCCGTGAGTGGGCGGCTTGCGAGCGGCGTCAATGGCACAATCCCCAACTGGTGGGCACTGCTGGTGTTTCAAAGGACTGTTTGTGTGTTGCTACATTTGCGGTTCTCTATGTTGTTGTCCTCGCACCCCCAACACCTGAGCAAGCATGGGATACAGCGGGTATCCCATAAGGGACACAGGTGGCACTGTGGGTTAAACAACAGAGCCTAGGACTTGCCGATCAGAAGGTCGGCGGTTCGAATCCCCGTGACGGGGTGAGCTCCCGTTGTTCAGTCCCTGCTCCTGCTAACCTAGCAGTTCGAAAGCATGTCAAAGTGCAAGTAGATAAATAGGTACCACTCCTGCGGGAAGGTAAATGGCGTTTCCGTGAGCTGCTCTGGTTCGCCAGAAGCGGCTTAGTCATGCTGGCCATGTGACCCGGAAGCTGTACGCCGGCTCCCTCGGCCAATAAAGCAAGATGAGCGCCGCAACCCCAGAGTCGTCACGACTGGACCTAATGATCAGGGGTCTCTTTACCTTTACCTATGTTGTTGTCCCTGCACCCCCAACACCTGAGCAAGCATGGGATACAGCAGCCATTATGGCACATTAGCTTCCCCCCACCCCCAAGGGTAAGGGAAATATGGGATTGCTCCGGTAGAGGTATTTCTGGAAGATATTGGAGGCAATAAATTACCTCCGAACATTATGGGCAGGTATCCTATGAGAATATATGCATCAATGGCGGAATTAATGAAGCCTCCAGCTGCAAAACAAAATACAGAGGTACAGAAAGAAGGCGGTCCAATATCTCTGATAAGAACTGGATACCATCCTTAATCGACTGATGCACTCATTGGATCTGTTGCATTCTAATGGTTCATAAGAACACAGGAGAGCCTGGCTGCTGGATCAGGTCATGGGAGGCCCATTTAGCCAAGCATCCTGGTTTCACAGTGGCCCACCTGCATGTGAATAGACACTTATAGGGCCTATAACTAGAATGCCACAAATGAGGATGGAGTGTCTATTCACATGCAGGTTATAGAGCGTCAGACGCGGGTGGCGCTGTGGGTTAAGCCACAGAGCTTAGGACTTGCCGATCAGAAGGTCGGTGGTTCGAATCCCCACGACGGGGTGAGCTCCCATTGCTTGGTCCTTGTTCCTGCCAACCTAGCAGTTTGAAAGCACGTCAAAGTGCAAGTAGATAAATAGGTACCGCTCCGGCGGGAAGGTAAACAACGTTTCCGTGTGCTGCTCTGGCTCGCCAGAAGCGGCTTAGTCCTGCTGGCCACATGACCCGGAAGCTGTACGCCGGCTCCCTTGGCCAATAAAGCAAAATGAGCGCCGCAACCCCAGAGTCGGTCACAACTGGACCTAATGGTCAGGGGTCCCTTTACCTTTTTAGTTATAGGGCCTAGCAGCAAAAGGCCTGCTTCTGAGGTTGCCAGGGCCATCCGCCTGAACCATTTTGGAAACAGCTGGCTGGCTTGTTGGACCTTGCCTGTTCTTGTAAAGCCAGGGCAGGGAGCCTGCAGCTGCCCAGATGTTGCAAGGCAGCCAATGTTGAATGGTTTCTTTAAATGTAAAGGTTCATCATTGTTCCACCTAATGTGTATGTCTTTAAGGGGCCAGAGCAAGGGCCAGAGCAAGATAACGAGACCCAGCTTTACAGCTGTGAAACATAGCAGGTGCTGCTGAGTTGCATTGATTAAGGTGTGTCAGCATTTGCATGTAGTATATAAGGAGCAGCACCTAGCTCTCCCATTACCCTGGGGGTTGGGTTGGTGGTTGGGTCTGGTTTGTTGTTAATGTATTTAGTGTATAAGGAGTTTTTGTTTTTGTAATTAAAACCTTGTTTAAGTTATTTTTGAGTCCCTTTCTTTTTAATGCATGGTCTCCCCAGCAAGCTCTCTGCAGCGCTACCATACTGCAAATAGCCAACATCTTTGGTTATGGGCCCAGCTGCTGAGTGGATGACTGCATATTTTTGGACTCTGAGAAAGGTTTGAAAACTCCTTCTCCTGTTAGTGGAGTTTTGTGGGTCTGGAAGATTTCCAGAATGGTTGACCGGGTTCCTGAAGCTGAGAAGGCTCTGGTCTTCCCACAGCTAACAGATGAGAACTATAGTTTATGGTCTTTTCGGGTGGAGGCGCTTTTGACCTCTAGGGAAGTATGGACCTATGTAACTGAAGACCCTCCTGACCCTGTAACTAATGCTTGGTCGAAAGGAGATGCAAAAGCCAGGGCGATAATTAATTTGGCAGTCAGCGACCAGCAAGTAGTCTATATAAGGAATAAGAAAACTGCCAAAGAAATGTGGGACAGTCTTGCAGCAGTGCATGTTAGAAAAGAGTCAGCGTCTGCATTGACGTTTTTCAAGCAGCTGTACCAGACGAAGTTGCAGCCTGGTGGTGATTTGGCAGCACACTTGAGACGTCTGGAGGCAATACGCGGCGAATTAATTCGAAGGGACATGGACATACCTGATATTCAGTATGTTTTTATCATTCTTTGTTCCCTTAACGAGGACTTTGATGGTGTAGCTAGCCAGATATCTGCCGTCCCACCAGCACAATTAACTGTGGAAGGGGTAACGGCAAGATTAATGGGCGAGTTGGATAGAAGGGAGGCTTGTGCCATAAGCACTCCTATTTCCAGAAGTAATGAGGAACGCCGTATGCAAACTTGTGGTGATGCGACTGCATTTAAAGCTGCAAAGCGTTGTTGGTTCTGCAATAAGCAAGGACATTTTGCAAAGGACTGCAGAGTCAAAAGAAAGCAAAGTACTCCCAAGCCTGTTTCTGATCGTCAGTCACGGTTGTCATCTCAGCAGCCAACATCGCACCGTAAAGACAGAAACGAGCCGCGAGCTTTTCACGCTCGGACTGCAGATCATAAAAGAATTAAAGGTGCCAAGTGGAATTCTTTTATTGTGGACTCAGGAGCTTCTCACCACGTTTGCAACAATCGAAGCTTGTTTATTTCTTTCGAAGAGGAAATTGGTAATGTACATTTAGCCAATTCACAAGTCTTGCAGTCACTTGGCAGAGGTACTGTTAAACTTGACTCTTTAAACATTACAATAGCGAACTGCATTTACTGCCCATCAGTGGACAACTTATTATCAGTAAGGTGTTTTGCTCGTCAAGGCATAAGTGTGCGTTTCTTAAATTCAATGTGTGAGTTTTTTGAGGGGAACAAACGTCTATTGTATGCCCGGGAGTCTGATGGTTTATATAGACTGTATTTTCGCACCTACTCCAAATTGCCTATAAATTGCAGAGCAGCACAGTCAAGCCAGGGGTTGAGGAATGCAAGGCCTCATTCCGGGTGTCTCCACGAGGCGCACAGAATTCTGGGACACTTGAATTTTGCTGATGTAATTAGGACGAAGAATATTGTTAATGGCCTCAACTTAAAGCCATGTAAATTCTTTATGCAATGTTTATCCTGTTGCAAGAATAAGATTAAGGTTGCACGCAAGGGTAGGTGCTCAGATAGGAAAGTAACTGAGCCATTTGAGCGTGTACATTGTGATTTAGTTGGGCCACTCCCACCATCATTAGGAGGTTCTAAGTACTGGCTTACCCTCATAGACCAGTATAGTAGATATTGTTGGACTTATGCAATAGCTGACAAGTCCCAAGCATTTGAGAAGTACAAAGTTTTTTGCAACTGGGTAAAAACGCACTTTAACAAACCAATTAAGAACCTGTTCTCTGACCGGGGCGGGGAATTTGTTTCTGAGGATTTTGAGAAATTCCTGGAAGCGCAGGGGACTACTCATGAGTTATCTTGCCCCCGAAGTCCCTGGCAAAATGGGCTTGTTGAAGTTGTGCAGCGTGACCTGCAGGCAGGGGTTAAAACGTATCTGCACGATGCTAATCTGCCCAAAGACTTTTGGGCTGAAGCGCTTAATGCGTTTTGTTATGTCAGAAATCGCAGTTATCATTCTGGTTTAGATGTCACCCCCTATGAGAAGCTGTTTAAAAAACGCCCTAATCTGAAATACCTACGCATTTGGGGTTCAGATGTAATTATGCATTATCCCGCTAAGCAGAAATTGGGTGAGCGTAGTGTCCAGGGTAAATTAATGGGCTACCAGCAGGGGGCGTACAGAATTTACATACCAGCAACTGGCAAATTTCATATTACCAGAAGCATGATACAAACTGTAAATTGGAATGGAGTTGCTGTTTTCCAAGATACTGATGGTATAGATAATACTGAGGAAGAAGAGGAAGAAGCAGCAGCAGCAGCAGGGAATAATGGTGCTTCTGAATTAATGGAAAAAGACAAAAAGCCTGTTGAATCTGATAATTTGTTTGATGATTTAAAGTCACAGGCACCCAAGGATAGGTTAGATTCTCTTGAGTTTTCTGATCGTGAGCTTAGCCTACAGGGACCTCTTCAGTCTGACAATGATGATTTACAACCTGAAACTAGTAGTTCACTTAGTCCCATTAAGTCTGAGGAGTCTGACTCTCCTTCTGGACTAAGACGTTCAGATAGAAAGAGGCAGAAGCCACAACGATTTGCAGATGAACATTTTAATACTGTGTATGCCAGTAAGGTGGTTTTTGAGCCAAAAAGCTACAGTGACGTTCAGAATTTACCTAAGCACCAAGCTGCAAATTGGTATAAAGCTATGAACTCTGAGATAGCTTCTTTAAAAGAGCATAACACTTGGTCTCTTGTACCACAAACCCCAGATATGAGACTTATTGATTCAAAATGGGTTTATAGAGTTAAAATGAATGACAAAAATGAAGTTGTAAGGTACAAAGCAAGATTAGTTGCTAGGGGTTTTCAACAAATTCCAGGCGAAGATTATGATTTGTATTATTCACCAAGTGTAAAATATGAAACAGTTAAACTTTTGTTAAAAGATGCATCACAACGTGGACATTCTGTTTATCACCTAGATATAAAAACTGCATATTTGTTTGCAGATTTAAAAGAACAAATTTTTATGCGTGTTCCTGAAGGCATAGACGCTGCTGAAGGTTTGGTATGCAAATTAAATAAATCCCTTTATGGTCTGCACCAAAGTGGAAGGAATTGGCACCAAACTTTAGCAAAAGAATTGCTGAATATTGGTTTTTCACAAGGAAAGGCAGACAATTGTATGTTTATAAAGGAAAGGGCAAACTCTGTAACAAAGATATGTGTGTATGTAGATGACGTGTTAATTTCTACAAAAACTAAAAATGAATATGTCCCAGGTGATAATCAAATTGCGGACATTTTTACAAAAGCACTTCCAAAGGTTACACATGAAAAACATGTACAAAGTATGCTTTATGTTTTTGTTCCACAATGATGAACCGCAGGGGAAATGTTGAATGGTTTCTTTAAATGTAAAGGTTCATCATTGTTCCACCTAATGTGTATGTCTTTAAGGGGCCAGAGCAAGGGCCAGAGCAAGATAACGAGACCCAGCTTTACAGCTGTGAAACATAGCAGGTGCTGCTGAGTTGCATTGATTAAGGTGTGTCAGCATTTGCATGTAGTATATAAGGAGCAGCACCTAGCTCTCCCATTACCCTGGGGGTTGGGTTGGTGGTTGGGTCTGGTTTGTTGTTAATGTATTTAGTGTATAAGGAGTTTTTGTTTTTGTAATTAAAACCTTGTTTAAGTTATTTTTGAGTCCCTTTCTTTTTAATGCATGGTCTCCCCAGCAAGCTCTCTGCAGCACTACCATACTGCAAATAGCCAACAGCCAACGCCAGGAACAGGAAACCTGCCCACGTTGCTTATTCAATTCTTTCCAAGAGCCAAAACGAAATAAAAGCTGTGCCCGTCTTATTTTGATGTGCAAAAAATGTAGTAAAAAAATTAAATGTCAGGGCGGGGGGGGGGGAGAGGGAGAGAAAGGCAGCTGCATGTAGATTTTAAGATGTGGCAAAACCCCACCACCACCCTGTTTCACATGCAAGCATACCATCTTCCTTCAAAAACTAATTTTAGAAGCCCTTTGCATTTCTGGAAGGCAGCCCAGAACGGAGGCAGTCTGGCATAAGAACCGGGCACACACACACATACCATGTCGAAGAAGAAGAAGGGAGGGGGTAGATATTTCTCTGCCACCCACTTTGAGGAAGGCAGAAGCCACAGCATTTGTGAGAGCTGTAGAAATACTGCAGAGACGTCTGGAGGTGTGTTTGGCCAGGAAATGTTCCCTCGGGCAGAAGGCAGTTTGGGAAGACACACACCCCCTTCCCCTCTCCTCTCCTCTGTTCAACCTCTTCGCAGCAACCCCCAGCTCCCCAAACCTATGGCCCTGCGGGTGTTGCTAGGCACCATCTCCTGTCAGCCTCATGGCCCTGACCAGGCGTGATGGGAGCAATTTATTGACATATTTGTTTCTTCTTGCTCTGGAGGGTAGGACTTGAACCCAAGGCTTCAAGTGAGGAGAAGGAGGAGAAGAAGAAGAAGAAGAAGAAGAAGAAGAAGAAGAAGAAGAAGAAGAAGAAGGGGAGGAGTCGGAGTCTGGATTTGATATCCCGCTTTATCACTACCCGAAGGAGTCTCAAAGCGGCTAACAATCTCCTTTCCCTTCCTCCCCCACAACAAACACTCTGTGAGGTGAGTGGGGCTGAGAGACTTCAGAGAAGTGTGACTGGCCCAAGGTCACCCAGCAGCTGCAGGTGGAGGAGCGGGGAAGCGAACCCGGTTCACCAGATTACGAGACTACCGCTCTTAACCACTACACCACACTGGCTCTCAGAAGAAAGGAGATTCCGACTAAACGTCAGGAAGAACTTTCTGGCCATAAGAGCTGTTTGGCAGTGGAACGGTCTCTCTCGGGAGGTGGTGGCCTCTCCTTCCTTGGAGGTTTTTAAGCAGAGGATGGGTGGCCCTCTGTCATGGATGCTTTAGCTGAGATCCCTGCATGACTTAGGTCTAACTAGGGTCTTTCCGAAGTAAAACTTAGGCCCCTTTTGCTCTATATATTTAAAGCAGTATCGTAGCTTTAAGCAGCTGTGCCTTCCCTCTAAGTCTCCTGAGAATTCCAGTTTTTTTAAGTGTATATATATGTCCAGTAGCATCTTAAAGGTAAAGGGACCCCTGACCATTAGGTCCAGCCGTGGCCAACTCTGGGGTTGCGGCGCTCATCTCGCTTTACTGGCCGAGGGAGCCGGCGTACAGCTTCCGGGTCATGTGGCCGGCATGACTAAGCCGCTTCTGGCGAACCAGAGCAGCGCACGGAAATGCCGTTTACCTTCCCGACGGAGTGGTACCTATTTATCTACTTGCACTTGACATGCTTTCGAACTGCTAGGTTGGCAGGAGCAGGGACCGAGCAACGGGAGCTCACCCCGTCGCGGGGATTCGAACCGCTGACCTTCTGATCGGCAAGTCCTAGGCTCTGTGGTTTACCCACAGCGCCACCCACATCCTTTAGAGACCAACTAAGTTTGTTCTTGGTATGAGCTTTCCTGTGCATGCACACTTCTGAGTTGTTAGGAGACACACACACCCCTCACAAACAGGACTGACTGTTAAACCACTGTTAAAAATGGCATCGTAGTCCTTTAAATATATACTGCAGGCAGGGCCTTAAATACAACCCACGTGAATTAATGCAGGGAGAGAGGTATGGGTCTCAGAGCTTGTGTGAAGTTCATTCTACTGAATCCCAGACTTCCCACCACTGGGATCCAAGAGAGAGTAAAGAATGGCTATTTGGAGGAGACAAGAGGAGGCAGCTGAACGTGAGTTTTGAGATGTCCTTTTGTAACGACCAGAAGGAACAGTGTCACTTCCCAGCAGCTGCATAAAAACAGACCTGCCACAGGAGTTGCTGCATAAACAGGAAGCTGGGAGAGGACTATTTTTACTGACAACGGGGAGGAAATGCTGTCGACGCCACGGCCTCCACCACAGTAGCCCCCTGGAAGGGTTGGCACAGCTTTGCTCACTCCAGGGAGAGGATCGCTCTGAAACCACCAACCTCTATGAAAAACAAGGAGTCCCAAAAGCAGGAATTTGCTTGGCCAAGAAGGGATATCTGCTCCCTGAAATTAGGAGCTGCCTTATTGGGAACGTGGGTGGCGCTGCGGGTTAAACCACAGAGCCTAGGACTTGCCGATCAGAAGGTTGGCGGTTCGAATCCCCGCGACAGGGTGAGCTCCCGTTGCTCAGTCCCTGTTCCTGCCAACCTAGCAGTTTGAAAGGACGTCAAAGTGCAAGTAGATAAATATGTACTGCTCTGGCGGGAAGGTAAACGGCATTTCCGTGCGCTGCTCTGGTTCGCCAGAAGCGGCTTAATCATGCTGGCCACGTGACCCGGAAGCTGTACGCCGGCTCCCTCGGCCAATAAAGCAAGATGAGCGCCGCAACCCCAGAGTCGGCCACGACTGGACCTAATGGTCAGGGGTCCCTTTACCTCTACCTTATTCTGAATTGGGGAATTGCTCCATCCAGGTCTGTATTCTCAACACTGACCGGCAGCAAATCTCCAGGGTTTGTCTACACTCAGAACTGTAGACTGGAATGAGCTCGATGGAGTATTGGTCTGACTCAGGAAAAAGCAGCCTCCTCCTTAAACCCACCCTTTTATTCAGCATCATGAGGACTGGAGTCTTGGTTTTTGTTGTTGAAGAGCATCTGCTTGGCAGGCAGAAGGGTGCAGGTTCAAGTACAGCTGGGGAAGATTCATAGACTCATAGAACTGTAGAGTTGTAAAGGGCCCCCCAATGGTCATCTAGCCCAACCCCCCGCAATGGAGGAATCACAGCTAAAGAATCCCTGACAGGTGGCTATCCAAGCTCTGTTGGAAACCTCCAATGAAGGAGAGACCACCACCTTCCAAAGTCATAGAATCATAGCTCTCCCGAAACCCTGGATAGCTGCTGCCGGTCAATGTAGGCAATGCTGAACTAGGTGAGGCAACTGAACTCCGCATATAAGGCAGTAAATAAGGCAGATATGAAAGTCACCTGTTCATTCAGAGCTATGAGGACTAGACTCTTGCTTTATTTTGAAGGAAAGGATCAGAACCCAGTGGGACAGCATCTGCGTTGCACACAGAACATCCCACCTTAAATCCCCAACATCTGCTGGTAGGGCTGAGAATGTCTCCCCATCTGAAACCCTAGAGAGCTGCTGCCAGTCAGTGCGGATAACCACCAGCTAGATTCCCCAAGGGCCTGGCTCCATATAAAGGCAGTTTCTCATTTTCTTAAATCCTTACTCAGCCGCATGTTTGTTCAAATCGTACGCAGCAGAAATGTCAAGGGCCGAAGCACAACTGAACAGCACCTAACACATTAGCCCCCAAAAATATATTGGGGGGGTGATGTATGCTCCCACTCCCTGAAGGCTATGGGGTGGGGTGAGGAGACAGGAGGCGGTGGCGGCTGCCCCACAGCAATTCCCTCCCCACCCCCTGAGCCACACTTCGCACCGGCTCGCTGTTGGTTCCCGAAAGCCACCCATCAAGAGCCATTCTGGTTCAATTACCTCTCTGATTAATATATTTATCAAGGCAAAAAATGAATCACGGGTTCAGTCCTTGCGCTGTCAGGGGTGACAGATGGGCCACTCTCCACCCACCCATTAAATTCCTCTCTCCGCTCCCTCTGCCTGCTCCAAACCTCTCCCAGTGTTTCCTGTCGCCACGGAGCCCTGATCAACACCTGCCACTTTCACCCAGGCTCCCCTGGCACGCAGGCTCTCTGTTGCAGTGCCACAGTGGCACCATTGCGGATGCAAATCCATCGAGCCGTGGCTTACGTTTATCAACATGCACTTAGTTTTATGGGACAGGGTTAAGTGCAAAAATAGAGCCCTGCCCCGATGAGCTTACAATGAGTTGGATTGACTTACAAGCCTTTGTTGGTACTAGGTAGCATATTTTTGGAAAAAAACAGGGTTGGAAACCTCCGGTTCGCGTGTCTAATTAGCTGCCTGGTTTAATTCCACTCACCTTGCAAATTTGGCCCATGGCGGGTATGAGAGACACCCCAGGCTAAAAATGTTCCCCACTCTGATATAAATTAATAAACAAACTGCCATCTAAAGATTGAGAAGACATCTGAAGGCAGCCCTGTATAGGGAAGCTTTTAATGTTTGATGTTTTAATGTGTTTTTATATTTTGCTGGGAGCCGCCCTGAGTGGTTGGGGCAACGCAGTCAGATGAGAGGCATATAAAGAACAAAATTATTAATTATTATTATTATTATTATTATTCCACTCCTCTGAGTGGAGGAGGATCCCGCTTCTGCCCAGGCCAGTCCAAACCCTAAAAGGGATGAATCAACACATCCTCAACCACCAACTAGATTTCCTTAATGGAGCAACGGCAATCATTTTCACCACACCTTGATTCAAATTTGGCAAAGTGTTTGATGGGAGATAGGGGGCAGAGACAAATCACAAGAGCAGATTTCAACTGGTCCACAAAATGCTAGACACCCATGAGAATTTTTTCTGCTGGATCAGGCCTGATATGCCCCTCTAGTCCAGCATCCCATTCTCGCAGGGGCCAACCAGATGGGGAGCCCACAAGCAGGTCCTGAGAGCAAGAGCAATCCTCCCCACTCCTGATTCCCAAAATGCAGAGCGCGGCGCACAGGAGCCAACTGAGTGGGCGGCGGGGGTCCATGGGCCGGTTAAACGACCCCCATGAGCCGCTTGTGGCCTATGGGCCTTAAGTTGCCAACCCCTGGTCTAAACCTCTTCTAAAGCCAGCCAATGCTTTTGAATTCTGGTGCTGGAGGAGACTCTGGAGAGTCCCATGGACTGCAAGAAGATCCAACCTCTCCATTCTGAAGGATATCAGCCCTGAGTGCTCACTGGAAGGACAGATCCTGAAGCTCAGGCTCCAATACTTTGGCCACCTCCTGAGAAGAGAAGATTCCCTGGAAAAGACCCTGATGTTGGGAAAGATGGAGGGCACAAGGAGAAGGGGACGACGGAGGACGAGATGGTGGGACAGTGTTCTTGAAGCTACCAGCATGAGTTTGTCCAAACTGCGGGAGGCAGTGGAAGACAGGAGGGCCTGGCGTGCTCTGGTCCAGGGGGTCACGAAGAGTCGGACACGACTAAACGACTAAACAACAACAACAAAAGCCAGCCAAGTTGTTGGCCATCTCTGCATCCTGTGGCAGTGAGTTCCACGGTTTAGCAATGTGCTGCATGGAGAAGCCCTTTCTTTTGCCTGTCCTGAATCTTCCAATGTTCAGCTTCATTGGATGTTCGTGAGTTCTAGCATCGTGCAGGAGAAAAGCTTTTCTCTGCTCACTTTGCCCACAACAGGCATCCTTCTGTACACCACCTCTATCAGATTTCTGCTTATTCCCCTTTTCTCTAGAAAAGAAAGCTGCAAACACTGCAACTTCCCATCACAGGGGAGTCATTCCAGGCCTTGGATCGTCTGGGTTGAAGCTTTTCCCAGCTCTACAATATCCTTTCCGAGTTGAGGCGACCATAAATGTACACAGTATTGGACGTGTGAACCGGAATTTGTGTAAAGGCATTGCAGTAATTGGCAGCTTTAATTCTGATCTCTGACAGGGAATTGTTTATAGCTGCTGCGCACTTGAGCCTAAGAGGATTCTCCCTCCTATAACTCAGAGTTGACACCAGGCAGGACAGCACCCTCCCCTCTAGTCCCATTTGGATGGGGCAGTCAGCCTCTTCAACAACAGTATAGTCAATTACTGGCTCAGCACCATCCATCATAAGGGGCGGGGGGTGCAGCCATAGCCCCCTCTCCTCTCTCAGGTGAACTATTTCTGATGTATTGGTGTGTGTGTGTGTGTGTGTGTGTGTGTGTGTGTGCGCGCCAATGCTTATGTCACCAAAGCAACGTCCTCCGTGTGCAAGAGGAAGGTATCAACAGGATCTGCTGAGTCCCGAGGTCTGCAGAAGTACCAACCCGCCCACAAAACCTGAAGTGTAGGGGAGAGAACCCCAAAATAGCCCAACTGAGTACACAGCATGCCCAGAGGTCACTTAATGTCGACAGGTTGGGAGGGATGGAAAGCCAGGTGAGAGGAGCAACGGAATGGAGTATACTGGAGCAGGGCAAAGCAAACAAACTGGGACCCTTATCAGGAGCAACGCTTTGCTGTAGGCCCCACCGGATGTTCAAGGGTTTGCAAGGTGGTTTCTTTTATGGCAAAAACTCCAATTTACACATTCCCTAACATCCATCATTTGCACAGATGCCAGACTAAGAGACTGGAGCACAGGGCAGGGTGCTCTTTGCCTCATCTAGCTTACTATTCTCTACACTGACTGGCAGCCACTCTCCAGGATTTCAGAGAAGAGAATGGAAGGGAGAGAGTCTGCATGCAGAAGGTCCTGGGTTCAGTCCCCAGCTCCTCCAGGCAGAGCTGAGAAAAGAGACTCCTGTCCGAAACCCTGAAGAGCTGCTGCCAGTCAGAGCAGGTAGCACACAGAGGTAGAAGAGAGGTATAGTCCGACTTGGTGCGTATGTATAGCAGCTGCACAGCCACAGAAAGGCCCTCTCAAGCCAATCCCTCCATATTGGGGGTGGAGGAGGTTAAATAGATTAGCTGGGCCAGTCTGCTTTCCCACCCAGTTCCACGGGGCACAGACCCCTGGCGTCAGCAATCAGCCTGTCTGCCTTGAGGCTCCACCTTAATCAGGTTAAGCCTGCTAACTGCTGGCCAGGGTATCCACCAGTTCCTGAAGAACTTCGCAGGGGGAACAACAAAAGCCACCCAGACTTAGGGAATTTAATTAGGTTACTTAAAAAAAAAGGTTAGCGTTGTGCAATCTTTTTTTAATTAACCTTTGCGGGGAGTCCCAATTGGATATTCCAACCGGCTTGCAAAACAGCTGGGAATACATTCCCTGAAAGAGATTTCCTTGCAGAAGGGGTGCCCTTGTCAATCCTGTCTCTCCTCCTCCCCCCCAAAAAAATCCAATTAAGTCAGAACTAGGGAGACGGTGGTGAAAGCCACATGCCCTCCTATTGAACAGTCTTCACCTTGGTAATCCTGTTGACTGGGTGGCAGCTACTTAAGAGAGCTGGCTGCAGTCTGCTTACATTAAGCACCTCCCCAGCCAGATATTCTTCTAGACATGAGCAGGGAGGATTAAGCAAATGCACAACTTCCCTGCAGAGACTGCTTCTTTGCAGTTGAGAGACGGGTGTTGCGTCAGAGGACAGCAAAACAAGCATTTTGGAAAGAGGTGTGTTGTTCACTGCACAATTGGGACACCTCTTCACACGCGATAGGCAACTTTCGCAGGACGGCTCCTAAGCTGAGTTTTCGTCTTATGTTTGGGTACAACAGGACCACATTTTGAATCGAGATGGAAGGTTGCTTCAGGGTTCGAGGAACCCTTTCCTGCCACTTTGGACCAGAGGCTCAAAGAGACATGGCATGGCTTTGCCTTAAAAATAAAAGCTACGCAGGAAAGGTTCCTGAATCCAAAGAGCTGCCAGCTTTCAAGAAGGTCCTTTTTACAGGCAAGGGCTTTTTTAAAAGAGAGAGAGAGGAGGGAATCTGAATTGGCTCTCCAATGGGTCCATAAAGATGTAGGGATTGACGCGCAACCTGCCAACTGTCCTCCCCTGGAGGGCGTAAATGCTTACCTGGCAGAGCTTCAGAGCAGCTGTTGGCAGGATGCCAGCTCCTTTCAGGGAGGCGAGGCAAGGGGGGGGAGGGAGACGGAGTCCTGCCCACAAACAGATCAAATAATGATAATCGCAGGCTTTCACCAGACCAGTCTTATATAGACCAGTTCACGGAGGGTAAGACTATGGATGGCTGCCAGAGACAACAACTCTTATGTTCTGCCACCCGTATCGGAGGCAGCATGCCTCTGAATGCCTGTTGCTGGCCACCTCGAGGGGAAAAGGGCTGTTGCTTTCATTCCTCGCTTGCGGGCTTCCCACTGGGGCATGTGGTTGGCCACTGGGAGTCCAGGACACTGGTCCCCTTTGGCCTGATCAGCAGCTGGGCTCTTCTGGTTGTCATAGCTGGGTCAAGCGGCTCACATGGAACTCTCCATGGTGCTGATAAACCCTTGCTACCTGGGTGCCTCTTCTGGATGGATCAGGCTTCGGCCACAACAGTGGTGGGAGACTCACGGCCTTACAGAGTTTGTAGGGACCCACAGTCCCAGCATGACCAATGGGGAGGGACGATGAGAGCTGTGATCCACCGACACTGGGTGTGGGGTTACTGGTCCTCCTTAGTTTCTCAAGGGAGGGGAGAGGAAACAGTGAACCCACTTTTGTACATTGCCCTGTCCACTGCAATACAAAACCTACTTCTTTACTGCATCAGTCACAGTTCACTATGGCGGGGTGGCCGTAGGATATCTGCCTTGCATGCAGAAGGTCCCAAGATCAATCTTTGGTGGAATCTCAAGGTAGGGCTGGGAAAAGTCTCCCTGACTGAAACCCTGAGGCTAGTCAGTGTTGGCAACACGGAGGTAAATGGTTCAGTGCTCTGACTCAGTCTAAGTTAGCTTCCTACATTAATTTTCAAACAGTCTTTAATTCTGGGGTGTCTTTTTAAGCATAAACCACAACACTTCTGTCCTTGGAGATACCATTTAGAAAGTGTTAGAAACTACTACTACTACTGTGGTTGTTGTTGTTGTTATTCATAAGCAACAGCTTATGGCAGTCCTCCCACAGGACAGCCTTATCAACTTGCTGATGATCCATAGCGGCCCTGTAAATCTCTGTCAGATGAGCCCCAAAGCTTCTGAGGAGGCGCTAGAAAGGCAGTGACAGATGCTAGAATCACCCCCTTCCCTCAGCACCCCCTCCCTGCAAAATGCTGCTTTTCTTTTAAGAAAACTACAAATGCATCTGGAACCCTCGAGATTTTGGGATGGAGAGAGTGGGAAGGATTATTGGACCTGGAATTGGATTAAGCCATTGGCGGCAACAGCCAGTTAGCACAGGGGGGCGGAATCCATATGCGAATGCCATGTGGCGTCTCCGTGGGTGGCCGAGGAAGATGCAAGGAGCGCCCGGAGGCAGAAAGGAAGCACATAGTTAAACTATGGAACTCGCTCCCACAGGAAGCAGTGATGGCTACCAACTTGGACGGCTTCAAAGGAGCATTAGGCAATTGTTTTGAGGAGGAGAGGGCTATGGGTGGCGACTAGCCAAGGATGGCTGTGCTCTGCTACCGCAGTCAGAGGCCGCAATGCTTCTGAATACAAGTTGGAGTACAGGATCAGGTTTAAGGTGCTGGTTTTGACCTTTAAAGCCCTACGCGGCCTAGGACCCTCGTACCTACGGGACCGCCTCTCCTGGTATGCCCCACGGAGGACCTTAAGGTCCACAAATGACAACATTTTGGAGGTCCCAGGTTGCAAAGTGGTTAGATTGGTCTCAACTAGGGCCAGGGTCTTTTCAGCACTGGCCCCGACATGGTGGAACGCTCTGTCACAAGAGACTAGGGCCCTGCGGGACTCGACATCTTTCTGCAGGGCCTGCAAGACAGAGCTGTTCTGCCTGGCCTTTGGTTTGGACTCAGTCTGACCCTTATGTCTGACCCTTATGTTTCCCTGCCCTTATGGTCTTGATTTATCAGCTACTTTTAAAATGAGGCTGCATTTTAAACTGCATTTTAACCTGTATTTTAAATTTTCTTTTCTTTTCTTTTCTTTTCCCCCTATTATGTTTTTACTGTGATTTTATTGGTGTTAGCCGCCCTGAGCCCGGCTCTGGTATAAATAAAAATTATTATTATTATTAAGTGGCAGGAGGGAGAGTGCTGTTGTGCTTGTGTCCTGCTTGATAGTTTCCCATTAGGGCATCTGGTTGGCCACTGTGAGAACAGGATGCTGGACTAGACGGGCCATTGGCCTGATCCAGCATGTTCATCTTATTCCTGGAGGCGTGTCAGGGGGGAATTGCAATTCTTCAGCTGTTTTGAGTAGCATCATCAGTCTGTCTGATGCTTAGATGCAATACGACAGAAACGCCTCCAATCAAAAATTCAACACAGCGGTGAGTGGTGAAATAATACGAGGAGCAGAGGGAAGCAAGATGTGGACTAATAATAATAATAGTAATAATAATAATTTATTTATATCCTGCCCTCCCAGCCAAAGGGTCTAACAACAGTAAAATGATAAAACATTCTAAAATCATTTCATTATAAAATTAATTCAAATCCGATTAATGGCAACCATTGGGCTAGAGTTCTGTGAGTATTGCCAAAGGAGGGGGTCAGGCTGTGCCCTGGCCTGTACTCCACCGGGAGCCAGTGTAGCTGGTATAGCACCGGGTGAATGTGATCTCGCAGCGAGGACCCCGTAAGGAGTCTCGCCGTGGCATTCTGCACCCGCTGGTTTCTGAGTCAGTCTCAAGGGCAGCCCCACATAGAGCAAGTTACAATAATCCAGTCTGGAGGTGACCGTTGTGTGGATCACAGTGGCTAGGTCAGGGCGAGAGAGGTAAGGAGCCAACTGCTTAGCTTGGCGGAGATGAAAAAATGCCGCCAATGATAATTTCTGAAAAAATTATCAGAAAATTTTGGACAGTATAAACGCACCAGGAGAATATAGGGAGCTGTCTTATTACAGACCATTGGGTCAATCCAGCACAGAATAGTTTGCACTGAATGGCAATGGCTCTCCAGAATTTCAGGTGGGGAACATTCCCGGTCCTACCCAGAGATGCCAGCAATGGAATCTGCAAAAATGCAAGTGCTCTCCTACTGAACTAAAAATAAACCAGAATTCCAGGCCTCATGGCTCTGAATCAAAGGTTCAGGAACAGATGAAGTTGCCTTTGCCAGATCTTTCTCTCCTGTTGCTTAGTACTGTCCACACCAACAGGCAGCAGCCCTCCAGGATTTCAGGCTGGTGTCCTGCATTGAATCAGACCATTGGGTCTATCTAGCTCAGTGCTGTCTGCACTGACTGGCAGCTGCTCTGCAGGTGATATTCTCAGCCCTACCTGGATATGCTGGGAATTGCAAAGCAGGGCTCTGTCCCAGAGCTGCGTCCCTTCCCCACTCAAAAAACAAAACAAAACACCCCATGTGATGTTACTGGGAGACCACCTTATTTAAAATTCAGCTTGCTTTTGGGCTCTTTCTTTTAAATAGCAGAGAAATGGTTCCTGTCAGCCACTCCCTCCAGCTGCTGAAAGCTGCTCAATGTGATTTCTTATCCTTCTGCAGACTGCTAGAAAACTGGCCAAGTGGAGGTCTTTGCTACTTTCAGCCCTTGGGCTGCCCTCAACACTCCAAAGTACATTTTTGTACATTTTTATTCCAAATCATCTTTGCTCAAATGGGGATGGGTAGGAGGAAAAGAAATCCTTTTAAAAAAAAAAATAAACAAAAAGATTGGGGAACTGTTGCAAGGATTTAAAAAGCCCTCTGGAGAGAAACTGGCTCGGTTGTTGTTGTTGTTTTTAATGACTATTCTCAAGACTCAAGCTCCGAAATGCTCAAGTTTCATTTTCCTGGCATTGGCGCAAAGGTACCAACCTGAAGTATGCTTAAGGATGGGAGAGAAATTTAATTTTGTTTGCAGATTGGTTCAGAAACCGGCAGATTAGGCAGTTTCCCATTACAACGCAAGAAAGGTAACCCAACAATCCTTTGAAATCTACCATTTGTCAAATTTTGCAACCCCAACCAAGCCAAAGGCATGTATTAGGAGGAGTTGTGCATCAAAATGTATACTTTAGTGAAACTCTCTCTCTCACACACATGCATATTAGGGGAAACTGCTTGCAAAAAAAATACAGTGGTACCTCGGGTTAAATACTTAATTCGTTCCGGAGGTCCGTACTTAACCTGAAACTGTTCTTAACCTGAAGCACTACTTTAGCTAATAGGGCCTCCTGCTGCCGCCACGCAATTTCTGTTCTCATCCTGAAGCAAAGTTCTTAACCCGAGGTACTATTTCTGGGTTAGCAGAGTCTGTAACCTGAAGCGTATGTAAGCTGAAGCATCTGTAACCTGAGGTACCACTGTATGTATATTAGTCAAAACTGCATAGAAAAACGTGAATTGTGAGAAATTCACCCTAAAATGCTAAATAATTTTTATGAGAGTCTTCCTGTCTCCCACATCCTAGTCCAACACTCTTACCACTACAGCCACACTGGCTTTCCGATGTGGAAATGCGAAAAACTGAATTGGAGATTGGGGGGGGGGGAATGGGAAGTGGTGGAGGTAACTGTGACACATTTGCTCATCCTTAATCTGGAGCTAAGCTGTGTCACCCCTGAAAGACACCATTGCCATCGTGCCCCCATGTTTAAAAGGGAGGAAAGAGACTCCAGCAACTAAATAAAACAAAGGATCCCTGGGTGGTGGAATTGAGAGATTCCGCGCTGGTGGTAAACAGACTACAGAACTGGAAGCTGGATTGACAAAGGAGAATTTACTGTTCCATGTATAATCAAGCTAATGAGGTCATTTAAGACGTTTGTCCCTGCCTTTTCTTCCTGGCCTCAGCGCACAAACCATGGCCCAGGAAACAACATGCCTCTTAATTTCAGTTCGCTGTGGATTAATGGTGCTTTGAAAAGCAGTGCCTTTTTCCAGTCAACAGTAATAATCTGAAATCAATTGGGATTCAGGTCGTAAGGCTACTCTTGGGTACCTCACGCCGCTCGCCCATCCCTCCTCCCCTCCACCTGCTAGCTTTGGTCTTCTTCATCAAGAAACCCAGGCGCTGTCTCTGTTTGAACAGCAAAAGCAGCAAAAATAAATAAACAATGTCATTGTGGTTTATCTATCTATCTACTGGCACGGGGGGGCAAATGGGAAGAAGAACAGGCAAAGAATCGCAGGAGCAAATGTACTCCCTTCCACAGGGAGCGCTCTGTGGAGAGCGTTCTCCGTAAAACAAGGCGAGGCAAATTTAAGTTTCTAGTCCACTATGCGTTCCATGGAGAAGGTTCACATATTCTCAGCAGAGGCGCATCCAATTTTCTAGTTCACTGGAGCAAAACATGTTTTTAAAAAGTCTAGAAAAACACCAGTAGCAAAGAAGGAATAAGCTCAAGGAAAAATTCAGTGAATATAAATTGATTAAAGTAACAAGGAAATAGGAAACATTTTTTAAAAATATACATAAGATATAAGATATATGTTGTTCTATAGATATGTACCTATCTACACCCACACAGTTGAAATTCTTCTTTAGAAAATTAAATGGCTAAATCAGGGATGGGGAACCTCTGGCCCTCCAAGCCTCTCTATCCGGCCCTCTGGATTCTTCCCAGGCCACACCTCTCCTTGAGTGTTTTTGCCTGGCTGGAAATGTGCCTTTTACCTCTTATCATGCCTCTTTCCTTGCCTGGATGGAGAGAGGGGTTTGTGAATGTGGGTGTAGAAACTAGCCTACTGCGGCAAGGCAAGATTCACATTTCTGGCTCCACCTACTCGGCTGCCGCATGTGGCCCCCAGAAGGCTGCTCAGAAGGGAATACGGCCTTCGGGATTCTAAAGGTCCCCCTTCTCAGAAGAATTACCGACGAAAGAAGAATGGCGGATGAAACTGATGGACTATGCAAAATTAGATAAATTAACAGGAAGGGTTAGAAGCCTGCGGGACCAGAAATTCTTAGAAGACTGGAGTAAAGATACAAACTGTTTGAAAAGTAATTGTAATGAACAGATTTCGCTAGTAGGACTGCAAGAAGTTCTGTAAGGGGGACTATTTGAAATATTGCAAGAAAGACTATGAGGAGAGTTATTAGTTAATGATGATTAAGAGTAATAGAGAAATTAAGAAATGCAGAATAAGTGATAAAGAACAAAAATCATCAGAGGTGTTGATGGAAGTCTAAAACATTGTATAAGATAAGAAGTTATGTTATATGATTGTTGGAAATGATATCTTTAAAAAACCAATAAAAATGTGTTTGTGTGTGTGTGTGTGTGTGTGTGTGTGTGTGTGTGTGTGTGTGTTGACACATATATAAAAGGTCCCCCTTCTCTGCTGTAAACAGTTGATCCAGTTAAACTCACAGATACAAGTTTCAAAAAAAGGATGGTTTATAGACTTACCCGCTGCTGTCTGAATATAGCCCGCCAGGGTGCAGACCCTCCTCTCGCACGGCCCGCTGGGAAGGAAGATCACAATGACAGCCAGGAGGGAGCTGAAGGCTAGGAGAGCACAGCCCCCCGAACAGAGCACAGCACTCGTCTGAAAATGTGAATTAAAAAAACACTTTCATTGTTACAGTTATACTTCCCTTTCCTCCAAGTTCTCCTCTTCCCGCTTTTTATCCTCACAACCACCCTGTGAGGTAGGTTAGGCTGAGAGCCTGAGCCCAAAGTCATCCAGCGAGTTTCTGGCTGAGTGCGGGTCCCAGTCCAGCACTCTAACCTCTACACCACACAGGCTCTCTGATGCGCCGCTGTTCAGTTAGCATGGGTTGACCCTCTGGTTATCTGCTTCAAGCCAAGAAATTAAGAGGTGTGCCGTCATAAGTACGGTAGGTAAAAAGTCGACAGGTCTGGGGGGGTTCAAACAAGCTGGAGCCACATGCACTTCCAATGGGAACGGGGGCTCTGTAGAGCACCAGATTTTGCTGGACGCCCAACTCCCGCCATCTCTGACCACTGGTCATACTGGCTGCCAGGAGCTGGAGCCCAGCATCAACTGGGGGTCAGAGGGTCAAGGGGGTGAGTGGGCAAGAAGAAGATAACAGTCTTCCATTTGTACACACCCACCCTGTTAAGACTATCCTTATCGCTACCACAAGCACTTCTAATACCAAACCTGGACGGTTGCGTGCCAATCATTTTGGTGGCCTCAAAACAAAGAAGGCATTTTTCACATTCACAGTGGGCAGGAATTCTACCTCTATATCTGCTTGTTAAAAAAAAGTTAAACTCATACATTGACAGATGAAACAATATATGATTTCTGCAGTGGTGTAGCGGAGGGGTGCAGGGGGGGCCAGCCGCACTGGGCTCAACATCTGGGGGTTAGGGTTAGGGGGCGCAAATCCACGGGTTAGGGGGCGCAAATCCATGGGTTAGGGGGCGCAAATTACTTGCCTTGCCCCGGGTGCTGACAACCCACGCTACGCCACTGGATTTCTGACATGACTGAGAATCGCAGAGCCAGAGACAAAGAAATTTAGAGTGTTAAAATCGAGATGTGGAAATATGGAAATAACGACAAGAGGCAGGATTGAGATTTGGAGTTATGCTTCAAGGTCCAGACGATGGGAAGTCCAAAAATTAATAATTACAATTTGGAATATAATTTGATCTTTTTTATTTTAGGTTTTTTTTTTTTATTGGATTATGATTTGATATGTTAATTGGATGTTTTTTTATTGGAAAATTAATAAAAATGATTTAACAAAAAAAAAAGTTAAACCCACCCCAGCCCCCCAAATGGCCTGACAAGGTCCTCTACTCAGTGAGTTCCCAACTGGGTGTGTCTGGCGGGGAGAGGGAATTGGCTTGCTTGAGCCCTTAACGCAATACCTTGGGAAGAAAATGTTGGGTTGGGGGTGAGGCAGGACATGTGAGCCAGGAGATGAAACCCTCTTTAGGGGCTGGGCCTGGATTGTCCGGCACACAGAGCAGCTACTCTGCCGCTGAGCTGGTCTTTCTGCAAACAAAAAAAACCATTGGCCTGATTTCTGAATACTTTTTCATCAAATGCACAGGTACAGCAAAAGCAGGTAAGTCACACTGCCTTTTAATCCAGGGGTAGGGACCTTCACCAGCCCAAGGGCCGCTGTCCCTTCTGGGCCACCTTTCAGGGGCCACATGCCAGACATGGGAGGAGCCGTAAAGGTAAAGGGACCCCTGACCATTAGGTCCAGTCGTGACCGACTCTGGGCTTGCGGCGCTCATCTCGCTTTATTGGCCGAGGGAGCCAACGTACAGCTTCCGCGTCATGTGACCAGCATGACTAAGCCGCTTCTGGCGAACCAGAGCAGTGCACGGAAACGCCGTTTACCTTCCCACCAGCGTGGTACCTATTTATCTACTTGCACTTTGACATGCTTTTGAACTGCTAGGTTGGCAGGAGCAGGGACTGAGCAACGGGAGCTCACCCCGTCACAGGGATTCGAACCGCCGACCTTCTGATCGGCAAGTCCTAGGCTCTGTGGTTTAACCCACAGCGCCACCCGCATCCCACGGGAGGAGCCATAGAAAGATGCATTTCCAGCCCAGCAGAAGTACCCAGGGATGGTGCAAAGCAAGGGCCATAGAGGGGAATCACCTGCAGATGGAGATATGTGGCCTGGAGAGAGTTCTGTGGGCCAGGCAGAGGAGCCTGAAGGGTCAACGCCTTTTGTTCTTACACAGAATAATTAAAGAACATTATTTGTCTCACAGGAAGCAGAACACAGGATGGATCAGGACCCGAGTTTGCTCCCCAACTCCCTGTAACACACGCACACCTCTCGCGGTCCCTTTCGTGCCGTTAAATCTATCGCCCACGGTTCACCCGCCGCTCAGTCCCCAGGGTGATCAGGATGCCGGCAGTTGAGCATTAATAGGAAATGTATTACATGCTTGGTGGGATTAGAGATTGAACACACAAGTGCCATTAGAGGCTGCCGACGCGTCTCGCTGCCTCCGCTGATAGATTAAACGGATCCAGTTACCAGCCCTGTCAGCCGCTCCTGAACGTCCCTTAATTAAAATGCACCCTTCGCAGAAGGCGCCCAGCCAGCCAGGGGGAACAGAAGCACCTCTGTGTACATGGCATGTATTTTTATCATCGCAAAGCCGCTTTCGAGGGCTAGATGGTGAAAAGCAGGGTATACATTTTTAACATGGACAAATGAATACGTTTCAAATCAGGAAGGCTATTGTGCAGAAGATGGAGCAGGACTTAAGGATCAAGGAGTGGAAACTGCAATACTCGGTAATTGCCAGTGGAATCTAGCATGCATCTTTTTAGAAGTTCCAATGAGTTCGCTTCCAAAAATGTGCACTCGCCACACATAGAAGAAGAAGAGTTTGGATTTGATATCCCGCCTTTCACTCCCTTTAAGGAGTCTCAAAGCGGCTAACATTCTCCTTTCCCTTCCTCCCCCACAACAAACACTCTGTGAGGTGAGTGGGGCTGAGAGACGTCAGAGAAGTGGGACTGGCCCAAGGTCACCCAGCAGCTGCATGTGGAGGAGCGGGGAAGCGAACCCAGTTCCCCAGATTACGATTCCACCACTCTACTACATAGAGAGGTTCTCATCTCTCGGCTCTTTAGTATGCTGTCCACGGATACTTTGCCCAAGAATTACACCCGAGAAGAACCCTGATGAGCCCTCTCCTTCCCGCCCCCAAATAGCAGGAAAAGAACATTTCACGTGCACGCAGTAATTTAGAGATTCCATTTGGTATTCATAGCTGTAATTCATTTCCTCAACCAACACCTTCTCTCCCCCACTCACCCGCCATACTACATGGGCTCGTAAAAGAAATTCATTTTGCTCCTTTCTTCACCCGCATCATCCGGGGGCTAGATAAGCTCCCATTAATGGACGCATGACCTGGCGCCACGCAGCCGGGGAACGCTTTAGATGCTGCCTACTGGCTCCAGGGCCAGAAGCCGCATGCTTCTAGCACGAGGGGGAGAGGGGAATGCTCTTGCACCCCCTCTGTGGGTTTCCCATTACCTGGTGTGAGATCAGGATGCTGGACTAGATGAAGCCCCTCTGGCATGATCCAGTAGCCAGGCTCTTCTGTTAGTCTTAGCTGGGGCAAACCATTCACTTGGAACTCTCTGCCTCATGGGTACCTTCTCTGGATGGACCAGGCTTCAGCCACAGCTGTGGTGGGGCAACCATTGGCCCCCCAGCCAGTATGAGCAATGGGCAGGGACCATGAGAGCTTCCGGTATGCCCCAGGGAGGAATGCCCCAGCAACACCTTAGAGGTCCCGGGCCCTAAGGAAGTCAGATTAGCCTCAACCAGAGCCAGGGCCTTTTCAACACTGGCTTCAGCCTGGTGGAACGCTCTGTCTCATGAGACCCGGGCCCTGCAGGATCTGATTTCTTTCCACAGGGCCTGTAAGACAGAGTTGTTCTGCCTGGCCTTTGGCTTGGAACCAGTTTGATTCCCTCCCCGTCTTACTTTTTTCCTTTCTTCTTCTGTGTTGGAACTCCTATTTGGGCACTTCCCTGGCTTTTTCTGGCCCATGTAGGACCAGTCTGGATAATTAGCCTTGGTGAAGACTTGACGTTTTTATCCCCAAAAAAGTTTTTGATTGAGTTTCCACTAAAATGAGGCTGCATTTTAATGTTTTAATGTTGTATTTTAATTTTGTTTTTTAAGCCGTATTCTAATGCATTGTTTTTATATTTGGTGTTAGCCGTCCTGAGCCCAGTCTTGGCTGGGGAGGGTGGAGTATAAATAATAATAATAATAATAATAATAATAATAATAATAATAATAATAATAATAAAATCCGCCAACATTTTTTGGGTGGGGGGCAGCTCCTCCATAGCTTCTTCTGTTCTTAAGGGAGGAAGGTGGAGAATGACACCTCTTTTGCATATAGATCTGTACACTGAAAGTTCCAGCAGAGCATTTCTGATTGTCTCATTTGGGGGAAGCGGAACTCTCCATGGTGCTGAAACCACTGGCCTCCTTGCCTGGTGGGGCAAGCGGCTCACTTGGAACTCACCATGGTGCTGAAACAGCTTAAGAGTTGTGGGCTGCGGGATTCCAACTCCCAGCATGACCAATGGGGGGCGGGCTGGCGGGAGGGGGTGGCCCTCCAGATGTGTGCCTTCCCATTTGGAAGCAGCTTTCTCTTTGTCCTCCAAGCTGATTAAAGCAAATCTCTCTGCCCCATATCAAGGAGGGGTTTTTATAACTCTCCCCCAATAATCCATGCATTGCTGGGAACCGCACAATAATAATATAAGAAGATACCTCACCTTCTCTCGTCTACATAATTAATCAAGAGGGAAGAAGTAGCCCCCCTGCACACACACACTCAAAAACACAACGTAGTGGTCTGCATGTGATTATTAGCCAGTGCTTCTGCATTTCCAATGATAATTTCATTTCTGATCTGCCATCTTGATGTATTATTTACTGGAACCGAGCAAGAGATTACTCCACTCCCTGCCTCCCATGCCTCTCCCCACCCCCTTCACCATCACCATCACTTGGCTTGCTTCAGAGTTTCCCTGCGGGGGAATGGAGCTTCCATTTAAGGTTGGGGGGGGGTAGAGAGGAAAGTCTGTGCCAGAAGCTGAATTCATGCAAGGAAACAGATTGCCTCTCAGCTCCCGGGGATGACAGGCTGTGTGTTTACAAAAGAGCAGGGAATGGCCTCGGCTGAGCAGGGGAGTACCTGCTCTGCATGCAGAAGGGTCCAGGTTCAAGCCCCGTCATGTCTAGTTGAGATGGTTGGACCAACGGTCTGGCTCAGTTTAAGGCAACTTCCTGTTTAATTCAGTCGCTTCATCCAGCGGCATTAGGAATAGCATCTCACTTTATATTTAGGGAAAGAACGGCAGCTCAGAGGTAGAGAACTTGCCTTGCAAGCAGAATGGCCTGTGCTCAGTCTCCAAGTAGGGCTGGGAACATCCCGCTATCTGAAACTCTGGAAACTGGACACCAACAGAACGGACAATACCAAGCCAGGCAAACTAATGATTAGACTCAGTGTAAGGGACATGGGTGGCGCTGTGGGTTAAACCACAGAGCCCAGGGCTTGCCAGTCAAAAGGATGGCGGTTCGAATCCCCGCAACGAGGTGAGCTCCTGTTGCTCGGTCCCTGCTTCTGCCAACCTAGCAGTTCGAAAGCACAAAAGTGCAAGTAGATAAATAGGTACCGCTCTGGTGGGAAGGTAAACGGTGTTTCCGTGCCCTGCTCTGGTTCACCAGAAGCAGATTAGTCATGCTGGCCACATGACTTGGAAGATGTCTGTGGACTAATGCCAGCTCCCTCGGCCTATAGAGAGAGATGAGCGTGCAACCCTAGAGTTGTCCGCGACTGGACTTAACGGTCAGGGGTACCTTTATGGCAATTTTTCATGTTCCTATGATTCAGCTTGAAGTGCAAAGTATCTGCTAACTGTGGATGCAAAAAAACCACAACCACCACAACAACCCTGGAAAAATAAGGAGCCTCTTCCGACTTGTCTGCCTGCCAAGCAGACTCACACGGTGAAGGCGGCCAATTCGTCTGTGTCCTGCACAATGGCAGGTCCCGCAGGAATGCAGAGCGCTTTTTTAAAAACGGCACCACTTCTCTAAAACAGGAAAACTAAATTACTGTGATCAGCTGCTAGAACAATAAAAAAACAGCCACACACACCCGTCTTTGACCTTTCGGGAAGTCAGAGCCTCCTTTGTCCTTTACTACAGAGCAGGAAGGAAATCTGGGGTGAGAGAGAGAGAGAGAGAGAGAGAGAGAGAGAGAGAGAGAGAGAAACAGGAAAGAGTTGAAAGGGAATGTGCCAAAAATAGTTCAGTGGCAAAAGGATAGGCTGACTGGGGAAAGACACAAAAACACAATGTGTCCCGCCCGTGCTTAACAATTGCAGCATCTGTTGATACGTTTATTTATCTGGGGGGAAGGGAGCTTTTTACCATGCAATGTCAGCCACAAGATGGAAGAGAGGACACTCCCATTCACATCTCCCTAGGCTCAGAGATCTTCAGAGGAGGCCTTTCTCTCCGTCCTGCCACTCTCACAGGCAGGCTTGGTGGGGATGCAGGAGAGGGCCTTCTTGGTGGCTGCCCCAAGACAGCTTTGGAACTCCCTGCCTAGAGAAGCTAGAGTGACTCCCTGCTTGCTATCCTTCCGCCGGCAGGCTTTGTGGAACTGACTGTTATTTTCAAGGAAAGGGCTTATAATAATTCTGTGCTGTTTTTACTGTCCGTATTTTAACAGATTTGTTTTAAATATTGTTTGAATTAGATTGATTACTTCTTAACTAATATTTTTCATATGGTTTTTAGCTTTCAGTATCTTATACGGGTTGTTTTAATTCATGTAAGCCATCTTGAGTCCCAGTCTGGGTTAAAGTCAGGATATAATTAAATATTATAATAATAAAAGAAGAATACATTTTACATAATAATAATAATAATTTATTATTTATACCCCGCCCAACTGGCTGGGTTTCCCCAGCCACACTGGGTGGCTTCCAACAAAATATTAAAATACAGTGGTCTGTTAAACATTAATAGCTTCCCTAAACAGGGCTGCCTTTAGATGTCATCTAAAAGTCTGGTAGTTGTTTTTCTCTTTGACATCTGGTGGGAGGGTGTTCCACAGAGCGGGTGCCACCACCAAGAAGGCCCTCTGCCTGGTTCCCTGTAACTTGGCTTCTCGCAGTGAGGGAAGCGCCAGAAGGCCCTCGGCACTGGACCTCAGTGTCCGGGCAGAACGATGGGGGTGGAGACGCTCCTTCGGGTATACTGGACTGAGGCATATCAAGCTAGTTTCTGCATATAGTCACTCACACACTTTTCTCTCTACCCTCCATCCAGGCAAGCAAGGGACATTGTCCGAGTCCCAACCAGGCAAAACTATTCAAGGAGGGTGTGAAGCCGGGCTGGTGAGGGGCGTGACCTGGGGAGAGTTCCAGGGGGCCAGAGGGACAGACCTGGGGGGGGGCTGCATTTGGCTCTTGATCAGAGGTTCCTCAGCCTTGCTTTATAAGCAGCCTCTGAGCTCATACATGTGCCAACCCACCAGTGGGTTTTTCCCTTTGCCAGGACTATGAATTGGAGAAGGCTGCTCGGTCATCCAGCCACCAAGTGGCAATCTAGTAAGAGAGACTGATGATGCGTAGATTCATAGAGTTGGAAGGGACCCTCCAAACATCATCTAGTCCAACCCCCTTCAATGCAGGAATCACAGTTTAAGCATCCCAGACAGGTAGCCTTCCAACATCTGTTGAAAAGCATCCAAGAAAGGAGCCCAGCAGCTTCTGAGTGAGTCAGTTACGCTGTCAAACTGCAAACAAGGCAACTGAGTTTAACGCTCTTAATTTTGTTCTGTCGTATCTCTGACCAAAGACACTCTGGGTATCTTAACAGGAAAGTCAGTCTTCGCCAGCCAGGTGGGGAACAGGGACACAAGTTCTTATCCTCGGCCTTCAAAATAATCTGTTGAGCACGTTTTAATTCAACTGTGAATTAACTAACCGATTTAAGTATTGTTCCGCATACGGGTCTTAAAGTTTCGTGTGTGTTTTTTAAACCGAGAGGATGGCTGAAGCTCACACCTCGTACCACCCACCGAAAAGGTAATACAGAGATTTATACGGGTCTGTCATTAATCAGGATTTATTAGGCCACATAAAGGCATATTGATGGGCCCGCCAAGAGGCTCTTAATTTGTTTGGGGGATAAACAATTAATCACCCTCAGGAGTAGGATTGGGGGTGGGAAGAGAAGCAGGAGACAGGGAGATTTTATGGCCTTTTGTTGGCAGGGAAATAATTCAAAAAAATAGATTCTGCTTGTGGGATCAAAAGAGATCAATAGTGACCAAGAGAGGAGAATGAAACCATAGAAAGCACCTCCCTGGTTAAGGAGTAGTAGAAGCCGAGTCCTCAAACTATGGGGTAGGGGGACCCACTTGTGTCTGGAGGGGGGAAGGGTGTCACAATTAAAACGCACATATTTAGGAAGCTGACAAACCTGACTAAACAGAAGTACCGGGGCCAACTTATGCATTTGGCAACCTCACAAGTTAATGTTTATTACAGACAATGATGACATATTCATTCTCTACAAATAGTGCTTTTAAAACAAGTACCAAACCTCTTTATTCTATCCTTTTATTAGAAAGTTAAGTAAAGCTGTTTGTAACAAGAGGGAAGAAGAGGATTTCAAATACTTGGATTCTGCATATTTTATTGGTGAACTCACAAAATTCAAAAGAAGTCAGGCTAAAAAAAAAAGAACAACCTGGCTGTTATCTACAAGCTCCAGCCCTCCCCAATCATAGGTGGAAGTGCTCTGATGTCACAGAATGCTCTGAGAAGCCCAAATGGCTCAACACCGGCTCATCAGGGAAGTAAGCAGGATTGGAGTCGGGGGATAGAGCCAATTGGGGTGTGGGGAGAAGATACTTATTTTGCTCAAGTTCCCTTTGATTGTGGCCACATCTACACAGAAAAATCCTGAGAGCTGTAGTTTGCTAAGGACAATGATTAGGGTTAGGGTTGGACTAGATGGAAACTGCAGCTCTAGGGGTAAACTACAACTCCCAGGATCATTTGGGGGTTGGACTAGATGACCCTTGCAGCCCCTTCCAACTGGACAGTTCTGTGATTCTATCACCTCTGCTCACCCGCCAAGTCAACTGGGGGTGGAGAATATCTGTGGTACTCCAGATGTTGTTGGACTGGACTCCCAACTCCCACCAGCCTCAACCAGCATAGCTCCATGGACAGGGTCAATAATGGGAGCTGCAGCCAAGCACCATCTAGGAGGATTGCACATCCCTAGCCCTGAAACACAACAGTTGGCATGTGGTTTGCAAGCACAGTAAAAGAAAACGTTCAGGAGAAGTGCCAGAGTTCAAAGACTTGAGGAAACACAAAGTTAGGATCAAAAGTAAGTTGTGAGGGGTACCTGGGAGGTCAACCAAACCAACCCCCTTTCCAAAGGGACAGCGGTCTGTCCCTGAAAAGTGCCTGCCTACCCTTCTCTTAAAAGCCCTCACTCTTTGAGCAGAGTTATCAGAGGTCCGTGTAAAATGAACTTGCACTGAACTCTGCACATGGTCAGCGATACTATGTTTTCCCCCAATTTATTGAACGCAGTGGAGAAGTGCAATCGTACTGGACTCTGCAGATGCTCAGCAATACTCGTTTCCCTAGAAACGCCCTCACGCTGCAGGGGATGAGGATTCAAAAACAGAAAGGAAGCCTTTCTTAATGTGATGCTTTCATCTCCCTTGATCTATGAATAGATTCCAGGCTGTGCCTTTTTGCAGTCAGCCCCACAACCCCCAAGCACCCTTCCATTCACATACGCGATCATCTCCAAGCAGCAGCCGTGAGAGTTGACCAGAGCTGACAGCGTCGGTTCGTGCGCAAAGGCTGCAGATGACAATTGCCTTCACTGTATTTTCCATAGCGAATGAAAACCAAAGCAATCCTGCAATCAGAGGTGATGGAAGAGGCTGAGCAAGGGTAAAGTCATAGCACCAACAGGCAGTATTGCATAGTGGTTAGAGTGTTACAGGTACCCCCCAGTGTAGCAGGCAACGGGGCATGAGGTGGGGAACCCTGCCAGTCAGAGTTGCCAACGGTGGGTAGATGTGCAGATAACTCTGCCTTGGTTTAAGGAAGTTCCTGTAATAAACCCGGCCTATTGCTGATGTTTGTGGGGAGAAGGGAGAGGGGATGGTTGTGCGCAGTCCCCTCACAATGCTGCTTTTTTTTTTTTATCTGGGAGGGGGAGGAGATGATAGACAGAGAGGGAAAGAGAAAGGAAAGAGGCAAGCAAAGGCATTAGCACATCAGTTGTGCAGCCAGAGACCCCCACCAAGGCAGGCAAAGAAGCTTAATGAAATTTTAATTAGGCGGCCACCTCGGGTGCGGTGCCTCGTTTGCCAGATCAGACCTCCACTTTCTCTTGTTCCTAACCTGCCTTCATTACTGCTCCAGAGGAGCAAAGGGGTCCTTCCCTGCCACCCGATCAACATCAAGAATGGAATCCTCATTAGAGGAGCCCCCCAGGTTCTTGCACCCCCGTCATTCCTGCCGGATCAGTATCTTAGCAGACGCTGCACGCTCCCAGGGGGGAAACCCAAAGAGACACATGGTTAGCTTCATCCAAGTCTCCCCAATTCACAATGTGTGATTCATTCATATTAATTAATCCGTAGCACATTAATTTTGGAGGGTGGGTGGAGGGGCTGCAGCTCAGCAACAGAGAATCTGTTTGACACACAGAAGGTTGAGGGTTCAATCCCAGGCATCTCCACATAGGATTTGGAATACACACCCATTTACAGAACTTGGAGGAGATTTCGAAGGGTGGGTGTGCTTTGCATATTGTTTCAGAAAGTGCAAATTAGTTAGATTCAAACTGAATTGAATTACTCCCCCGTGCCAAATAGGGAGAGTGTTTCCCAGCAAGGAGAGGCACTACCCAAAGCCCCCCTCCCCCAGTTTCTCTCTCAGGGCCACCCTCTGGGCTGGAAAAGGTTCCTTCCCTTGAATAAACAGATAGCCAGGAAAGAGATCTGTTGCCTAAGCTAACCTGAGACTGAACCAACAGGCATGACCTGCAACAAAATGTTGCAGTGGGCTGCGTTCCTTGCCAGGGTGCCAGCCAGGCCCTCTGCCAAGACCACTCCATTCAATTTCCTAACACACACACACACACACTCCAAAAAAGTTAAACAAAATTCTTAAGCCTGCTCA
The DNA here is from genome assembly GCF_964252035.2 of Podarcis erhardii. Classification (NCBI taxonomy): domain Eukaryota; kingdom Metazoa; phylum Chordata; class Lepidosauria; order Squamata; family Lacertidae; genus Podarcis; species Podarcis erhardii. Next base: position 35,431,648 of record NC_138514.1, on the reverse strand, counting down.
CTGGATGCTTTTCAGTTTTAGGTTTTCCCCATGGAAAAAAAGCTTTTTTTCCTACTTCTGCAAGAAGTTCCCACAAGCCTGCCATACTCTTGTGCATGGACGGCAAGTGGTTTGGTTGCAAAAGGAACAGCACACACAGCCGAATGATGTTAATGGGAGGGATGATTGCTTCTGCTGGTCTCACTGCGATAACCGATTGCTAGGGCTGGGGTTAGTTATAGGCCCTGAGGCTTCAAGAAACCTAAGGACCCAAGATCTGAAGTACATAAGCCAGAGCATTAGGCAATATAGGCTCCCCGCCCTGCAGATGCAACATTTAGGGTACAGATGAGGAAGTTGTATAGTGCAAACTGTGACCCTCAGTGTCCCCTCACTCCTGCAAGGGCTGATGGGAGATGGAGACAAGCTATGGAGGACCACAGACTTCCCCATCCTGGGCCTGGGATATTGGAAGTGGGGGTAATATATATATATATATAATGAAGCTAGACACATCGCTCTCAAGCTGCAAAACACGAAGTCCAGGGAGACCGCTCCTTCGATCTAAAACAGTGTTTGCATTTTTAAACAGACACAGTGCCCCTCTTTCAGAGGGGAAAGGCCCCTTAATTAACCTCCAGGCACGACTCAAAGCATCATTTGTAAGGCGATTAGCATAATTCCCCTTCCGACAAAACACACAGCGTGCATTAATGATCCTTTGGTGAGAGCGGCTCCCTCAGACAAAAGGTACAGGCTGTGTGTGTACACACACACACACACACACACACACCCTCCGGTTCCTTCTCCCAGCCACTGCTTGGGTAAGAGAATTTGTGGGGTGCTACTTTAGCACCCCCACCCCCAGCAATGGGGTGGGGAGGCAGGTTTTCCAACAACGTCTGAAGCCAACCTTGGAAATCTTTGAGATTTGTAAAGGTCAGATTTGCAGCTGAGACCAGCTTTTTTCAAGGGCAGGAGCAGGGAAATTAGGATCTGGTGGAAATTCAACAGAATGCCAACTGTACCGATAAAATGCCAGCAGAATGCCTGTGACATGCTAGAAGAAGGAATAGCCACAGCAAGGCAGGGCTGTGATTGGCCCAAGGGTGACGACCGCTGTATCCCAGGGATGGAGAAACATTGCTATCTCTGATCGTAGCTGGGAGCCATCAACAGCCTTGCCCAATCCTTTTTCAAAGCCATCTAAGTTGGGGGCCATTGCTGCCTCCTGTGGGAGAGAGTTCCATAAATTAACTATGCGCTGGATGAAAAAAGTCTGCCCTAAAGATAATATGGCACATAGTTCAACCTGGGTGGCTTGGCAAGGGCGATACACAATGCATGGAGGAGAAGGTTATCAATGAGGTAGTATGTGTCTGGGAATCATTTGCTGGGAATCACACATGGGGAGAGCATGGCTCTTGCTCTCAGCTCCTGCTCGCGGGCTTCTCACTGGGTCATCTGCTTGAGCATTGTGAGAAGAGGACGCTGGAGCATCCTTTGGTCTGATCCAGTGAGGCTCTGCTTAGGCTCCCTGCCAGCATGGTCCAAACATCTATGGCCGCACTGTGTACATGGCCGACCACAAAGCTTATTCAGAACACCCTGAAAGCCACATCATAAATACACAGTGTGTATTTATACATGCCCAGCGTCCCTTCTAAATCTGTTCAAATACAGTAATTTAGAAGGCCAAAAACGTTCCCGTTTCTTTGCCACCAAGCTAGGAATAGTCTCCTAACTACTATTAGCACCTAACTAAACTTCTGTGCAGGGACGCGGGTGGCGCTGTGGGTTAAACCACAGAGCCTAGGACTTGCCGATCAGGTCGGCGGTTCGAATCCCCGCAACGGGGTGAGCTCCCGTTGCTCGGTCCCTGCTCCTGCCAACCTAGCAGTACAGAAGCACATCAAAGTGCAAGTAGATAAATAGGTACCGTTCTGGCAGGAAGGTAAATGGCATTTCCGTGCGCTGCTCTGGTTTGCCAGAAGCGGCTTAGTCCTGCTGGCCACATGACCCGGAAGCTGTACGCCGGCTCCCTCAGCCAGTAAAGCAAAATGAGCGTCGCAACCCCAGAGTTGGCCATGACTGGACCTAATGGTCAGGGGTCCCTTTACCTAAACTCTGTGCAGGTTTGAGGCTCCAAATGCCTCTAACGTTCAAGCACTGTGTGATTCTTTTTCAAACCCTTAACTTGTTTACAGGGGGTTGGGAGAAGTTGTTGCTGCTATTGATGTTATTGTTGTATCTTTGGTTTGGGATCTTATTATTTATGTGGAAATTGTTTCCATTTGGTTGTGTACTTTTTGATGTGTTTTATTTATTGTTCATGACTTCTGTTACGTTTGTCATTGTGTAAACCTCGTCATGTTGTAAGCCGCCTTGAGCATGGTTTCAACTATGGAAAGGCGGCATACAAACAAAATGATGATGACAATGGTGATGATGATGATGATGATGATGATGAGTAGGGAAACCTCTGGCTCAGGGTGTCAAATGTGGCCCCTCCAGGCTTCCCTATCTGGCCCTGGGGGATTTTCACATGCCCCTTCCAGGTCCACAACCCAGGTCACCTGGATAAGCTCCCCTTGAGTGCTTTGACCTGCCTGCGACTGTGCTTCTGCGCTTACACGGAAGAAGGTGTAAAATTGTGTCGGTGGGGTGCTCACGTATCAAACCCCTGACGTTTTCTACGAAGCACATTTGTTGCTCTGACCACTTCTGCCTTTGGCCCTGCCATGCGGCCCCCAAGAGGTTGCTCACGACAGAATGTGGCCCTCGATCTGAAAAGGGTTCCCCTACTCCTGATTTAAATAGAGGGGAGTGTAGCTCAGTGGCAGGGCATCTGGCCTTGCATGCAGATGGTCCCAGGACTAATCACCAGTGGCAATTCCAGGTAGGGCTGGATATGTCCCACTGCCTGAAACGCTGGAGATCAGCTGCTGGTGAGTGAGACAATATTGAGCTAGATAGCCCGGTGGCCTGACTCAGTATAAGGCAGCTTCCTATATTCCTATTTACCGTATTTTTCGCTCTATAAGAGGCACCAGACCATAAGACGCACCTAGTTTTTGGAAGAGGAAAACAAGGGGAAAAAATTCTGAATCCCAGAAGCCAGGACAGCAAGTGGAATCACTGCGCAGCCCTGGCTTATGGGTTAGCTGCTTGCAGCCTCTCCCAGGCAGCGGGATGAAGGCTCCCCTTGCCCAGGAGAGGCTGCACGCAGCTAAGCAAGAAGCCAGGACAGCCAGCGGGATCGCAGCGCTTTTCTTCCTCGGGGAAAAAACCCCCAAGAGCCGCACACATGCTCCACACGGCTTTTTAAAGGGAGCGCTGAGCAGAGCCTCCCACCTGCATTCGTTCCGTAAGACGCACACACATTTCCCCTTACTTTTTAGGAGGGGAAAAGTGCATCTTATAGAGCGAAAAATATGGTATATCAGAACCATGAGGACTGGAATGTTGCTTTATTTTTAGGGGGAGAACAGTAGCTCAGTGGTAGGGCATCTGCTTGCATGCAGAAGGCCCCAGGTTCTGCTGCTATTTGCAGGGTGGGGGGGAGCAACAAGGCTCAAGTTCGCAGCAAGGGCCAAGGAGGGCGGTTGTTGTTTTCAACTTGCTTCCCCCATGCTAGGAGCACAGTAAAAAGGAAAAAGCCCTCCAAAGCTATTTGTGCTGTTGGAAAAGAGGTACCAAAGCAACTTGCCAAGAGGCATAGGTGCAGGGTCAAGCCAGGAAAGGTGGCAACCCCCCCCCCTTTAGCACAAAACTCAGGAATGAAATTGGCAGAAGTTCAAGCCAGAAATGCAAACTCTCCAGAATGATGTCAACTCATAGATAGATAGACAGATGATTGATAGATAGATGATAGATAGATAGATGATAGATATCAAACTCTCTTGTGCTCGGGATCAGCAAGTATTCCAACCAGCTCTTAGACGAGTCAATGAAAGGTGAGTTGTAAATATTGCAAAAAAGCCAAGTGGAAGAGCCCAGTTCCATAGTGGTGATAATTAGCTGCCGATTGACATTTCCACTCCACAACAACCATGGCAGTTTCCACAGGGGCAAAAGAGTGTCAGGCTGCTGTGGCTGACAGACCCCATAATAACACATTTGTTAGCCCATTAATGTGCTACACAAGAATTCACGCTGATTCCACACCATCACTGAGCAAGAATGAAAGATTTGCAGGAGGGAGGAGAGGACCAACCCCGATGCATGATTAATAAAAGTTAAAATGTTGTTTTAATCCTTTATAAATCATTTAAATGTATACAGTGGCAAGTGGAACCAGCAACAAAATATAGCAATGTTATCTATGCCCCTATTCCTGTTCAGGGGACCAGCCAGCCAGCCAACCAACCAACCAACCAACCAGCCGTGTACTCCATTCCATTGCATAAATACACGCCCCACAACAAACTACTGCAATGTAATCTTCATCCCGGTCAACAGGAGCATTCCATTTCAGGGTACCTGCCAGGCCTTCAGCCATGCCCTACAGCAGGATACTCCACTGAATTCTTACATAAAAAACCAGTTTATGTTTCAAACTCATATTCAACATTCAGTGCCATCACCTACCAAGCATAGCAACTCCTCATTGGCCTTATTCTGGGGGGGGGGGGGAATTCTTCCCCATCCTTACTTTTCTTTGTTAATTGCAACTGACTTTTTTTCTCTAAAGAGCCACCCTAACAACAATGCTTTAAGTGGGAAATTGTTCTAAACACCAGCTCCAAGCCTCCTCCACAAGCTACGATACTTGTAAGTCTGCTGTTCTCCTGAGTATTGTCTGGGCTGGCCAGCCCCAAACTGGTGCCCCCCTCTCTCTATGTTTTGGAATACATCTCCCCCATCAGCCCCATCCAGTGGCCCGACTCCCTGGAAGCAGGTTTCAGGCAAAGACAGGTCTTTTCCCAACCCTGTTACCCAAGATTTTTATAATAGGAGACGCTGGAGATCAAACCTAGAGGCTTCTAAGAACACCGGAAGCCCAGCTGCTGGAACAGGCCCATGGGGGTGCATCCAGTGTTAGAAACTCAGATATGTAAGCTATTCGCCAAATGGCACCTTGAACCTAGGTTACAGTCACCATAGTCTATTCGCCAGGGGGTTGGACTAGATGACCCTTGGGGTCCCTTCCATGGCTATGATTCGCTGATCTCAACTACATTGCTTGGCTGTAGCTTGCTCTTACAATTCACTTGCCCCAGAATGCAAGGAGGAGGGGGGGGGAGACACATATAACTATGAACTGAGGCAGAGGTTTTTAAACTGTGGTTACCCAACTGCCATCCAGAAATCCCCTCGTGGTTGCAACTGGACCCACGCCAGTAGCAAAACGCGCCTGGCTCCTGGCTAATTTCTAACACTGGGTGCACCTAGTCCAGGACCCCGCATCTCACAGCGGCCAACCGGATGCCCGAAAGATAATCCCACACGCAGAACCTGAGCGCCAACAGCAACACTCTCTCCTCTTGTGATCTCCACCATCCTGCCTTCAACAGTGGAAGGGAGAGTACTACCATCATGACAGCCTCTGTGAGCCCACTCTTAAAATTCATTCACCTGGGTGGCCATTGCTCCCTCTTGTGGGAACAAATGCCCCAGGACGAACTATGCACCATGTCAAGAAGCGCTTTCTTTTTTCCTCCCCTGAAGCTCCCAACAGATTTCTAACTGCAAAGCATGTGCTGTCTGCCTGCTGACACCCGGACAGCCCAGCAAACATCTCCGGCTTGTTTTCTGCTAGGCTTTCGTTTTTGGCATCATCAAAACAAGGCACGCGCACACACACCCAGGACACAAATTAAAATTAAAAACCTCAGAGGCAAGCCAATCCAGCTGGCAACCTTGACACGAAACAACCTTCCCTGGAAGTCGCCGCTGCAGATTTAGGTGCAATTTTACGACGCAATTCCACAGGGGCCAGGAGAAAGGCCACCGCGCAATTTCAGAGCATCTGCTTTGCATGCAGAAGGTCCCAGGTTCAATCCCCAATGGCACCTCCAGGGAGGGCGGAGGGGAAACTATCCGCCTGAAGCCATGGAGGGCCGCTGCCCGTCAGTGTAGGCAGTACTGAGGGACCAATGGTCAGACTCAGCAAAAGGCAGCTTCCGGCTCCAGCTCCTTATTCAGAACCATGAGGACTAGAATTTTATGCTTAATTTCAGCGGAAGGATCACACACCTCTATGGCAGAACACCTGCTTTGCATGAAGAAGGTTTAGTCGCTAGCATTTCTAGGTGGGGCTGGGAATGTCTCCCCGTGGGAAACCCTGGGCAGCCACTGCTGCCAGTCAGGGTAGATAACACTGAGCTAGAAGGACCAATGGTCTGACTCGGTATAGAATCATAAAACTGTAGCGTTGGAAGGGACCCCAAGGGTCATCCAGCCCAACCCCCTGCAATGAAGGAATCTCAGCTAAAGCATCCTTGACAGAGGGCCATCCAGCATGCATAAGGCAGCTCCTCATATGTTCCTTTTACTCCTAGATTCAATGCCCACCATTCCCTAGTGGCCTGGGAATGCCTCCCGTTGCCAAAACCTTGGAGAGCTGCCACCAGCAATACTGAGCTAGAAAGACTAATAGTCTGGCACAATTGATACAGTATAAGGCAGCTGCAAGCAGAGGCTCATTGGCAGAGCATCCACTTTGCATGCAGAATGGTCCCAGGTTCAATCCCCAATGGCACCTCCAGGGAGGCCTGGGAATATCCCCTTATGAAAAAGAGAGAGAGCTGCTGCCAGGCAGCTTCCTATGTTCCCATTCAACCAGCCTGTAATTCAGAAGCATGAGGACTAGAACCTTTCTTGATTTTTAAAGAAAGGCTGTAGCCCAGTGGTATAGAGCGCCAGCTTTGCCTGCAAGAGGTCCCAGGTGCAATCCCCGGAATCTCCTGGTGAGCTGGGTAGGTCCCGTTATCCGAACCGCCTCCCCCCCCCCCCCCGCCGCCGTCGCTGCCTGCCAGTGTGAACAACACAAAGCTCACCTGCCAGGAGCCGGAGGGGATCTCGCTGAACCTCCCCAGGCCGCCGAAGGTGTAGCAGTCGTACATGTGGCGCAGGGACTCGGAGCAGTGCCACAGCAGCCCGAAGCTGACCTCTCCGCCGCCGGCGCCGCCTTCGCTGCCTTCCAGGGCGGCGGCCGTGGCCACCACCAAACGCCGCCCGCCAACGCCGCCGCGCTCCTTCACGATCCAAGCCGGCGAGAGGAAGCTGAAGCTGCAGACGGCCACGAGGCAGGAGGACAAGAGGACCCAGAAGCAGCCCACGCAGCTGAACATCCTCGGCAGGGCGGCGGGAGGCGGCTGGCCCAGGGAGCCCGTGGCTGCTCCGGCTGCCGTGCGCTCCCGCAGCAGCAGCGCCGCCGCATCCACGCGGCCGGCGCCTTTCTTCTTCTTCTTCTTCTTCGCCTCCTGCTTCTGGCGCGCCGGCATGGAGGGCCCTCTCTGGCTGGCTCACCTCGGGCCGGGAAGGGCCATGGGACGAGGGGCAGCGGCGCACGTGGCGAGCGAGAGGCGACCTCTCCGCCTTCTTCCCTGCGCGCTTTGGAGAGGTCAGGCGCGCCCTTGGAGAGCTTTGGCGAGCGGTGCGCCTCCGTGCGCAGCGAGCAGGTGCGCTCACTGCCTCTCTCGCCGCCCGCCGCCGAGTGTTTTCTTTCGCTCGGCTCCCGGTGGGCGGCTCCCTGGATCCAGCCTCGCCGTCACGTGGAAGCGTTGCCGGCAAGCGGTGGGGAGGAGCGCGGGGGGTGGCTGGCTCGCGCCCCACCCGGCGGAGGCTTCCCCTTTGCTCGAAGAGGCACCCCGAATCCGAAGCGGCGGTGATGACGACGTGAATCAAGATCAGGAGAGGTCAGGCCAAAGGGGACCCATCTAGTGCAGTGAGCAACCGGGATCCCCAATGGGGAGCGCGCGAGCAGGACCTGAGCGCAGCGCCCTCGCTCCCCCCCTTGAGATTCCAATGTTCAGAAACATTACGGCCTCCGACTGTGGAGGGAGAACCTTGACATCATGGCCAATAGCCACTGAGAGCCATCTCCTGAGTCCCACATGAGTTCCAGCGAGGCTGAGAAGGGGGTTTTGTCCTCTGGGCGGCCCAGGACCTCCATACACACTGCCCAGGCGTTGCACACCGTGGAAAGTTACTTCCGTGCTGCGGTACAACTTCACCCCTGGAGGAGCACTCCATTGTCCCAACAACTTTTAAAGCCATCCAAGTTGGTGGCCGTTTGCATCACAACCTCTTGGAGGGAGTTTCATAGTTTTAACCATGCGTGGTGTCCTTCCTCTTGTTTGGAATCTCCCAACATATACGGTACGTTCTCCACTCCACCAATAGATTCTTGTGCACCTCTGCCATGCCCTCTTTTTCTAAACTAAAAAGCCCCAAATGCTGTCCCCTTTCTCTCCCTCCCCTATTGAAAAGCCAAGACACGCTTCATTTTTCACCCACCCACCCAAAGTTTACTTCATTATTACATTTCTATCCCACTTTTCCCTCCAAAGAGACTCAAGTGGGCAGACATGGGTTTTCCCTCCCCCATTTCATCCTCACGACAACCCTGTTAGGCTAGGTTAGGCTGAGACAGACAGTGACTGGCCTAAGATCAGTCATGAAGTTCAGTGGGGATTCGAAACCTGGTCTCCCAGGTCCTAGGTCCAGCACTTTTAACCACTGTTACACCAGACTGGCTCTCTAGTGGGTCCTTTGATACACACATTTCCATGTGAGGAAGTGCCATAGCATCCCCTTGGTATTTTTTTATTTGAAATGGGGGTGCCGATGGAACTTTAAAAATAAAAATGGGGCAGTCATGAGCCGCGACTGGTTGTTTGTTGTTGTTTAGTCATTTAGTCGTGTCCGACTCTTCGTGACCCCCTGGACCAGAGCACGCCAGGCACTCCTGTCTTCCACTGCCTCCCGCAGTTTGGTCAAACTCATGCTGGTAGCTTCGAGAATACTGTCCAACCATCTCATCCTCTGTCGCCCCCTTCTCCTTGTGCCCTCCATCTTTCCCAACATCACGGTCTTCTCCAGGGAGTCTTCTCTTCTCATGAGGTGGCCAAAGTCTTGGAGCCTCAACTTCATGTTCTGTCCTTCCAGTGAGCACTCAGGGCTGATTTCCTTAAGAATGGATGCGTTTGATCTTCTTGCAGTCCATGGGACTCTCAGGAGTCCCCTCCAGCACCATAATTCAAAAGCATCAGTTCTTCGGCGATCACTCTTCTTTATTGTCCAGCTCTCACTTCCATACATCACTACTGGGAAAACCATAGCTTTGACTATATGGACCTTTGTTGGCAAGGTGATGTCTCTGCTTTTTAAGATGCTGTCTAGGTTTGTCATTGCTTTCCTCCCAAGAAGCAGGCGTCTCTTAATTTCGTGGCTGCTGTCACAATCTGCAGTGATCATGGAGCCCAATAAAGTAAAATCTCTCACTGCCTCCATTTCTTCCCCTTCTATTTGCCAGGAGATGACGGGCCCAGTGGCCATGATCTTCGTTTTTTTGATGTTGAGCTTCAGACCATATTTTGCGCTCTCCTCTTTCACCCTCATTAAAAGGTTCTTTAATTCCTCCTCACTTTCTGCCATCAAGGTTGTGTCATCTGCATATCTGAGGTTGTTGATATTTCTTTCAGCAATCTTAATTCCGGCTTGGGATTCATCCAGCCCAGCCTGGTTGCTACTGGGACTGATTAGGCAAAAGGCAGGGAGATGAACAGTAGGGGGAGCCAGAGGCAATGGCAGGCGGAGCCAACTAACTCTAGGTTTGTTCCCATCCTCCTCCCAGCTGAGACTGAGGAGGAAGCTGAAAGGCAGAGCCCTGGCTCTGGGCTGGCTATAAGAAGGCAGGCAGGCAGACGAGGGGCTGGTTGAGGGCGAACCAAGGTTGGTTGGGCAGTGTCCTGTTTGGCCCAAATGAACCAGTCTAGGTTGAGGGGGCATTTCAGAGAGTCACTGTCAGTGTGGATAAAAGTGAGCTAGGTGGATGGCTGACTCAGCTATTGGTTTAGAGTGCTGTTAAAAGTCCATCAGGAACAGATCTGGAAACGGTGGGTAGAGGCAGAGGAAAATAATGTTGCACTCAGACCTGGCATTACGGTATTTATAAGCAGGATTCCTTTTTTTGGTAAAGATACCACTGAGCTGAGCGGCTGAACTCTCCTTTTGGGTTGCAAGAGAGAAGTTTTAAAGGCAATTAAGTTTGCAAAAAGGTGGACAAGCGCCCCCTGGTGTTTTCCAATAAAATAGCATGGGATGTTGGAATATGTGAGACTGCTCAGGTTGAACATAGGTCGTGGGTCTGAAAAGATTGAAGCTACTTAGCTCTCCAGGGTTTCTTTTTTTTTTAAAATAATATTTATTAACATTTTAAAGACTACAAAAGAAAAAAAAGAGTTAAACAAAACAATACAAACTCCAGGGTTTCAGACAAGGGGCCCATCCCTACAAGGAGATTCCATTGGGGACTGAACTTGAGACCTTATGCATGCAAAGCAGATGCTCTTACCATTAAGCCACAGCTAGTCCCTTAAAATAAAACAAGGTCCTCGTGGTTCTAAATGAAAGGCTGATTTAAAGAAGAACACAGGAAGCTGCCTTATGCCAAGTCAGATCTTTGGTCTATCTTGCTCAGTACCGACTACACTGACTGTCAGCAGCTCTCCAGGATTTCAGATGGGGGAATATTCCCAGCCCTACTCAGAGATGGTGGGGATTGAACCTGGGACCTTCTGCATGCAAAGCAAGATGCTTTACCACTGAGCTACAACCCTGACCAAGGTCAGCGCTGGATTTAGGGCAGGGTGGGTGGTTCCCCTGGACATGGCACTGAGCCAAGAGTGCACAAAATCAGCAGCTGCAGCAGCAGCATCTTTATTTGCATCAGCCACTAGCCATAGCAATAACATAAAATAAAATGAACTGACGATAGAGGTAAAACCTTAACAATACAAAATACATTCTGGGGGTTTACATCAATAATCAAATAAAAGATATTATTCTAATTTCCCCTGCTAATTTTTTTCTCCAGTTTTTGCTGTCACCTGATTATCTTGATCTGCTAGAAGGACGGACACAGTAGCAATGGTTGAGCGACCGGGTATGGATAGTGTTATGTACTGAAGTTCTCACCCTGGGCCAGCAGGGGGATACTGTAGATAGTTATGCAAATGAAGAATCGAAAGTGACGTTCAGTGATTGGATAGTTTTAGAAAGTTGTTACAGTAACATGGTACTGGAGTTCTATATAAGCAGGCTAACTGAGCCCTTCAGTTCAGTTCTGTTCTGGCCTCTGAATAAAGAAGAGCTGTTTGAAGAATCGCTGTGTCGTCTGATATGTTCACCCACAACTTAACAGATAGTAGTAGAGGTGTAATAACCTCACTCCTCAAATCTTTATAAAGAGTGCAAGCTAGAAGCAGAGGAGCTACTGACGCAATACTGCTATCTCCACATAGACCTAACCGTTTTTCCAGTGGTATTTTTTGAAATCAACCCTCAAGTACATCTGAAGGCAGTGTATTTAATCGTGCATAAGTGAAAGTGCATCTGTATTTTGGAATTGTTGAATTTTGCAAATAGGGTGCAAATAGTGTAGTGGTTAGAGTGTTTGACTAGGACCTGGGAGACCAGGGTGCAAATCCTCACTCATCTCTGAAGCTCACGGGGTGACCTTGGACCAGTGATTGCCTCTCAGCCTAACCTACATCACAGGGTTGTTGTGGGGATTCAATGAATGTGAGAACCACAGAGCTATGCCTCCATCTTAATCATGTGAAAACTTGGAACAATATTCTCAGGTAGCCCATTCACAAAACAGCTTATGTGTTGGCGATGCACTGATGATATCTTTGTGGTCTGGACAAATGGCAAAGATAACCTATCTATTACATCCACTCTATCAATTTACACCCACTTCATTCATCCAACTATCAAGTTTACTAACAATGTCCACTCACAAACCACTTAAATGACGGCGATACATTGATGGTCTGGGCAAATCGCAAAAAAGATCAATTACGGTACGTCCATTCTGTTCATCCAGCTATCAAGCTTAAATTTACCAGCACCACTGATAGGTCACTCATTCCTTTCCTCAATGTCCTCCTCAGCACTGGAAGCACAAAAAAGTCACAGATCTTCTCTAGAGCAAGCCCACTGATGCCCACACCCAGCTGTACAGGAAATCCTGCCATCCAAAATGGATACATGTTGTCTACAGCTTGGCTCTCAGAATCAAATGCATTTGCAACAATAAATATACATACCAAAGAAGGATCATCAGTGAACTTCCTTCAAAGAGGATATCCTCTACATTTCATAGATTGAAACAACCACCAAGCTTTCATCCTGTTTAGAGAAAACCTCTTTCATTGAAGTGGGGTGTTAACAAATAGCAACTTATTTTTACCGAATTCATAGTTTAATTATAAATGGAAAAAGCACAAGCTCTGAGACCCTTAACACCATTTGAAAATGAATTAAACACAATGGATTGGTTTGCCTTAATGTGACTTACAGATTTAGGGAAGCCTTTAGAAAGGTATTGGAACTAGAAAATGGCAGACAAATTCTTCTCAAGGACTGGAATAAAATTTGGGAATCATTTACAGATAGGTAGCCGTGTTGGTCTGCCATGGTCAAAACAAAATAAAAAAATTCCTTCCAGTAGCACCTTAAAGACCAACTGAGTTAGTTCTAGGTATGAGCTTTCGTGTGCATGCACACTTCTTCAGATACACTGAAACAGAAGTTTCAGTGTATCTGAAGAATTCTGAAGAAGTTTCAGTGTATCTGAAGAAGTTTCAGTGTATCTGAAGAAGTTTCAGTGTATCTGAAGAAGTGTGCATGCACACGAAAGCTCATACCTAGAACTAACTCAGTTGGTCTTTAAGGTGCTACTGGAAGGAATTTTTTTATTTTATTTGGGAATCATGACCCTTAAAATCTGTTTCCAGTTTTCTTGGGACAAACTCCTTGAAATTACTACAGAGATGGCATCACACTCCCTTGCAAATGTCTTTTCTAAAATTTTATTTATGGAAATTTGAAAACTAAACGATAATTCAACAACATTTCAAATTTAATCAGTCAACCTAGTCCTAGGACTTCCCCTCCATGGTTTTCCCAAAATTCCAATTCTTGCTGCATATTATTATTATTATTATTCTATGCCTTAACTTCCTCACAAAAAAAACTCCACCATACTTTCCACTGTTGTTCTTACTCAAATCTTACTTGCATTTAAACATGTTTACTTTGAGTTTTTAAATAATCTACAAACATTTTCCGGTCCTCCTTAAAGTCAGTCTCTTTTTGATCTCTAATTTTGCAAATCAGACTTTCCAATTCTACATATTTTACAATTTCAGGTGCCATTCTTCTTTAATGGGTAACTTTTTTGTGCATATAATATTCATGCTGCCAATGTTGCATAAAGCAACAGATTTACCTGTTTTGGGGGACATCTCTTCCAGCTATCCCTAATAAAAAGGCTTCTGGTCTTTTGAGGAGAGTTACCTTAAATATCTTTTTTGTCTCATTATAAATCATCTCCCAAAAGTCCTTAGCCACTTTACATGTCTACCACATGTGGTAAAATGAACCTTCTACTTCTTTACATTTCCAACAGATATTTGAAGCTGATTTAAACATCTTTGCCAATTTACTTGGTGTTAGGTACAGTTTTATATATCATTTTAATGAAGTTTTCCCTCAAAGTATAACATGTTGTGAAATTCAACCCAAATTTCCACAGTTTTCCCCATGATTCTAAGTCTACATTGTGCCCCACATCCCGAGATCATAGCAGATTTAATCTTTTCATCCTTGGTGTCCCATTCTAACAATATACATCCTTAAAATCAAATTTCCTCTGTTTTCTATTAGTTCCCTTTCAAATTGGGAACTTTGTTCATCAAAGCCGCACTTTTTATCATGTTTAAATGTTTCATTCAATTGGTAATATTGTAACCAGCTACTCCTCTATATCATCCTAATTGTTGGAAGGGTTACAATAAACTTAGTACATATCGTTTGTGGTGAGAAGAAGTACATTGGTACAAATTTGTTGTTTATGTTGTAGTCAGAAATGATAAATATTACTAAAGAAACCTGTTTGATGTCCAAATTTTTTGATGATACCAATCTATATATATTGTCAAAAGAATTTGTCATATATTATTTTGGCATCTCAAACGGTCTTAATGTTGGACACATTTGTTGACTGAGTAGTGAGAAAGAATGGACTGTGGAGTATATTGTTGTCCAGAAACACCAAGCAAGGTGAGCATGATGGGAAGGAGCTAATGAGATATTTTGAGAATTATTTATGGTTATAGCCCCAACCCAGCTACACTGAGAGACAACAGCAGTTGGAGGAATTTCAGGAACTGGACAGCAGATAAAGGCCAAGGACTTTATTATTGGACATATTTAGACTGACACATGCAGAGAAAAGGAAAATAATTAGAGCACCTCCTTTGAAATCCTATGGAAAGTTAGAGAAGGTATTAACACAAATAGTAATTGCTAAAAACTGAAATGTAATTTGATGTCAATAAAAAACATGAACCCCAGCAATATAAGAACTGGACAAAAAACATTGATCAAGGAACACAGGAAACCACTTTGATTAAACTGCATAAATTTGGAATTAATTTGAATTATTTTGATATTAATTGGAATCTGTATAATTGGCAAAACTGTGGTAAAATAGGGTAAATATTGGGCAATTAATTTTTAAAAATCATTTTAAAAAATGCCCGACATATTAACACACATGTCCTCAACTAGAGGATAGCACCAGCGTTGCTTCAGCGAATTAAGGCCTCCTGAGCATAAATTTTATAAAAAAATAAATTAGTTTAATTTTTTTATATTTTAATATAAGAGACCTAAATGGAGAATAGCAAGGTAAAAAATTAGGAATAAATAATATACATGACATACTATAATTATACATCATAAAGAGATAATCATGCCCAGTATTGATTGATTCTCTCATATCAATACCTTTCCGTTAGCAGAGGAGGTATTGTGGTTGGTCTGGTGCTGCCCTTAACCAATATGCCTGAAGCAGAATCACTTCCAGCCAGGAACGGCCCATCCTAGCCGACGACCGTTCCCTTACACAAGATGGCTGCCTTCGGGCTCTAACGGCCGGACGGCGGAGTGGCGAGGGACGAAAGAGACAGCTTGCCCTCTCCCAAGATGGCCTCTCTCTTCGGCACGGCCTGCCCGCTTCCAACATGGCCCCCGCGCTACCGATCTCCCCCAGCGGGGCCTGCCCTCGTCCAAGATGGCCCCCTCGAGCACACCCTCCAATCAAAACCCGCTTTCCGCCGCTTCGATTCGCCGCTTTCCCTTCCCCGACGCCCATGCGGCCATGCCGCTTGAGGGCAAGAGGCCGGCCGGTTACCGTTGACTTTTTTTAAAAAGAAAAATAATAATAATAACAGCCACTGAACATTTCCCGAGATGCCCCGCGAGGCCTTGACTCACCGTTCGACCCCCGGAAGAAAGAACCTGCGCGGCGGCGGCAGCGGCGGTTGTTGACAACATGGCGGCTGCCTCCTTTTCCGCCGTGTGGGGAGCGGGAGGCGGCGGCGGTTGCGGGAGGAGCAGGAGGAAGGCGCTGCCTCAGGAGCCCTGAGAGGGAGACGGGACCGCCCGGGCCTCCCTCTCCCGGCCCCCGCGCCGCCGCCGCCGCCGCCACCATGTCCTTCTTCAAGAGGAAAGGTAAAAAATAATAATATAGAAGCCCGTTTGGGGGGGGGGGTTGGATGTGGTGTGAGGTGAAATGTGGGGGAGGGGTTGCCGGGAGGTCAAAGGGGCGGGGCGTCTTGGGGGGGAGGGGGAGGGCCTGTGTGTCTTTCTGAGGGGGGGGGCTTAGTGTAGGGGGGGCTTAATTAAAAGAAAGCTTGTTTCAAGGGCGGTGGGGGTGCCTGGTCTTGAGGGAGAAGGGGAGTCCGGGTTTCTGAATGGGGGGAGCTAAGCAAAAGGACCAAAAGGGGGGGCTGCCTTGTGTTATTGTGTGAGGAGGTGGGGGAGGGGGATTTCGGGGGGGGCTCTTGAGGGTGAAAGGGTAGGTGGGTGTTCCTGCTTTCTCTCTGTGTTTGGGGGGGAGAGGTAGCCAATACGGTGCCCCCCAATGATGCTGGGCCAACATCCCAGCAGCCAGCATGCCCAGTGGTTAGGGGTGATAGAGACGGTGGTGGAGGGGGGGCTTTTGAGGGTGAAGGGGTAGGTGGGTGTTCTTGCTTTCTCTCTGTGTTTTGGGGGAGGAGAGGTAGCCAACACGGTGCCCCCCCCAAATGATGTTGGGCCAGCAGCCAGCATGCCCAATGGTTAGGGGTGATAGCGAGGGTGGGGAGGGGTTTGCAGAAGAAGCTCGGGAGCTTTTAGGGGGTGTCTCTGAATATAGGCTGGACCAGAAGCAGTGAAAGTTTGAGGCCTGATGGTGGTGGCAGAAGGGGGCAGCCGAAGGGGGCTGTTGGTGGCTGGGTGGTGAGGGTCTTAAGGGAATCGGGAGCGTGGAGAATAAAAAGCCTCGGGGAAGGGATGAAAAGGTTTAGGAACAAGCATGGTGGTGAGTTCGTTGGAGGGTGGCAATTTTGGGGGGCAGAATTAATGTAGCGATTGGGAATGGATTCCAGGATGCTAATGGGACAGTGGTCTGGGAGTATTGGGAGTGAATGCTCATAGTGGTTGGGTAGGGGATCTCTGCTGGACCCGCATTACGGGGAATACACAAACTGGGCAAGTAGGAGACTAGGTAGAGACGAGGTGGGTGTTTCAGGGTGATGGGTTGTCATACTTGTTAGTGTGTAAAAACAGAGGAAATAGCAGCCATGACAGTCAAAAGAGAGAGAACTAAGCTTCTGGGAAAAGGCATCTGAAAGAGTTTGAAATTCCCTCTGAATGAGCAGGACCCTTCAACTTCTGCCTTTATCACTAAGTCATTTGCAAACACGCCCAGCGCCATGTGCAAGGAAGGCTCACGTGAATGTCCTTGAGCACCTTGGTTTTCCTCTTGGCAGCGCCTGCCGCCTGCTTTTGCTGCAGTGCCCCTGGACCACCGAGGGGCTGGTGGGCTTGAACTATCAGCTGACTACTAGCCTTCTACTACTAGAATAATGAACAGCAGCCAAGCCTGAAAGAATTATATTCAATGAATCACTATAGCAAACAGCCATAAAACAAGGAGCAGCTTTATGATTGCTTCTCCCTTAGGTAGAACCCATTCCTACAGATTTCATAGCCTGTAAGCTCAAAATCCAAGGCAGCAGATTTGACATAGCTGCATTTGTGTTGGGGAGTGCAGCTTCTCTCTTGTTTTGAGGCATTCCTTGGTCTAATAATTTGGGTTTGCATGACTTGAATGGGTGATTGCCTGATCTTCAAAGGCTTGGCTGTGAGCGCCCTACGACTAGCACAGCCGTCTCCTCACTTAGTGATATTTGCAAGTGCATAAGTTTGCACTTGCAAGGCAAGAGATTTTTCAAAGTGATATGCACACAATATTTTCAAGTTCAATAGTGAGCCGTTAAACAAAAACAAAAAATTTGCAACGTTTGGAGAAACGTTTCCATATTGCGTAAAGCATATAGTGTAACTTGAGATGTACATATTCTGTTTGCCTGTCTTGTTAAAACAGACCCAAGCACCCTGGAAGCAAAAAGGCCGGAGTCCTTTCTAAGGGAAATTTAGGGGACAGAGCTTCTACGGGATGAGGCAGGGGATGTTGCTGACATATTGATGGTGAGCGCTTTCCGGGTGCTTGCTCTCTGCTGTTTGGTCCGTCTTTTGCGAAGAGAATTTATGAACTGTTGCAGTGTATACATCGTGGTGGCTTTTAAGGCCTTTAACCTGCTTTGGTCAGCTTGTGTGGGGTCACACACTCTTTAACAGGAAACATTTATGAGTCCATCTTCCTGAGTCAGGTTTCTACTAAACGCTTTTCATTCTTCAGCATCCTGTAGTGCTTTTCAGTCTTTAAAATATTGCTTTGCTTCACCAGCCATAGTGGTGGTGTCTGTTTGTGAATGGCCCTGGACATCATGGAGGAATGGTACAATGGAAATGTGATGAATACATTTTCATTTTTTAAAAATGAAGTTGCTGCTCCTTAAGCATCTTTCATAGTTTGGAGAAAGAGGCAGGATAAAAAAACAAATCTGATTCTAGGAATGTGGGACTAGCTCTCATACCCCCCCCCAAAAAAAAAGAATAGGAGAAGCAATTATAGAACAAGGAAATAATAAAAATGTGCCTATTGCCATTTTCTGAATCGTGTTGATTAAATTGCAGGTCACATAATGGACAGTTCCTCTATGTGTGTGTGTGTTTTAGAGTTAGACTTTTGTTGGGGATTGTTTCCCTGTTATAAAGCAGCAGTCCAACTGCTTTTGAAGTGTAAGGCTTTTTGTAAAAGTCAGCCTCTTGATACGCCCACTAACTTTCGGTACAATGGGTTCATTTAAAGTTGCCTTTTCCTTAACCACACAAACCCTGTACTGAAAACAGCTATTTTGTGACCCAGCCCAGCCTTGGGAGCTGCTCCCCAGTTCTGGAATTCCCACCCCTGGGGCCGGTAGCTATAGGCTGTAACACAGCCTGTCCTTTCACCAGAGCTAACAAGGGAACAGGCTGGGCATTTCCTCCTGTCAAACCTCCTCCTCCCTTGGGTGTGAATTCACCATTTTTGCCGTTTTACTGTATTGAAGGGTGGCAGTGGCATGGACACTAAGCAGGGTTCTTTAACTAGCTCAAACTGTGATTAAATATGGTGCTGGGAAATGAGGGGAAGGAATTCATGGTTGCTCATCTTCCTGCACCAGACTCTGGAACTTTGCTAACTTCAAGTATTTTTCTGAAACACCACTGAGACCTTTTGTATCAGGTTTTGAGGAGTGAAGCAGTCCCGAGGTTCAGGTTAGCAGTGTGACATCTGTTCTACTTTTGGTCCCTGATAGTTAGGAATCCCAAAACAGACAGTATAAGGCTTGCACACCATATCTAGCCCACCAACAGGACTTTGCCCTTGACCGCTGGTCACTCGAAGACGCTCAAAGATGTTTCCTCCCCCTCCCCAAAGGGAGCAGTTTGGTGTCAGGGCACTCCTTGCTTAGGTGCCTACTCTGACTCTACAAGATCTACAAGATCTGCATAGCAACGTTTCCTTCCTTTAAACAGGGTTATCTCGCTGAACTTGAAAGCATTGCTGGGATCCTCAATAACAAAGGGGGCAACAGACTTGAGATGGACACAATCATGGGACCCACATGGTGGCAGCCACAGTTTCCCACCAGCAGGCCTCTCAAAAGCCTGAATACCTGGTGCTGCAGAAAACCAAACACAAGGTATCCGAGGGACAAAACAAGTTTGCCTCGTGGGCAGCTGGCAATAGTGGCATCCCCAACTACCCTCCTCCACTCTTAGACACACTTCTTGACAATGGCCAGGAGTTTCAATGCAGATCCACCTGCATTTTGGAGCCAAGATACCCTCTGAAAAGTATTATACTGGCCGGCTGGCCTTGGGATTGTCTTGCCTCAGAATGCAGGGGTATGGAAGGGGGGGGGGTGCGCTTAACCGCGTCTCCATGTCAGAAGTTCCCTCCAGGTAGAAAACCACTATTTTGGGGAGTGCTCAGCTAGAGCCCTTCTTCTTATACTAGCTTGAATCAGGCATGGGCATTCTGTTTATGTAGGGAAGCATACAACCATGTGACACCCCTTCTCACCCCTTTCCGAACACCCTCCAGTCAGCTGCTGCCCCCACCCCTGGTCTCTGAGCAGCCCCCCCTCGCCCCAAAGAGAGATGTCTCCTCACACTGCCCCACAGGGGCCTGGGAAGAGGATGCCCTCAGCCTTAGTGCCCCATGGAGACTGGCCCAAGGTGAACATGAGACCAGGACCGTACTCACCTTAGGGGGCAGCAGTGGGTGCTGCCAGGCCTACATGGTGGAAAGGCTCCCCTTCCGCACTGGGCACTCAGCTCCCAGGCAGGCCTTGCACACAGTAAACGCAAGAAAGGCCAGCACGGTGCCTGTCTGTCCACCTGCCTGCCCAGCCTCCCACTTGTCTGTCCATTCCTAATAGCAAGGGCTGGTGGTCTAGCTGGCTGGGCTCCCTCGCCTGCCTGCTTGCTTACTCTGAGGCTGCCTCAGCTTCTGGCAACCAGCACCCACTGGCCAGCCCCAGAGGCACCATTCGCCTGGGGAGCTTATAGCTAGGGCTGCTGCAACAAAAAGCTATGCAAGCCTTTGGGAGGCAGAGACACAAGAGGGCATCAGAGAAGGGAGGGAAAGAAAGAGGATCAGAGGCCAATGTTGCTTGCAGCACCCCGGCAATCATTCAAGGCACCCCAGGGTGCCAAAGTACACTGGTTGAAAACCCCTTCTGTAAAGAAGGTGAGTAAGTTGTGATACTTCCTTTTTTCTTTTTTTAAAAAAGTAATCTTTCAGGTCACCCAGCCTTTGTCCTCTACAGGCTGAGAAACTCAGAGGACAATACAGGGTGGGGCAAAAAATCAGTACTGCTCTGGCAGGTTGATAGTGACCATGTTATGCCACTTCCTTTCCTGGGCAGAGAAGCAGGAAGTTTTAAAGTTAAGATATAGAGAGAAGTTCCGTGTAAGGTTCATGTTATCCAAAATTGTCCTGAGCACACAGTTGTTTTACCTTTAGGAATGCATCAGCAGAGGAAAAACGCTGGACAGGTACCATTTGGTGCTTTTCTGGAAACTTTGGAAGACAAAGAACAGGGTTGGCAAAATTCAAAACTGCGAGGCATTGTAGGGAGATGCCTTAGATCGAGGAGCTTAAAAAAAAGTTTGCTTTTCTTTTAATTTATATATGTATCTATATTCTGCCCAGTAACAATGTTCTCTGAGCAGCTTACAGTAGCAATAAAAATTAAAATAGAAAGATCAAAAGTAATACAATCGTAGATTTAAAATAAGTTTTTTAAAAAAGAGTTAAGTGGTCTTTAAAAGGCCTTTTCCTGGTGCTGAAATGATTCCAAAACTGGCATCGGCTGAGCCTCTCCAAATAATTGGGTTTTGAAAAATGTAAACCAGCAGCCAGAAAGAAGTGACCGTGTGAAGTTTTGAACACCTGTATTCTGGAATAACTAAGGAAGCATGCGAACTGCCTGATGATTATGGAAGTGACGCTCAGTGAGCATTAAGAAGCCTAGTACATTTGTTTTCCTATGTGCAAAAATGAGATTTTAAGTTGGGAAGTGATACAATTTTTGAGTTTCACTACTACCCTATCTATAGCAGAAAATTGCTGAAAAACCCTGGAAAGTTGAGTGGTTCTTCACTGATATTGTGTGGGCAGTAAAAGAAAAGACCACCTATTCTTTGTCTATCTAAGTATATCTATAAGCAGCCTTTGGTTTTCAGTATGATGTAATACTGCTGTACTAAATCTAGTAGAAATTCTGCTGACTGCATTTTGGACGTCTGCAAGGAAGTGAGTCTTCAGATTACTTTCTGAATCAGTGGGAACTCTTATTAGCTCCACAACCCTAGTGGCTTTAGGGACGCACCCAGGAAAGTTAAGCTTCCTATCTCCTTTGGGACCAACGTGCCAAGCCAGGTTTGCTAATAAATCCATGAAACTTGGTGGCCTGCAGAGACGTTTAGATCCTTCCTGCTCCCACATGCCTATTGGATATGAACGGCATAAAAGGAGAGGGAGAAGAGAACACACGTTGCCAGCCTGGTCACCTGGAAGTAATTCCTACCCACCACAGGTAACCAGGCTTGCAGACATTTTCTGCCTACAGCAGGCACTCATGCTACATGGAGATTTTGTAGAACGAGTGTCTGTGGCTACCTAGTGGTGGTTCGCAACAGTTCCCTGCCAGCGCCTTATTTGATGATTCTAAAAGATAGTGAGGTCATAGAGTGAACCCTTTCAAATTAATGGTCTTAGTTGGATGCCTCCTAGGTTTCCTTGCAGTACCATCTTTATTGTGTTGAAATGCAACTGACCTCTGTGTTCCTGCTTAGTAATTCCCTCGTGCGTGAGACTGGTGCTGATAACAGAAATATTCAGGTGTAACCAGAAACGCAGGCAAGCTAAGTTGGTGACGTAAGTGAAGTTTGTGTTCCCGGCACCAAGTTAGCAGTTAGAAGGAAGTTACGTGGAAGCATCTCCAGAGGGGAAGCACGGAAGAAAGCCAGTGTGGAATAGTTATCGGGATGTGGGAGGACCCGAGTTTGAATCCTTACGCATCCATGGCACTTACTAGGTGATGTTGGGTAGTCACTGTCTTAACAACCTTTGCAGGGTTGTTTTGAAGACAAAAAAGCGGGAGGGAAACCATGTGAGGTTTATTGTTGGTTTGGCTGTTTGGTTATAACCAATCTTGCCTTGGGCAAGATAAAGTGACTAACAAATTTAATGAACGAATGAATCAATAATCAATAATGTAAGCTACCATTGGAGCAGGATGCAGATGGAATAAATGCACACTTGACTGAGTTGTTTCAAGCAGTTATTGGAAGAAACAGTCCACGGAAATCAAGGAAATAGGGGAGCTGAGTGCATGTTCTGGATGAAAGTTCAGGGCCTTGGCAAGTCCATTTAGAAAAAGGGCTGCAATATTTAGCTCATGGTCACGAACCTACCAGAACCCTCTCATCATCTTCTGAGGACCTTCTCCAGGTGCTCTTGCTGAGGAGGTTCAGAGGGTGGTGACAAAAAGCAGGACTTATTCCCATCTGTGGAATGCTCTCCCCTGTGAGGTCTGCCTCGTATTTCCATTGAGAGATTTTTGGCACCAGGCAAGTAAATGCTTGCCTATTTTCCAAGGCTTTTGATGGACAGAGATGAGGTTGTGCGCTGTTCTTTATTTGTCTGTGCATTATATGTGTAAATATAATATGAACTGTAGGTGTTTAGTATGAATTCTTTCAATGGGATGGTGTGTTTATGTTCCTAAATGTGTTGTAAGTCACTCGGAGATGGTTGGGTAACAAGTGACTAACAAGTCTGATAAGTGATAATTAATGCATTTGCTTTGCATGAAGAAGATTCTGAATACCATTTCCAGTATCTCCAGTTTAAGCCGGGAAAGACTCCTCTGCCTGGGACCCTGGAGAGCCACTGCCATTCAGTGCAGACAGTGCTGAGCTAAGTAGGCCAGTGATCCAACTCAGTATAGAGCAGCCCCCTCCCTCCTCTTTCATCCTCACAACGGCCCTGTGAGGTTGGTCAGGCTGAGAGAGAAAATGACCTGCCCAAGGTCACCCAGTGAGCTTCATGGCTTAGTGAGGATTTGAACCCAGGTCTTAAAGACTACACTACACTGGTTCTCCTGGTGTTTGTTTCAGACCACCCTTTGAAGGCAATCTGAAACAACCACAGCAATTAAAGGAAGTTGATGGAAATGCAGTCCTTGCACTGAATGGCACCTAGTTCAAACTTGGCCTGAGTGGCGGTAAATGTTTTGAATTTCATGCATACTTGCAAAATCTATTCCCTAGATCTGCCTTCTCCTTTAAGCCGGCTGTACAAGTCTGCACTTACCAATGAATTATGCAAAGCCCTGTGAAAGCGCTGCATTTCATACAGCAAGGATGCGCCTGTCAGCCTTGCTTGTCCTCTTTCGGCGGGAGGTTGCAGCTCACCAAACTGGGCCACTGAGAATCAAGAGAGTGAGTAAGCTGCCTGCTAGATGAACAAGCGTTCCAGTTATTTTGACAAGTGGAATTCACAAGATAGTGTGGAGGTGTAAATGCACCGAGGCCAGAGAGGCTTTTTACGTATTTCCTGTGATGCCTCTGATTGCCAAGGGCCAAACGTGTGATATTTCCAGCGCATGAAGTCTGGAAGATATTTCCAGATACCCACAATGTGCGTTTCTGAGGCCAGCTGATCAAACCGAATGTTTAGGGCAACAACTCCCTTCAGCCCCAGCCAGACCGATGGGAGTTATAGTTCAAAACATCTGGAGGGCACCAGGTTAGAGGAGGCTAGCCTACAAAGGAGTCTGCGGGATTCACAAGTATGCTTACTCCTTCACTTAAAGGATTCAGCCTGGCAAGAGATTACCATGCTGCTGAAATACCACACTCAAAATGTTTCTGCCAGTGAAAACTGCAGGCCCGTATCAAGTTATTTCCCTTCCCCTCGCAACACGAGGCTCACCAACAGTCCCTTTCTGCAGTGTTCGAAACTCCCATTGTTCTAGGCACATTTTGTGACAGGGAATTTCATTAGCACAAACAGTTTCTGAGCTCTCGGTACAGTACTGCGCCTAAGATTTCAGATTAAAACTGCAGAGTGGAAGGAAAGGAAGACCTTTTACTGCCTCCCCACTTCCAGCTGCTCTCTGAAGACTGGAGAAGAGACCTTCTTAAGAATATTAGGGGGGTGGGCTAGGACTAAATCACGTGAAAAATGAACATAATATTTTATCTGCAGTTCATTCATTTTCAGCTTTGTATTCTTGTTATAAAAAAGCACGCCTGCACATTCCGTTGTTGCGCCCTTAACCTCGGTTTAAGGTGCCATTTAGCTCCTAGCTTCCATATCTGTTTCTAACACGGTTTGTCTGGTAGCCTGTGGTGATTATCAGACCCCTCCAGGTAACTAGGCAGAGTTGTGTCTCTAGAGCTACAAATGTGTAACAATTTGTGCCTGCAGTCAGGCAGCTAGTAAGAATCAGCAAAGGCCGATGACTTTTGCGGACTTATGTAATACACATACCGTATTTTTCGCTTTATAAGACGCACCCGACCATAAGATGCACCTAGTTCTAGAGAAGGAGAACAAGGAAAAAAATAAAATAAAAAAATTCCTTCCAGTAGCACCTTAAAGACCAACTGAGTTAGTTCTAGGTATGAGCTTTCGTGTGCATGCACACGAAAGCTCATACCTAGAACTAACTCAGTTGGTCTTTAAGGTGCTACTGGAAGGAATTTTTTTATTTTGTTTTGACCATGGCAGACCAACACGGCTACCTATCTGTAAAAGGAAAAAAATGTTCTCTCTCTCTGCTCAGCGCCCCTCCAGCAAAGCGGGAGGAGAAACAGAAGGGGCTCCGTTTCTCCTCCCGCTTCGCTGAAGGGACGCTTCACAGCTTTCCCTCTATGCGCTGCGCCTCTTCAGCACTGAAGAGGCACTGCACAGCTCGCTCTCGCTCTGCATAGCGCCCCTTCAGCAAAGCGGCAGGAGAAGTGGAGCCCCTTCCATTTTTCCTCCCACTTTGCTGAAGGGGCGCTGCACAGAGAGGGAAAGATGCGCAGCGCCTCTCCAGCGAAGCGAAGCCAGGAGAGCAAGAGGAATCGATCCCTCTTGCTCTCCTGGCTTCAGCAAAAGCAACGCGAAGCCTGCATTCGCTCCATAAGACGCACACACATTTCCCCTTACTTTTTAGGAGGGGGGAGTGCGTCTTATAGAGTGAAAAATGTGGTACATGCCATATTTTGCTGTTTTTTCCTGTGTAGCTTCCTTTCTCCTGCTTCTGTGGGAAACACATGGCTACGACATTGCTGAAGCATGCGTGAATTGGGGCTCTGTGTCAGAGCAACTGCTTTGCATGCGGAAGGTCCCAGGTTCAGTTCCCAGCATCTCCAGGTACAGCTGGGATAGATTCCCTGCCTGAAATCATGGGCAGCTGCTGCCAGTCAGTATAGATGATAATGAGCTAGATGGACCAATGGTCTGACTCAGGATAAGTCAGCTTCCTATGTTATGGGGAGGGAAGGGAGTACCTGTTAGCTTTGCGTCAAGCACAACAGCCTTCCTCCATTTGAGTCCAAATGGCAAGAAAGTGTCTGTACCAGTTTATAAAATGAACACAGCGAGTGCTTCAGGTGGTCTTGTAAAAATTAGTGAATTTCCTGTAGTGAACTTTAACTAGAGATCCAGTCTTGTTAAATCATTGCCTGAGAAATCCTTGCGCTTCTCAGATTGTGTGTGGATGAGCTTACCTCTCCTATCTCAAAGCCTCCTCTTTTGGACCAAGGCTCAGGTTGGATGTATTAAAGATTAAGTTATTAAACTTCTAAAGGATACCTCCTTTCTGCCGCCAAATAAGGCAGCAGCAAATATTTTCGTTTGGCTAATTATTGTAACTCTTCCTTTTGAGGCAATTATCTCTCTTTCCTGTTTTCACATTGTTTGGCTCGTGCCTATTTTCCGTGGAGGCAATTATCACCAGCCGCTCTGCAAAACATCGCTAGCAGTGCTCCATTCATCTGAGAAGCACATGCATTGAAATGTTCAAAGAACAAAGTGGTGTGTGTTGAATGAGAGAGTAGACAGATGCTCTTCATGTATGCAAGAACTGGAGTTGCTGAGTGGCAAGGAGAAGGAGCTGCAATTTGGCACATCTGTGTCGTGACGAAAGGGAGATCTGAAGTTGACAGGTGGCAGCACACAAGCCCTTATTCTTCTAGATCCCACTCTCTCCCCACAATTTGTGGCTGGCATTTGCCTGCCTTGCAGGGTTGTTGTAAGGATAATGGAGAAAATGTGCTTGAAGCATTTCAGACGTTTGAATTCTGCTTATACACTGGTATAATCTCAGGACAGTAACTGTTTTATTTTTTTCTCCTTCCCTGCTCCCTCAGTTATTTAATGGTGGGGGGAAAGGATTATGATCTTCTCGTTGTAAGACAGTTGAAAAATATAAACAAATAATCAATTACATATAAAACAATTAAAAACCAACAACTTTTACACCTGTAAAATCAGTTTCAAATCCAGTAAAGATATGAAATGTGATACAAATCTCCACTTACAAGGCTTTTTGAAAGAGGAAAGCTGTAGTAAAACAGGGCACATTTCGAAATAAGGGTAGGCCAGACTGCTGATGGGAGTTGTAGTCCAAAACATGGGTGGGGGCACCACAAAAGACCGGAGTTGGGCTCTTTACTATCTGCTTTGATTTAGTATAGTCAAACTTCGGCTCCCAAACACCCCCGCTTTGGAACGTTTCGGTTCCTGAATGCCGAAAATCTGCAAGTAACTGCTCCAGTTTTCAAATGATTTTCAGAAGACGAACGGCTTCCAGGGAGTTTTTATTTTTTTCTCCATTGACTTTGCCGGCTGCCCTTTGATCCTTGGTTGTTGGATGTTTCGGAAGTCGAACGGTCTTCCAGAACAGATTACGTTCGACAACCAAGCTTTGACTGTATTGAATCTAGGAAGGGGCCAAAAGGCCATTGATTCCAGCCTTTTGCCAGGAGGACTGCCCACCGCCCAGGTTAAACTCAAACTCCTTTATTATTCGACCGATAGTCAGAAATAAACATTACACAATACAGAGTTATAAACTAAAACATCATAGGGGTACATAAATAAGGTAGGGCCACAATACTAGACCTCTCACAGATAACCCACATCAAAGCATTCAGTTATACGTTTCCGACGCTTAAGTGCCAGAAAGAGGAATTTAGCCACTGACAAAATTGTTTTCCCAGAAGACTTATTTAGCAGATATGCTGTCTGCTTTCCTCTTTGTCGAGAACTGAGCTGGGGTAAGTATGGAGTTATAAGATGCTGTCTTAAATCGTTGAAGAAGGGACAGCTCAGTAAAATGTGCTCTGTGGATTCTACCTCACCCAAAGCACAGTGGCATAATCTCTGGTCATATGGGACTCCTCCATATCTTCCCTTCAGAACCGCCGAGTCAAGAACATTCAGCCTAGCCGCCGTAAATAGTCTGCGGTATTCCACATAGTGGATATCCGCCAGGTAGCGAGCTGGAGCAGCCCAATACAACTGCTCCCCCAGAAACAACCCAGGTTTCACACGGGCTATGTCCTCCTGTCTGGCAATATCCCTTAATCTTTGATCGATCTCCGCCTTTGCGTGGCTATACGACATGGACTCTATATAAAGGGAGGACAACCCGCACTTCTGCACTTCCTCCACTACCTCCCCTTCCCATGGAGATTTAAAGTTATCCCTCAGAATCAGGGGGGCCAAACCCACCGGTCTGAAACAGAGCTTGAGCCATAGCCATAACTTCCCAGGTTAATATGCACAGTCCGGACCAGGCTTTCCTGAGCAGGTACTCTTTGGACGCTGCTGAACTCCCCATTCCCATCAGGCCCAGCCAGCCTGGTCATAGACAAGGATGATGAGAGTTGGAAATCCAGCAACATCTGAAGGTCCCCAGCCTAGGACCTTGTGCCACTCAGACAACGCTTGACTAAATGAGCCAGCGCCTTGACATATTCTGGGACAGCTTGGAAGACTCAGCATCCTTCCCTGAAGGGCAGGCTTGACTTTTCTGCGAAAGCCACGGGGCCTCACTGCATGTTCTTTTGTCTTGCAGTGAAGGGCAAAGAGCACGAGAAGGTAACCGAAGTGAAAGCAATTAAAGGTAAGTGCTCGTTTCTCGAATTTCTGAAGAGAAGGAAGGGTGATGTCAACTAGGCCCGGTCAACTAGATCCCAGTGTCTAGAGGGGTATCCAGGTTAGTTTATTGCAGGGCGGGCGGGGAGAGAGACAGGGAGTTTTATATGGAAATAGCCTTTATCTTTCTTTATGTAACCAAATTTATATACTACTTAACGGGGGGGGGGAGGGGGAAATCTCTTTCAGTAGTTTACATGAAGTAGTATAAAATATTTGTAAGAAAATACTAATAAAACCAACAGACTTTAAAAGCAATAAGGCATAATAAGATGCTCAAAATAGAGAGAGAATCTACAGAGTTTAAGACCAAGTAGGCACAATCCGTTCCATGTCTTGGAAATAGTGAAGGCACCCACCTGATCTTAGCAAGAGGGTTATATAGCAGGGGTGGCCTGCCTCTATCCCTTGAGGTCACCCAGTCCCCCAAGCTAGCCTTCCCCTCTGTGCAGTTTGAACTGTAGTTCCCATCAGCCCCAGCCAACGTGGTAGTCTGATGCTGACGGGAGCAGTGGTCCAAAAGATCTGGCAAGCAGCAGGCTGAGTTGCCTGAGTGCCAGATGAGTGTGCTGCCATGCAAACAAACTTGAATGGGCAGACTCTACAGTGAATTTTGCACTTAGACTTCCCTGGCTCTGGATCCAGGCTTGGTGCCAGCACCCGCAAGCGTTTGTGAGCGCCCTCCAGGACTGACACCTTTCCTACCTGCAGAGAACACAAGACATAAATATCGACATCTATATTTTGCATCCCTTTTCATCTCTTTCGATCCTGTAATAAAAAAATATGGAGCATTCTTATTCCCCGGAATTTGCAAGTGTGTAGCAATGGGCAATCTTCTTACCGCAAAAGCTGAAGTGGCTTTTGTAAATTGCTTCAGGACTGGATTCAGGTCCCCTGTAGACTACCCTGAATAAATGCCTCAGAAATTCCTATTCCCCTCCCCCTTGGCACAGCGTTTGCAGAATCGGGACCCCTTGCAGTGCCAAACAGTGTTCAGCAAGAAGGCTCCTTTGCCCGGCTTCTCAAATCACATTGGAACTTAAATCTCTTCCCGCTCTCCGGTACCGAAAATTCCCGTCATTTTGTGTTTAGTCAGCATTGAGTTCCTTCAAAATGTTGGTAATCCTCAAAGATTAGGAGGATTAGCCTTAATTGGGTACCCTAAGCCCCATTATCCGGGGTCTCTCTCTATTTTTCAGTGGTTCTGTGTCATCAGCACAGCCTTTTTACTGCTTTCCGCAAGCAATCTGTGTGTTGGTGTGTGTGTTTGTTGCTTTTGCTGTCGGGGACGGGAGGGTAGAGCTGAGCCGAACAGTATTTTCTCTGCTTCTGTTGCTTATCTTTGACAAATTGGCACAACTTTAATGTGCTCCCCTTCTGCCTGTTAAAACATTCCAGTTGCCTTACTGATTTCACTCTCTGTCTTATGTTTAACTACATCAGAGGTTGGGAGCATTTTGCAGCCCGAGGGCCGCATTTTCTTCTGCTCTCGCTTCCAGGGGCCGCATGCTGGTCAGGTGGTGCCAGAGGCAAAAGTGGGCAGAGCAACAAAATAAATTATGAGCTTTGTACAGTAGGCTAGTTTCTGCACACACTCAGAACACCCTTTTCTCTCTCTGTCCTCCATCCAAGCAAGCAGAGAAGCATTTTCAGAGTGGAAGGGCACTCTGACCCAGTCAGGCAAAAGCACCCAAGAAGGGTGCAAAGGAGGGCGAGTCTCAAGGGCTGCATTTGGTCCCTGGGCCTCATTTCCCCTGCTCCTGAAGTCCTTGTGACTTGCATCAGGGCATGTTTACAGTAGGTTCTTTGGCACCTGACTCTCCAAGCTGCAACAGTTTGCTCCCCACCTGACCCCTGAGGTGGCTGGCTTGCTTTTATGCTCATTATCTAAAGCATTTTATCGTACTTTCCATCAAAGTCAGCCATTCCTGCATTAAACAATTACGTGCATTGCAGTCTGACTCAAGAAGCACTTCTTCTGTGCATTGAAGAAACTGGTTTCCCTACTGTGTGTTAACTAGCATTTGCTCAAACCAGGCTGCCCAGAAATTTTTGGATCCAGCTTTCATCAGTCCTGCCCAGCACGACCAAAGTTATGGGATGATGGGAGCTGGACTCAGTATCTGGAGGGCTACAGGTTCCCCATCTCTGATTTAAACTACGTGGACGTAGTTTGGGGTGGGCTCTTGGTACAGTGCTGAACAAGGTGTCCTTTCTGGTGGGGTAAAGGTAAAGGGACCCCTGACCATTAGGTCCAGTTGTGGCCAACTCTGGGGTTGCGGCGCTCATCTCGCTTTATTGGCTGAGGGAGCCGGCGTACAGCTTCCGGGTCATGTGGCCAGCATGACTAAGCCGCTTCTGGTGAACCAGAGCAGCACACGGAAATGGAGTTTACCTTCCCGCCGGAGCGGTACCTATTTATCTACTTGCACTTTGATGTGCTTTCGAACTGCTAGGTTGGCAGGAGCAGAGACTGAGCAATGGGAGCTCACCACGTTGCGGGGATTCGAACCGCTGACCTTCTGATCGGCAAGTCCTAGGCTCTGTGGTTTAACCCACAGCGCCACTCAGGTCCCTCTGGTGGGGTACATGGCCAGAAAACCCCAGCAACCCAGTGCCTTCCTTTTCCTCCCCTTTTCCTTCCTCTTCCAGCTGCAGTGCCAGTACATTCCCCGCAGAGAAGCACCCGGAACCATGCCTTGCTGGAGGCCGCCGGACCAAGCCATGTGGCCATCAACGCCATCTCTGCCAACATGGAGTCCTCGAGCAGCCGCACAGCGGCTCTTAAAAAGCAGCCCAGCCACATGGAGGCTGCGCACTTTGGAGACCTTGGTAAGCCGCGGCTTCTTCCTTGGTGGACATCTGGAGAGCACCCTCTCTATTTAAATCTCCCTTTGGGTAGAGATTTTCAAAAGGGTTACCTAACAAATCTGAAGAATCATGAACTG
Organism: Podarcis erhardii; assembly: GCF_964252035.2. Taxonomy (NCBI): domain Eukaryota; kingdom Metazoa; phylum Chordata; class Lepidosauria; order Squamata; family Lacertidae; genus Podarcis; species Podarcis erhardii. Next base: position 35,400,316 of record NC_138514.1, on the reverse strand, counting down.
TGCAGACTGTTTATGTTTCCCTCGATGATAGTAAGAGGAAGATACAGTGGTGCCTCGCAAGACGAAAAGAATCCGTTCCGCGAGTCTCTTCGTCTAGCGGTATTTTCGTCTTGCGAAGCAAGCCCATTGACTGCTTAGCGGATTAGCGCTATTAGCGGCTTTTAGCGGCTTAGCGGATAAGCAGATAAGTGGCTTAGCGACTTAGAAAAAGGGGGGGAAAGAAAAAAACCCCCGCATGAACTCGCAAGACATTCTCGTCTTGTGAAGCAAGCCCATAGGAAATTCGTTTTGTGAAGCACCTCCAAAATGGAAAACCCTTTCGTGTAGCGGATTTTCCGTCTTGCGAAGCATTCGTCTTGCGGGGCACCACTGTATTTAGCTCTCCCAGAAACAGGGTGTGTCTGCAAATATGGTAGGCAGGAACCTGATACGTTGGAGCACATTTTCTTTTCTTGTGATTTTGGCATTTATGCCAGAAGACAATTGTTAGAGGCCTTACAATCTAACAGGCTCGGTTCTATGCTGCCAGCGGTTCAGGACCTGCTCTCGGACAGGAATGTTCAAATCACTTTAATAGTGGCTAAATTTTTGAGTGCTGTCCATGTGGAAAGACTGGGCCATTATAGAGAGATTTAGTGGTTCTTGAGTGGTCGGTGATGTGGTAGTGTTATACTGTTTTATTTATACAAATTGTTATGCTAAGTTCATATTTTCCACAATCTGTATACGGTGTTTGATTTATAATGTGTGATTTGCTATTCCTAATAAAGGATTGATTGATTGATCTGGAGAGCAGGGGCACCTTTCCTTGGAGTGAATGGGGAACCTGTGGCTTTTCACATGTTCTCAGGCTGCCATCTCTCGTCAGCCGCAGCCCCAGTGCTCAGAGATGGCAGAGTTGTACAGTTCCAGCCATTCCAGCTGTAGGTGGTTGATGTGGCTGCAATTGGCAAGGGCTAAGGATGCGCTGGTCTAAGTTCTTTTTCAAAGCTACGCCATCCGGGATGAGCAAGGAAATCTTAAGTGGCCTTTTCCTCCTTAAGATGAGTATAAGGCCCATTCACTTGTAGATTTATCTCGCCTTCCGCTGCTGTGTCGCAAAAGGAACCTATAGAGAGGTTTTTGTAGTATTACTTAGTTAAGGAAGATTTACCATATTTTTCGCCCCACAGGACGCACCGGCCCATAGGATGCACCACGGTTTTTTTGGAGGAAATAAAGAAAAAAAAATTTATTTCCCCCTCCCCCAGGCGCTTGTGGGGCCGGCAGCAGAGAGAAGCGCTCTTCTCCCCGCCACCCGCTTGCAGACCAGGTCCGGGGACCAGTCCTGCGCCTCCCCACTGTCCCCGGAGCTTGCGGGGCAGGCGGCGGGGAGAAGCACACGTCTCCCCGCCGTCAGCCTCCAAACCACATCGGGAGACAGCGGGATGGCGGCGTTCCGCCTCCCCGCTGTCCCCCGACCTTGTGGGACTGGCGCTGCGGCTCTCCTGAAGCCTGGAGAGCAAGAGGGGTCGGTGCGCACCGACCCCTCTCGCTCTCCAGGCTTCAGCGAAAGCCTGCATTCGCCCCATAGGACGCACACACATTTCCCCTTCATTTTTGGAGGGGGGAAAGTGCATCCTATAGGGCGAAAAATACGGTATATTTAAATGCCTTAATGGTGTGACCTTGGCATCAATAGATTAGTCAGTTGATTTTTTTTTTTTAAAAAAAAAGGTGCCCTGATTAATTAATTGGACAGATTCTTTAAAAACAAATTATACTGTGTTACCACAAATACCTCCAAAATCTACAAATGGCAGCCTTTATTTCAGAAGGGACCTTTCCCTATCTCTCACATGCACAGAGAGAGAAAGAGGGGGACGTATTTTTTGCTTACTGTTTTTACTCAGATGCCAATTTGGTCAATTGATTAAAAGACACTTAAGCCGATTAATTGTACACATTTTGGTTATTTAGCAGTGATAGCCCTAAGTCCTCATTTTACATCAGGCGGTGTGTCAACTAAAAAAACAAACCACATGGCAGACTGAAGTGGTTTTATTTGTAAGCAAGCGGCAGGGGCAGGTGGCTCTATTGCAGGCTGCAAGGAGGGGGTCCTCTTGGCCATTCTATCACCCTCTGAAGCTTGGGGGGAGCTGCCAGAGGGCCTCCTATGACACTTGAGGTGTTTATTCTTAGCACCCACCTTCTTTTTATGATTGTAGGTTGTTTTAAACTGTTTTAATATTGTCTTTTAATGTTGTCACCCACCCTGGGACATTAGGATGAAGGGTAGATAATAAATTACAATAAATAATAATAAATTTTTATTTATACCCCACCCTTCTCGGTTCAGAAAACCAGGCTCAGGGCAGCTAACAACAAATTTAAAACACTTAATTGATGCAACAAAAAACAGCATAAAATACAGTATAAATCGTGAATAACAATAAATTCAAAAATCAATTTAGGGGGGAAATCCATCCAATAGACATTAGATGATCACCAGGGCTAGCTGGCTAAGTGCTATTTGGGCCAGCGAGGAGACCAGGGGAAAATTAGCTGTGGGATCCCAGAGCGGGTAATCTTCATAAAAAGGGGAGGGGGAGGGAAGGAAGGGGAATAAAAGATCAGGCTGAATTCAAATTAAAGGCCAGGCGGAATTACAGGCCCTGCAGAAGGAAGTTAAATCCTTCAGGGCCCTGGTCTCATGGGACAGAGCATTCCACCAGGTCGGAGCCATCACTGAGAAGGCCCTGGCCCCAGTGGAGGATAATCTGATTCCTTAGGGCCCGGGACCTCGAAACTATGGTTATTCATGGACCTTAAGTCTTCCCCCCACACCCAGCCTCTGACCTAGAAGCATCTTTCTTTTCTATTCCCCCACCCCCACCCCGCCGCCTGCCTCTCCTTTAGGCCGATCCTGTCTGGATTATCAGGCTCAAGAGACCAAATCCAGCCTTTCCAAGACGCTTGAGCAAGTCCTCCGGGACGCCGTCGGCCTCCCCTACTTCATCCAGTTCATGGAGCTGCGGCGCATGGAGCACCTGGTCCGCTTCTGGCTGGAGGCCGAGAGCTTCCACTCCACCACATGGTCCCGCATCAGAGCACACAGCCTGAACACCGTCAAGCACAGCTCCTTGGCTGAGCCGGTCTCCCCTTCCTCCAAGCAGCTGGAGAACGCAGCGTCGGCGGCGTCTTCCTCCGAGTTGCTCAGCAGGCGCCTGGAGGACTGTAGTCCGGCCCAGCCCTCGCCTGGCAGGCTGCCGGCCGCCGAACTGAACGGCCGGGCGCTGAGCCTTCAGAACCGTTTGCCGCTTTGCCAAGGTGCTGCTGCTGCTGCTGCTGCTGCTGCTGCTGCTGCTGGCAAGGCCCGTCTGGGGCTTGGGGGGTCCGGAGCAGAGGACTGTCCTGCTCCGGAGGAACCTCAAGACCCTTCCAAAGTCTCCGTATCCAATAGAAACAGTCCCTCCTTTGCACTAAAGGACTTGTCAGGAAAACTCATGAAAAGTAAGTGCTTCCTAGCCGTGAATGCCAGTATATCTTCTGAATCTGTACACACCTTGCTCAGGGTGCAGAAATATCTAGCCACTGTCCTGCTGGGAAATGATAAGTGATGCTGTAAGGAAGGAAAGCTGCTAAACTGAGGAGTTCTTGCTTTGATTTTTTTTCCCTCTTCTTTCCCCACTCCCTTTTCCTTTTGTGCCAGGTCTTTTTAAGATTGTACGCCGGGGACTGCATTGCTTTTCATTGGCCTGGGAGCTGCTCTGGGAGCCTTTCTAACTAAAGAGTGGGGGGCATAAACACTTTGAATCAATAATAATAATAATAATTTATTATTTATACCCCGCCCATCTGGTTGGGTTTCCCCAGCCACTCTGGGTGGCTTCCAACGAAATATTAAAATACAATAGTCCTTCAGATATTAAAATCTTTCCTAAACAGGGCTCCTAAAAGTCTGGTAGTTGTTTTTTCCTTTGACATCTGGTGGGAGGGTATTCCACAGGGCGGGCGCCACAACCGAGAAGGTCCTGATCTGTAATAAACCACTGATCAAGCTGATGTAAATAAGTAATACCTAGAGAGCCATAGGTTCCTGCATTTAAAGAATAAGAAGTAAGACCAATAGGCTCATGCCCCAAGGAGCTACCAACAGAAACAATAGAAAGAGAAAACTGGTAATCCAGGAAGTTTGCTGACTGTAGTTTTTAGAAAGGGGTGGTATCCCAAACCACTTCTGAAAGGCTCCTTAATTTGGAAAGTCAGCTTGCCATGCAACCTGGGGGTATTTGCTGTTTCCAAACTGCCAATTCAAAATTCCAGCCAGGTGCATAAAACCCAGGTGTGCAGCTCTTAACTTCATTCTCTTAAACCCTGGAGAGCTGTTGCCAGTCAGTGCAGACGGTAATGAGCCGGAGAGGCCAATGATTTTATTCAGAACCATGAGGACTAGATCCTTACTTTGCTTTTAGGGGAAGAGTACAAAACTTGCATGCAGAAAGTTCCTGGTTCGATCTCCAGCTTCTCCAGGTAAGGGCTGGGGAAGAGCCCATGCCTGAAAACCTGGAGAGGAGCTGTTGCTGCTGCTGCTGCTGCCGCCGCCGCCGCCAATCAGTGTAAAACATACTGAGGAAGATGAACTCAGAGATCTGACTCAGTGCAAGGCAGCTTCCTATGTTGAGTAACCATTTCTATGGGGGGAAAGGAGCTTGCTGGTCCAACTGCTACCCAGTCACGCCTTGTGTTTATCATGCCACTGCCTTCACTCTTGTTTTCCCCCTTTCTTTTTAGGTATAGAACAGGATGCAGTTACAATTTTTACCAAATATATCTCTCCCGATGCTGCTAAACCCATACCAATCACAGAGCTGATGAGAAACGATATAGTGGGTAAGGAGCAGGCATGTGTGTCTTCCTCAGAAACGGTGGTCTCATTGCTCCCGAGAGAAAAACCCCGGTGATTTCTTTGAGAGAGGCTGCAATCATAGTCCAACCCTTACCATGATTTGGGCCCAGGCTATCTGAAGGACCAGATTCTCCCATACGAACCCACCCAGGCTCTGAGGGCTTTGGGGGAGTCCCTTTTCTCAGTCCCTCCACCCTCACAGACCTGCTTGGTGAGGACGTGGGAGAGGGCCTTCTCAGTGGCTGCTCCCGGGCTTTGGAACTCACTCCCTAGAGAAGCCAGACTCGCTCCTTCTTTGTTGTCCTGCTGGCAAGTGAAGACTGTTTTATTCCCATAGGCTTTGGAGAACTGAGTGTTTTTAAGGAAAGGGCTTTCAATGGGGCTCCTCTGTTTTTACTATCTATATTTTAACAGATCGGTTTTTACGTCATTCTCATTCCGTTACAGTTTAATTTTTAATAGTTCAGTAGTTAATTACAGTCATACCTCGGGTTGAATGTGCTTCGAGATGAGCGCGTTCGAGTTGTGCTCCGCGGCAACCCAGAAGTAGTGGAGCACGTTACTTCTGGGTTTCGCCGCTTGCGCATGCGCAGGCGCTCAAAATGACATCACGCACATGCGCAGAAGCGCCAAAATGTGACCTGCGCAGACACAGCTTACGTTTGCTTCTAGATGCAAACAGGGCTCCGGAACGGATCCCATTCGCATCTAGAGGTACCACTGTATAGTCTATTATCCTTCCTGTGGTTTTAGCTATCTGTATTGTATCCATGCTAGTTTTTAATTTTTGTGAGCTGCCTCAAGTCCTTGGTTCTGGGGAAACAGTGGGATGATATAAATGAATAATAATGATAATAATGATAATGATAGATAAAGTATTCCGACCACTTCTATATTTCTGCCATAGATATGCACAACTAATACATTTCTGCACTGTCTGTCCGTACCGCAGAATGCATACAGTGCCACTAACTTTGATATGTGATCTGCTGACCTTACAGCAAAGATTTGTGGGGAAGACGGACAGGTGGACCCAAACTGCTTCGTCTTGGCACAGTCGATAGTGTTTAATGCCATGGAACAAGAGTAAGTTGACCCTATTTTTAAAATAATAATAATAAGTGTAGGGTGCTTTATATTCTGAGCACCTGACTGCTCTTCCCAGGTGGGGGCAGCCAAGGAGAAGCCCCTGGGCAAAGCTGGCGAGGGGGGGGTGGTCCTGGGGTTGAAGGAGCCCCCAGCAGCCCTCCATTGGTCAGACCAGAGAGCAAAACTTCCCTGGGGGTTCGAGATGGGGCACAGTCAGCATCTGGCCTGCTTTTAAGGCTTCCTCACTGCACTGACTGAGCTCTCTTGTCAGCCTCCCCTTTGGATCCAATTGTGGGATTTAGAATTCAGTGAGGGGCTGTATCCCAGACCCTCAGGGCTCCAGTCCCAACACTTCAGCCTTGATCCTGCCCAGCCAGCTTCCTGTGCACCTTGGCGCCTTGCACACTGCTGAGCTGGAGTCTCCTCCTCCTCCTCCTCCTCCCCGCTCCTAATGAGATCCCCCCCTCTGTGTCCCCCTCCCCCTCGGACAGGCACTTTAGCGAATTCTTGCGGAGCCACCACTTCTGCAAATACCAGATTGAGGTGCTGACCAGTGGGACTGTCTACCTGGCCGACATCCTCTTCTGCGAATCCGCCCTCTTCTATTTCTCCGAGGTGAGGTGGCTTCTCCCTTTTCTTCTCGGCCAGAGCTCTGTCCTCCGTTTCTGCCAAGTATAAGAGGAGCCGCTCTTGACTGCTGTGGCCTAGAGCAATTTGGCTGGATTTGCCTCCCCAACCGCCGTGTGGGAGTGGGCTGCCGTGGCATCTGCCCTCAGGCCTGGTTTGGGTACTCATCAGGCCTTTGCCACCTGTAAAAGCCATGGTGGGGCTGGGAACATTGAATCCTTCCTTTCCGCTATCACCCTCCACGCCGAATCCCCACCCTGGGGCCCTTTGGGTGCTATAGGACCTCCAGCTCCCATCAGCCATCAGAGGCGGTGGGAACAGGAGGTGCAGCAAGGTTGCATCAGATAGTGTGAGCCTTCTGGTTTTTTCCTTTATGCATTCTCCTCCAGTATAGAGTCCTTGTCAACTCGGCATAAGAAAAGTGCAAAAACACCCCAGATGCTAAATACCTGCTGAAAAGCCGTGGTTATTTTTAAGCAAGAAGTCGAGAAGTAGTGTTGCAAAAAGCCCTGGAGAGATGTCAAGTATATTTATAGTAGAGGCCTCTTCTCTCTGCAGCCCAGGCTGCTACTGAGCACCCTTTTGTGCTGCTCTGCCACCCCTCCTGTGTCCTCGCCTGGAACTGCCAAGCAGGTTTTCTCGGTTGTCAACTTGGGGTTCAAGTCCTGAGGTTTCCATTGTTTCGGTTTTGGCTCCGAAGGTGGCATAGTGGAACGTCCCCCTTGTTTGTTTCTTTAAAACAACATCTCTCCTACCCTTCAAGGTGAAGGATTGTGCTGGTTCTGCCAGGTGGAAGGATGTTCTGTTGCGCAAACCTGTTTCAGGAGACTGAACGAGTCCTCAGTCGGGGATAAACAACCTCAGGACCAGGGGGGCCAAAAGGCCTTTCTCTCTGGCCCTTGGAACTTTCCCCAGTCTACACCCCTTCAATGGCCCTTCCTTTCACCCTCCTGGAGTAGTTTTGCCTGGCTGGAAATGGGCCCTTGAACTCTAACATGCCTCTTGCTCCCCTATGTAGAGGACAGAGAGGGTGTGGGTGGCTGTAAAGGTAAAGGTAAAGGGACCCCTGACCAGTCACAGACGACTCTGGGGTTGCGGCGCTCATCTTGCTTTATTGACCGAGGGAGCCGGCGTACAGCTTCTGGGTCATGTGGCCAGCATGACTAAGCCGCTTCTGGCAAACCAGAGCAGCGCACGGAAACGCCATTTACCTTCCCAACAGAGCGGTACCTATTTATCTACTTGCACTTTGTTGTGCTTTTGAACTGCTAGGTTGGCAGGAGCAGGGACCGAGCAACGGGAGCTCACCCCATCATGGGGATTTGAACCACCGACCTTCTGATCGGCAAGCCCTAGGCTCTATGGTTTAAGCCACAACGCCACCCGCGTCCCTGTGGGTGGCTGTAGAAACTAGCTAATTGCACAAAGGTAAAATCTACATCTGTTGCTCCACTCCCTTGTGTTTCTGGCCCCACCCACCCCCAGCAAGTGGCCCTCGAAAGGCTGCCCTGAACTGAAATTGGCCCTTGGGTTGACAAAAGTTTCCCCTCCCTGCCTTAAGTCTTCTTTCTACATTTTTAAAACGATTACGGCAGCAAGCTACCTCCTAGAAGAAACTGGGAGAATATCCCTGCTCACTACTTTACTTTTGTTTCCCAGTTCATGGAGAAAGAAGATGCCGTTAACATCTTGCAGTTCTGGCTGGCGGCGGATAACTTCCAGTCTCAGCTGGCCGCCAAAGAGGGCCAGTACGACGGGCAGGAGGCCCAGAACGATGCCATGATCTTATATGACAAGTGAGTCCCGTGCCTGGAAATTTGCCATCCTTCTTGGCTTTCTTCTCTTGACCAAGACAATTTCTAACCCAGCAAGCCTCAGACCCTCAGTCCTTCACCTTAACTGACTGCAGAGATTAAATATTTTGGGCACAGCAAGGCAGGACCCAGAGAATCTCAAAGCTTAAAATGTTTCCAAGTTTCTAGTCTTCATGGTGACTGCTGGGGCGGGAAGGGGAAACTTGACAGCATTCCATCAGGATGGGGTTGGCGAGATTGGGGAGAGAGCGCTTAGTTAACTCCCTTGGCTTCCGCTTCAGAAGCAAGAGCTGGCCTTTTCTGTTCTCTGGGAGAGAAAGAGGGGGGCAGTTGCTGAGCTGCAATTGAGCAGCTAGCAAATTGGGCTTTTTGCTTCTGCCTGGGTGTGAAAGAGGGACTTTACAATTGGGTCAGAGGTGTGGGACCTGTGGAGTCGGACGTTTTTGAAACATCACCTCCTCAGCATTAGGGCTGGGTGATGATATATCAATATATCGTCCAAAACCGGTTTGAAGTTCACATTGTGATAATCGTTTCATAATATTTGAGCTGGCAATATATCACAAATCACAATGCCTGTAAGGCTTAGGTGACACCAGCTAAACACTGTGATGTTATCCGCAGCAAAACCTCACAATATCACCAGTTAAACATCGCAATCTACCACAATGTCTGAAGTAAGGATGAAACTGTGCAGTTCCTTCCTTATTTCAAATATTGTGATTATTGATAGATCATGCTGGTGATATCCAGCCCTACTCAGCATTGTTGTCGTCCACCCTCTCTTGTTCTTTTCTGCCTCGTCCTCCTCTGTGGCTGCAGGTACTTCTCCCTCCAAGCCACTCATCCTCTAGGTTTCGATGACCCTGTGAGACTGGAAATAGAATCCAACATTTGCAGGGAAGGAGGACCGCTCCCCAACTGTTTCACCACTCCATTGCGGCAAGCCTGGACCACCATGGAGAAGGTGAGGAAGTGGCTCTTGCCCTCCCTCCCCCTCTTTTTTAATCTTTTGGAGGAAAATCTCTGAAATTGGGCGTTGGTTTTAAAACAATCATGTTCGTCTGGCAAGTCAGGCCTGAAACTGCAGCAAAGCGGGTGCTCTATCGCCGAGCTAAGGCCTTTCCTCTAAAAATACAGCAAGATTACAGCCCTCGTTGTTCTGAATAAAGGGCTGGTTTTAAATAGGAGCATCAGAAGCCCAGGTTCTTTTGCTCTGCCTGGCAGCAGATCTTCTGGTTCTCAGGCAGACAGGCGCCTTTCCCATCTGCTGTTCCCTGATCCATTTCTTCCCTGGATGATGCTGGGGGTTGATCCTGACACCTGCTGCCTGCAGAAGAGCCCCCTGAGCTGCATCCTCCTGGTTCTAAATGTGCCCTGGGGTGTCTTCCCTCTCCTCCAGGTTTTTCTTCCCAGCTTCCTCTCCAGCAACCTTTACTACAAATACTTGAACGACCTCATCCATTCGGTCCGCGGAGATGAGTTTGCCAGCGGCTGCATCGCCCCGACTGTTCACGGCCACGGCGGCCCTCCTGACCACGACTCCCACATGGGCTCCCTGGATGGCACGGCTTCTTCCTCCCAGGTGTGTGGCCTGCTTCTCGCTCTCTCTCTCTCTCCAAACAAACAACCACCACCCGCCTCCTTGGGGTCTGATCATCTCTCACTCAGAAGCCTGCTTCCCTGACCCCCGTCCTTAGCAAAGGCCAAGAGAGAGAATGGACTGCTTGAGCGAGGGGATGGTGAGAGTGGCAGAAAGTACAGCTGCCGTTACAGTGGTACCTTGGTTCTCAAACTTTATCCATTCTGGAAGTCCGTTCCAAAACCAAGGTGCGCTATTGCAAAATGGATTAATCCGTTCCAGACTGTTAAAAACAACCCCTAAAATAGCAATTTAACAAGAATTTTACTATCTAACGAGACCATTGAGCCATAAAATGAAAGCAATAAGCAATGTACTGCAGTCACGCAATCAATCAATCAATCAGTAGCTGAACTGGGTTCCACACAGTCACAAAAACAAAATGAAAAAGAACCGCTAAAACAAAAACACAAAATAAGTAGCAGAAACAGACAGACCTCAGCATAACACTCAAAGTGGAGCATGTTTGGCTTCCGAAAAAGTTCGCAAACCAGAACACTTACTTCCAGGTTTGCAGTGTTTCGGTTCCAAGTTGTTTGAGTACCAAGGCGTTTGAGAACCAAGGTACTACTGTGCTTGTTAATTTGCGAAGCACTTTTGTAATTCTTGGAAGCCCTTTGTGGGCATCATTTGGCAACAAGGTGCAGGGAGGGAGTTCCACACTTTAGCGGCTGCCTTCACAAAAAAGGATGTTGCTGCCATGTGTACATCCCTCTGCATCCTTGGGTTTTCTTCTGGGAATGGGCAGCCATCATGGACTGTGGGGTCCGTGGCCTGTCTGGATTTTCCTCCTCCCTGCCCCTGTTCTTAAAGCATCAGCTCTTGTCTTGCTTCCACCCCACCCCCACCGACTTCTCCTCTTCCTCCCTGGGTCAGTTAATCATGCCTGGGAATTCTGTTGCAGCCCGGCCTCAAAAAGGCGAATATAAAAATCCTGAAAAACTTTGACGAAGCAATAATTGTCGATGCTGCCAGCCTGGACCCGGAGTCTCTGTATCAACGGACGTACGCTGGGTAAGATCCCTTCGGAGGAGCTCTTGCTGCGAGGAAGCAGAGGGTGGGGAAATGGGAGTATGCTGCGATTCCCAGCCATTTTCGTACTTCGGCCTTCAATGATGAAAGCAGCTTCCCCCAAGCAGTTCCAAAAAACTCCAGATTCTTTCCCTAGAGCTGACTTTGTAGCTGTAATCTAACCCAGAGGTTACCAGAGCATAGACAGCAGGCTTAGGCTATCCCAGCCCAGCTGGGCCACTTGCTGGTGGAAGGCATTCCTTGCCACTGAGGTCACCTGACCATCAAGCTCCAGCAGTTGATCCAGGAATACCAAGCTGCATACCAGCTCCTCCAGAGGGAGTGTAACCCCATCAGGAAAAAAGGAGGGAACCTCTGATCCAACCCACTAGCAGTCCCCTCGGTCATATCTGGACTGAGCTTCAGTTGATTGGCTGTCCTCCTGAACCCGTTCCCTTTTTCTTTGTGACAACATTTGAGACCTGCCTGAGCCCATCACTCATGAGAAGGAGGAGGAGGGGGAATTTGGGCAATGCAAGCAGTCTTCATGAAGCACTCTAAATGAAGACTTCATTTATCTTGAGAGCCAGTGCGGTGTAGTGGTTAAGAGCGGTGGACTCGTAATCTGGTGAATTGGGTTCGCTTCCCCGCTCCTCCACATGCAGCTGCTGGGTGACCTTGGGCCAGTCACACTTCTCTGAAGTCTCTCAGCCCCACTCACCTCACAGAGTGTTTGTTGTGGGGGAGGAAGGGAAAGGAGAATGTTAGCCGCTTTGAGACTCCTTCAGGTAGTGATAAAGTGGGATATCAAATCCAAACTCCTCCTCCTCCTCTTCTTCTTCTTCTTCCACTCCTGGACGCAAAAGTGTTGGATGTTACCACCTGTTTTTGAGGCTTTCCTGTGTGTGTGTGTGTGTGTGTGTGTGTGTGTGTGTGTATTGCTGGGAGAGCAAAAGCCTTGCGTACTTTTCCTATAGAACTCCACACTAATGAGTGAGTGCAAGGACAAGAAATCTAAAGAAGACGCGCAACCAGAAAAGGGGGCGAATGAAGAGGTCTAGGGTGGTGCAGAGAAATAGGGTGCAGAAATCCCTGTGGAGTGGGTTGGAAATGTGAGGTGCGGACCTCGTGATGCCGGTGGGCAGCAGAGTGTTCAGAAACACCAGCTATATGGGAGTGAGCGAGAGTGAGAAGGGAATTCTCCAGAACAAGAGTCGGCATCTTAAAAAGGAAGCTTTTCACATGGACTTCTTAAGACACATAACATCTCAAGGATCTAGGCACGAATATACTAACCTGTACGACGTGGATATTTCAACAGTGGCTTTCTCCATTAGAAAGTTGGGGGAGGGCTGTTTTATTTTCTTTTAGAGTTTATTCTTGTTTGTAAAATATAAATAGCGATGTTACTCATTTTGCAAAACCAAAGAAAGAAAGAAAACGCTTTTCCAGAGCCAGAATTGTAAATCACTGCTGAGTTAATAACATCGTGGGAAGTGCCCCTGAGATTTCACTGATCCCACTCCTGTTCAGGTGTTTCAAATCCTGAGCTGAAATGATGGGCAATGTGGCGGGAGGGTGGTCTCTTGTGCTGTGACTGGCTCTTCCTCCCCACAGCTCATGACTCTGGTCCTTCTCTCTCTCTCTCTTTTTCCATCTGCCAACTCCTGCTGCAGAAAAATGACGTTTGGGCGAGTGAGCGATCTGGGCCAGTTCATCCGGGAGTCCGAGCCGGAACCCGACGTCAAGAAGTCGAAAGGTACACTTTCTTCTCCTGAAATCTTTTGAAGAGATGGTGCCGAAACAACCTCAACACTTTACGAAGCAGCTCTTTGGAGCAGCCCCACCGGGGAAGATTTTTAAAAAATCAAATAAAGTATAACCTGCCTTTCATCAGTATATATTATTGGAACAATTTATTTACCACTAACTTCAGTGGTCTGTATAAGCTGTTTACAAAAGTGCAATACAAAAAAATAAAAATAAGTTAAAACTATAAAATCAAACTTCAGTTATGATGCCTGTTTGCCTTCATAACCAATTTGAATGCTGGACTTAGACAGACTTATGTGTTTTAACTGTTCATTCTTCTAATCACTTCGGGGTGTTTCGTGGGAAGAGAGTCCTAAACTGAATACACAAATAGGCAGGGCTGTTGGTTTGATTCAGCAGAGTTGCTCTTACACCCTTATTATTTGTGGCTGTTCCTAGGTAGAGAAAATTGCCAGAGTGTCATTTTATTATTAGAATAACACCTGTTTCCTCCTGCACGCTGCTGCATCGCCTTTCTGTCTCTCATTCCTCCAATCCAGGGTCCATGTTTTCACAAGCAATGAAGAAATGGGTGCAAGGAAACACAGATGAGGTAAGGCCCCCCTCAGATCTCCTAGCCTCTTGCTAAGACGCTGCAGAAGAAATCCCAAGTGTGTGGATGTCTTGTCTATCTGTCTGTCTCTCTGTTTTTAGCTGGCTTCAAGGAATATATCACAGGGAAGCGGGTGCTCTGTGCCGGGGGCAGGAATTCAGAACACCAACAAAAAGTATCAGTAATTGGGGCAGCTCCCACAGACTGCAGGGTTGCTTCTATGAATGTTACAATCTCCTCTTGCAAATTTTGGAATACTTGGGATTCTCTTGGCTGTTTGGTGGGAGGAAAAAAGATTGCAGCTGTCCTAGGTAGTAGTAAAGATTGCAGCTGTCCTAGGTGTGTATCTGAAGAAGTGTGCATGCACACGAAAGCTCATACCAAGAACTGACTTAGTTGGTCTTTAAGGTGCTACTGGAAGGAATTTGTTTTGTTTTGACTATGGCAGACCAACACGGCTACCTATCTGTAACTGGAACTAGGTAGTAGTAGTAGAAGAAGAAGAGTTTGGATTTGATATCCCGCTTTATCACTACCCGAAGGAGTCTCAAAGCTGCTAACATAGTTGGTTGCCAATAACTGCAGCGTGGGTGTGTTGGTCCTGCCATTTTTGGGTTGTGTATTTCCTAAGCCCAAGCGTTGGCTGCTTTTCTGCTTTTCAGGCTCAAGAGGAGATGGCCTGGAGGATCGCAAAGATGATTGTCAATGATGTCATGCATCAGGCACAACCTGACCCAGCTGTAGAAAAAATTACAAAGGTAACAAGGGGGTGTTCCCCTGGTTGCATGCTCTTGAATGGCTGTGCCTTCGTGAAGGCAGTGTCCTCCAGATTTGAACTCCCAGCCCCAGCCAGCATGCCTGTGAAAAGCTGCAGGTTCCCCATCTAGCCGCTATTTTAATTCCCTGCAATTCCCCTTAAGTACACAAGAGTTGCCTCCTGCTGGCCAGGGATGGGGGAAGTCTGTGGACCCTCTGGAATGTTGCTGGACTCCAACTCCCATAATCCTTGAGCACTGGGCGTAATACCAGTCCTGAAAGACTTACATTGGCTCCCAGTACGTTTCTGAGCACAATTCAAAGTGTTGGTGCTGACCTTGAAAGCCCTAAATGGCCTCGGTCCAGTATATCAGAAGGAGCGCATTCACCCCCATCGCTCATCCCAGACACTGAGATCCAGCTCCGAGGGCCTTTTGGCAGTCCCCTCAATGTTAGAAGTGAGGTTACAGGGAACCAGGCAGAGGGCCTTCTCAGTAGGCCTTCTCCCGCCCTGTGGAACACCCTCCCATTAGATGTCACGGAAATAACTAACTATCTGACTTTTAAAAGACATCTGAAGGCAGCCCTGTTTAGGGAAGTTTTTAATGTCTTGTGTTTTTAATATTCTGTTGGGAGCCTCCCAGAGTGGTATTATCATCATCATCATCATCATCATCATCACTGAAGTCCCAACAACATCTGGGGCCCCTCACCCCTGCTCCAAGCAACCATTGTTTGGGGCAAACCCTGAGACTTCTGTCTACTTGCCCCAGTGTCTTTTCCACCCACCACTGTACTACCAAACCAACATTTTCTCTCTCTTTCTCTCCTCACACCCGCAGCTATGATCTTCAGCATTTCCAAACAAGGGGACATTGGGTTTTTCTGCCTCTGAAGATAGATACAAGTGGATTCTGTTCCTTCTCTCTCCACCCCAGGGGAAATGAAAACTCTGTTGGCTGATTTCTCCTTTGAAACAGAGTCAGAAGGAAACCAAGCACTGTAGACTGATGTGTGTCCTCCTTTCAGAACAAACTTTTTCAGGAGATTTTGGGGGGAAGGAGGGCCTAAGACTTCCTTGCATTGAGCGCAAATCAGTTTGCTTCTCTCCTGCACATATGCCCTAAATTCCGCGTCAAAGAGACACGTTTCTGGCAAAAGGTTTGCCAGCTCCCTCTGCGAAGGATTCCTCCTCCAAATGGCTTGGAACTGGAGCACAGTTCACATCAAAAGGACTGGAGGATAGATTTCCCCGTCTCTTCCTCCTCTGAAGGTTCCTAGCTGTGCTTTCTTTTTTTAGAGAAAAATCTGCAATCAGAAAGGCACGGGGCACCTTAACCCATCAGAGAGGGCTGATCTATTGATGGCGAACGGTCTTTTAAGAATCCTGGAGCCATTTTGAGTTTTTACTTCTTTCTTTTTACTTGAAGCGTTCTGAATACGGTAGCAGCTGAACCTCTTCTCTCACATTTGTCTCGGTCCTGGAAAAAATATTGACAGCGGGCGTTGATTGCAAGCGACTTCCAATTCTCCATTGTCACTTTGGCCCTTAAGTCAGCCAAGCCCATTCCTTGCTCCTGTGAAGACAGGGCTCCACACCCATCCTGTAATGGGCATGTTCTGCCAAGGACTGAAATGCAAGCGGAAAAGAATGATCTCTGTGTCCTGGGTACCCTCTTTATTGTTTTAAAGCTTTGCAAATGCTCCTGTTGAACTAAAAATGTTTTCTGTTTCCTAGCTTCTTCTTTTTTTTTTTTAATTGCCAGTTCTGAGTCAGCAGGCCTTTGTCCTTATATTTTCTTGCAATCCTTTAGGGGGATAGGAAGCGATCTTCATGCAACCTGGAGGGACGCTTCCATTATTCCTGCAGCAGGCGACGAGTTTCCCCAGAGTATTCAGAGTACTCAGGAATGGGTCCACTCCGTGTGTCTGTGTGTTGTGCGTATTTTCCTTTAGGTCTTCACTCCGGTTGAAATGTTTTCTGTTTGGAGAGTTTGTTTGCTTTTCAATTCCATTTTGCTTTTGTTTTCTGAAGACTCTGTGCAAAAGAAACATTTTTAAAAAAACACACACACACAACCCAAATCCTTTGTAGGAGACCCCCCCCCTCAATTTGTCTCCAGCGTTTTGAAAGTCTTGATGGATGAAGCAGGCATCGTCCTCCTGTTGCAATATCTGATCTAGCAAGGCACTCCTGTCAGCCTGCCAGAAGCAAAAAGCTGTGTATATGTTTTTTGGTACTGTGTACCACCACCTTAATGTCTCATGCCCAAGTATTCATGTACTTAAGAAGCATATTTAAATTGTGTTTTGATTGAAAATATATAAATATATATATATATATATAAATATTATGAATTTGTGTCCATCTTCCGTGTGTGCGTTTCCTTCGGTGGCTTGTCTGTTCCCAGCAAAAAAAAGCTGAATCGACACTTTCAAACCAGGTGGGGACGAACCTTTGGCTCTCTAGATGTTGCTGAACTATAACTTCCATCAGCCACAGCAAACATGCACAGGACTGATGGGAGTTGTAGTTCAGCAACATTGGGGAGAGCAAAGGTTTCCCACATTTGCCTTCCTCAAATCCAAGGATGGACAGAAAGTACCGTATTTTTCCCTCTATAACACGCAGATTTTTTCTCCTAAAAAGGAAGGGGAAATGTCTGTGCGTGTTATAGAGCGAATGTGTGGTCCCTGGAGCCGAAAAATCAGGCAAAAATCAGGCAAAAAATCAAATCGCTGCGCTGCACGGAGAAGCGAAACCTGAAAAGAGGAAGTGGCTGCTTTCCTGCATTCTGCCTCAGGGTCTTACTGCCCACCCTTCTCTGTTTCGTTGCTGTGTTTGCTGAAATGGAACAAAGAGCAGGGAAAGCCCCTCCCCTCCAGGCAAGCAGAGGGGAATTCCTCTCTGTGCTGCTGGGGGAGAGGGAGAGAGAGGGGGGAAGGGAGAGAGGGGGGGAGGGGGAGGGAGAGAGAGGGGGGATGGAGAGGGAGGGGGGAGGGGGAGGGAGGGAGGGAGAGAGAGAGAGAGAGAGAGAGCCTGCACCAAAAAAATCACGCACCCACTGTTGCCTAGGGCT
Organism: Podarcis erhardii; assembly: GCF_964252035.2. Lineage (NCBI taxonomy): Eukaryota > Metazoa > Chordata > Lepidosauria > Squamata > Lacertidae > Podarcis > Podarcis erhardii. Next base: position 35,383,044 of record NC_138514.1, on the reverse strand, counting down.
GCAATGGTGCAAAAACGTGGTTACAAAGCATGGATCCACAGGGATTCTCAGGATTTTTGCATTGGGTCACCCCAAATTCACCATCAGATCACATGTCTTTGGCCACAGCATGAAGCCCAAAAATGATACATCCACTGTTTCATTCAGAATGTTTTTTCCCTTGTTTTCCTCCTCTAAAAACGATGTGCGTGTTATGGTCAGGTGCGTGTTATAGAGCGAAAAATACGTACATTGGGATTATGGAACAATTGCTGGGTCATTTGCAGTAGATTGGCTTTCAAAGTCCCTTCTACGACAACAACAAGCAACTGGTTTCATTTGCATAGCTGCCATGGGTCAGGATCAGCTCTCCCAGTGGGGCAGAGACACAGTACAGCTTACTAAGTTGGGGGGGGGGGGCAACAGGGTACTTGGAAAGTCCATTTGAAAAACGAAATGAGTTCAAGTCCAGCAATTAAATCCAGTTTCACCTTTGTCCCTTTGCAAAACAAGCTTACTTCAGTTCACAGTTCAAGTGCGTCCAAATTATCATAGGCAAAATACCGATGGTACCTAACACCAGAAAAATTAAACAGGATGTATAAGAGCGGTGATAAGGCCTGCTGGAGATGTAAAACAAATGTAGGTAATTTTATACACATGTGGTGGGCATGTGAGGAAATAAAAAAATTCTGGAACCAAATTTATGATGAACTAAAAAAGATACTCAGATACACATTCCCAAAAAAACCGGAGGCCTTTTTATTAGGGATCGTCGGAGACGAGATAAAGAAAGCAGATAAAACTTTATTCCAGTATTCAACAGCAGCGGCTAGAATGCTAATCGCCCAAAATTGGAAAAATACAAACATACCATCGGTGAAGGATTGGCAAACGAAATTATATGACTTTCTGGAATTGGCAAAAATGACGCAAAGAATCAGGTACCAAAAAAATACAAAGCTAAATGAGGATTGGATTAAATTTATGAACTATATTGAAGGTAATTTCAAAAACCTACCAACTATAGCAGGTTGGCTTTAAAACTTCCGATGTATAAATACAAATCTAGACTAACACCAGCTGTTAAAGGGAAATTGTTAAATTGGAATCCGAAATCAGCAGGGAAGGAGGTCAGGTGACATGTTCTAACTGTAACATGCACCATATTTTTGGTTCGTCTTGTTTCTTTCTTCCTCTAATGTATTTTCTCGGTTTTTCTTTTTCTCTTCAGTTTTTTTTTTTTTTCTTTTCTTTTCTCAACTCGCTTGTTATTGGATGAAGTGAGTAGTTATATTTTTTTGTTTTTTGTTATGTATTTTTAATCACTTTTTGGTGCTGTATTTTTTCCTTTTCTTTTTCATGCTTGTAATACACTGAAAGAAACTCAATAAAAAAATTAAAAAAAAAAAAAAACAAATTATCATAGGCAAAAAGATAACTCAGAATGTTACAAGCTGATGTGCTGAAGTATAAAATATACTTTAAGAAGACTAAGAAACATCAGCAAACACACACACACAAATGTGTGGTTTTAATTTCTTTCCCCCAACAGTTATATTTAAGCTTCAAAGTCTAAAGAGGGTGGTTTCTTTTAATGTAAGAAAGAACAAACTACAAACAGTTCAACATTCTACCCCATAATGAGCTTGTTGTGTTCAGTTTGCTCAGCAATTGTGGAAACTACTTTTAAGTGTCGTTCAGAGGTATTTTGAACTCATTCCATGAACTTCAGTTAAACCGAGCTAGTTCATTCTGACCAGTGGGAGGTGGGGGGCTGTGCAGATTCACCAGCAGTGCAAATTCTTGAAGGGCAGGAATGAATTAGACCATATTTCTCATGCTGGAGGGGTGTACTTTGTGGAGTTCCTCAAAAGTGCTCAGAAATGGGGGGAAGCCACCCCATAAGATGCATAAACGAGGCAGATTGTGGGGGGCAGCAATGAAAGACAAGCAGGTGTCACTAAACACATTACAGATCCTGCGGTCCTGAGGCTTGCTTGCTATATTTGTTTGCATTTATAGACCATGTTTTCCTCCAGGCTCCAGGTTCTCTCCAAACATGGGTTCTCCCCACCCTTGATTAATCGCCACAACAACCCTGTTAGACTGAGAAAGGCAGTGACAGTTTCCTGGCGTGATGCTCTAATCACTATACCACACTGGATCTCTGAAACACTAACCACTACACCACGCTATTCTCTACCCCATAGGCAGCAAAATGATACCATGTAAGGAAGTTGCTTTCACAGTAGCCTGTTTTGTTTGGGATGTCCATCCTGTGCACTCAAGGTTATTGGGTGTGTGTGTGATTGATTGATTGATTGATTGATTGATAGGATATATCTATCTAACAGCACTGATAACCTGTTACTTTTCCCATTTTCTGTTACAACGCCATCTTTTTCTTTTTAAATCTGTGGTGAGATTTCATTGCCACCCTCCTGATTTTATGGTGGTATTTAGTACACAATTGCAGATCCAGCCTTTCTGATACTGGCTGGGTAGAGCCATTGCCTCTGAATCTGCTCATGTCCCGATGTGCATGTTTACTGATTTCCAGCTCACACTTCCATTTTTATTTTATTATTATTATTTGCTACTTTTCACATATTTTTAAAACAGTCATTGCTCTGGAAGCCAGAAATTAATACCGCTCTCCTTAAGGAAACAGGAACTGGCAAAACAATGCTGGGGGGGTGGGGGGCAGGCAGAGGAAAATAGTATTTAGGATGTAAGTCGTCATGAAATAAATGATAGTGTGGAACCACCATTTTTAACCCCACTTGCAGCTGGTTGCAGAAAAGCAGGGTCTTCACACAGGTATAACCCCAGTGCTGCACCAAGATTCAGATGGGGGGGGAGACACTTCAGAAGAAAGAATTCACTGGAACTGGGACTTCCGGGTTGACGCGATCGGTGTAATGGCGGATTCCCTCCGAGCTCCGGAGGGAATCGGCTCCTCTGAGGACGGGTCTTGCCGCGCCGGCGACGCGGGGACCCTTAGAAACCACAGGTGCGGATACCTGTGGACCTGGTGACTCGGTGGGCACCTTAAGCGCCCCCCCTGACAGTCGAAGAGCCTTTTTAAAGGCTGCGGAGAAGGTACGGGGGGTGGCGTGGTGCTGAGAGTAAAACCGCTACCTCAGTGGAGTGAAGCCGCAAGCCATTCACCGGAGAGCGTCAACTTTCTACCTGAAAATTCGATTGGATACAAACACCCCGTGAGTAGAAGAAAACTTGGACTTTAAAAAAATCGTTATTTGTAAATCGGGCAAACGGGGGGATGTGCTAAAGGGAAGTCCGCACCCCCCTTTCATACAGACAATTGGAAGCAAGGAGCGAAAATCTAAGATCGGAAAAAAGATTTTATGTCTACGGAAACTGGTAAGAGACTTTAATAACTTTTAAGAACAAGTTTTATTTTGTCAAGTTGTGCTGGAGGGAAGAGACGAACTTTGGAAACTTTTGTGACCCCCCCCCCTTGGACCTGGGAGCGTCCTGCACCAATCTAGCCTTAAGGAATCGGAGTTTGACAGCTGTCAACTGAGCTGTCAAACAGCTGAACAAGGGACAAAACTGTACTACTATATATCTCTTTGGTTTAAAGGTGTTACATATAAACAGACGTGATTTGAAACAAAGTAATAAACAATAGGGTAAAGGATTGCTGGCGTAGAACTTTGAACAATGGCAATCCCCCTAGGGGAAACCAGTGACACTACAATGGCTGCAGAAGGAAAATTACTAGCACAAATTGAGAGAGCCTCTTTTCTCGTGGGAATCTTACAAGAACAATACATGACCTTGATTTTTAAAACAAACAACCTTGCTGATGGAACTAGAGACTTGTTCTTGAGAGACTCTGTAGCTCAACCAAATATGACATCTTTGGAGGGGGTGAAGGAGGAAGTCGGAGAAGAGAAAGTGTGGAAACCTATGTTGCCAGAGAACAAAGAAACCTTTTGGATTACAAAGTATGAAGACATGAGACTGAGGAGAAAAGTGAAGGAGGAAGCCCTTGGAAACTGTGGAATTATGAAAATTAAAGGAGTAAAGAAATATAACTGGGACTTCCTCCTCTTTTCTGGCCTTTATTATCTGCAACCTGGAGGACTTTTGGTAGAACCCTGGCAACAAGTTTTCTCAATTAGGTTTGAACTGGGAGAAGAGGAAGTAACTGTAACAGACACCCTTCGAGACCTGGAAACCAGCAAAAAGGAATATCAACAGAAAAACCGGAGAGAGACTGAAATAGACTTGAGGGCTGGAGACGTGAGGAATCCTGGCTAGGAATTTTATGGGAGGATAACTACCTGGGAAGGGACAGATACCCGGGCAGGGAGGGAGGGGGGAAAACAGATTTTTGAAAAACTTTATGATTTTTGGATATTGTAAATTTGATTTATACTTTAATATAAAAAAGGGGAGATTGGTATATAAATTTTGATTGATCTTAGAAAAAAGGATTTATTGCATATAAGAAGATAGGGTAATAATATGGGGTTTAATAAGATGAACTAAGTTGGAGAATAATGAGATTAAGTTTAGAGAGAGGAATAAGAACTTGCTGAATTAAATGGGGGAAGTGGGATGTATGTGGGGGGGTGGGGGGAAGTCATATGTGTTGTTTGTTGTTAAAAAATTTGAAAACCCAATAAAAATTTATAAAAAAAAAAAAAAAAAAAGAATTCACTGGAACTGAAAATAAAAACAGTGCTGTTTTGGAGGTGGAACACGAGGATAGAGGGCTTCCTTTCAGAGAAGGGCCATAATGTAATCTACCACAGCACCAGGGTGATTTATGAACCTTCCTTCCTCTGGATCAAGGTGATAACGAGGCTTTCAAGTTTTGCTCTTGTTTCCTGCAGCATAAGGCTAGCTTCTCCCTCCGCTATCAGAGTCTGCCTCTGAGGAATCACAAGGCGTGGGGAGAGTTGCTCTTGTGCTCAGAACCTGCTTGTGGAGTCCCCACTGGGGGCATCAGGTTGGCCACTGTGTGAACAGGAAGCTGGACTAGATGGGTGCTTGTGAAACATGGACCACCTATAAACGCCATCTGCAACTCCTCGAAAGATTCCATCGACGGTGTCTCTGAAAAATATTACACATCACTTGGGAAGACAGGCGAACTAATACCAGTGTACTGGAAGAAGCAAAGATCACTAGTATCGAAGCGATGATTCTTCAACTTCATTGGACTGGTCATGTCGTGCGGATGCCTGATGATCGTCTTCCAAAGCAACTACAGTGGTACCTCGGGTTAAGTACTTAATTCGTTCCGCAGGTCCGTTCTTAACCTGAAACTGTTCTTAACCTGAAGCACCACTTTAGCTAATGGGGCCTCCCGCTGCTGCCGTGCCGCCGGAGCACGATTTCTGTTCTCATCCTGAAGCAAAGTTCTTAACCCGAGGTACTATTTCTGGGTTAGCGGAGTCTGTAACCTGAAGCGTATGTAACCCGAGGTACCACTGTACTCTGTTCCAAACTTTAAAATGGGAAAGCGTAGTGCTGGTGGTCAACAAAAGAGGTTTAAAGACTGTCTCAAGGCAAATTTAAAAAAGTGTAGTATGAGCACCAACAATTGGGAAACACTTACCTGCAAGCACTCCAGTTGGCGAACAGCCTTTACCAAAGGTGTCATGGGCTTTGAAGACACTCAAACAAGGGAGAAACATGCTAAGAGGAAGGCACGCTTGGCAAATCCACACTGTGATCAACTCCCGCCTGGAAACGAATATCCCCACTGTGGAAGGACGTGTGGATCCAGAATTGGCCTCCACAGTCGCTTACGGACTCATTGTTAAAACCGTGTTTATGGAAGACAATCTTACTCGGCTAAGAGGCATCGCCAAAAAAGAAGTAGTAATAACAACAACAACAACAACAATTTATACCCCGCCCATCTGGAAGATCCAGCAGCCTCTATTATTCTTCTATATGTGGGTTCAGGGGCTAAGGCGTGCCAGGTGAATGGAAAAGCTCCGGTAGCAGTGGGGGAGACAGGGCACCTGCTTGGCGTGCAGAAGATCATAGAATCATAGAGTTGGAAGAGACCCCAAGGGCCATCGAGTCCAACCCCCTGCCAAGCAGGAAACACCATCAGAGCACTCCTGACATATGGTTGTCAAGCCTCTGCTTAAAGACCTCCAAAGAAGGAGACTCCACCACACTCCTTGGCAGCAAATTCCACTGTCAAACAGCTCTTACTGTCAGGAAGTTCTTCCTAATGTTTAGGTGGAATCTTCTTTCTTGTAGTTTGGAACCATTGCTCCGTGTCCGCTTCTCTGGAGCAGCAGAAAACAACCTTTCTCCCTCCTCTATGTGACATCCCTTTATATATTTGAACCTGGCTATCATATCACCCCTTAACCTCCTCTTCTCCAGGCTAAACATGCCCAGCTCCCTTAGCCGTTCCTCATAAGGCATCGTTTCCAGGCCTTTGACCATTTTGGTTGCCCTCCTCTGGACATGTTCCAGTTTGCCAGTGTCCGCGGCAGGTCTGAACACATAACACTAACCTAGAGGCAAGCAGATGATGGGGGAAAGCCCCCGCCCTCCGCTCTCTGCCAGAGACCTTGAAAGGCCGCTGCCGCCAGTCAGAGTAGGGAATACTGGCCTTTATGGACCAAAGTTCGGACCCCAATCAAGATCAAACAACATCATATACTGTATATTCAGGCCACGGCTCTCCTGCTGTTCCCCCCTTTCCCCAGCAGGTGGCGGTGGAGTCCCTCCCCCCGAGTGCGACTTCTAGGCGCAGGGAGATGACGTCAATTTCCCCTCCACGTGGGTGCAGCTGGCTTGCTTGCTAGCAAGAAGGGAAAAGTCTGCTCGGGGACTCCAGGTTCCTTAGAGTGGATTGGCAGGTAAAGACCGGTTTTCTGTCTGCAGGGGCTGCAAAGGGTTTTGACCCATGGGGTAGGTGGAAGGGAGGAAGAAAGAGGGGGCTTGGGGTGGGATGAAGCAGAGTTTTGAACCAGGAGTTTAAAGGGAGAAACGTGGGAAGGTTAGGAGTATGTGCGTGAGAGAGAAGGAGGTTTTGCTCCTGGTTTAAGAAGGCACCAGAAACTGATCTAGGAAAAAATGGGAGACCTAGATTCATAATTATTATTTAATTTGTTATTTATACCCCACACATCTGGTGGGTTTCCCCAGCCACCCTGGGTGGCTCACAGCATATATCAGAACATACTAAAACCTAAAACATTAAAAACTTCCCAATATAGGGCTGCCTTCAGATGCCTTCTAAAAGGCAGATAGTTGTTTATTTCCTTGACATCTGAAGGGAGGATGTTCCATGCAATTGGAGAGGGCACTTTGGAGCCAATAAAAAGGTAAAGGTACCCCTCACCGTTGGGTCCAGTCGTGGCCGACTCTGGGGTTGCAGCTCTCATCTTGCTCTATAGGCCGAGGGAGCTGGCGTTTGTCCGCAGACAGCTTCCGGGTCATGTGGCCAACATGACCAAGCTGCTTCTAGCGCACCAGAGCAATGCACATGTTTACCTTCCCGCCGGAGCGGTACCTATTTACCTACTTGCACTTTGTGCTTTCAAACTGCTAGGTGGGCAGGAGCAGGGACTGAGCAACGGGAGCTCACCTGTCACAGGGATTCAAACCGCCGACCTTCTGATCAGCAAGCCCTAGGCTCTGGTTTAGACCACAGCGCCATCCGCGTCCCTCGAAGCCAATAGCCCTGGTTAATTCCACACTCCAGCCGGCCACCAGGAAATCAGCAGAAAGGCCATTGACATGGGATAAAACATCCCCTACCACTCTCTGGAAACCATTTGGATCAATTAAGTGGTGGACCATCCAAATCGGTCCCACCTCCCTGCAGAGGGGAAGGGTCGTGTTCACCCATATGATTGTCTGTGTTTTTATTCACAGGTCGAGGTGCAAACCTTAATGAAAAAAATAAAATGACGGCAGACGTGGAGCGACTCCTTATCCAGTTCAAAGATGAGGCTGGTGAAGCCTTGGGCTCTCCCTTTGATGTGCCCATCAACATCACGCCAGAGAAGCTTCAGCTCGTCTGCAACGCCCTCCTGGAGAAGGTACTGGTGTCGGGGTTGCGTCCCGGGGCAGAGTTAAGTTTAAGGGGGACTGGCTTCTCCCGCCAGAAGCCAGAGTCACTTGCTTTTTGAATGCCACCCAGTCTCTTTACTCCACAGACAAATGCAGCTCTTCTGGGTTTGTGAAATGGCTACTCACCCGATCTGAAATACTCCCTTTGCAGGCAAGGCTAAATTCATTAAAACAGATCTCCAGAACAGATAAAAATCCAGACCTGTCCTCTGGTCTCCACTCCATAAAATATTGATAAGATGAGTTCAAACAAATTAGCACAGCGTTAAATTTAAAACTAATTTAAAATTTTGAGAGCTCGGAACCACAGACACTGCCGCTTTTTGTAATCTTTTTTATTCGATTTTCAATAATATAAACAAAACAGTACAAAATCCAAATATTGAGATTACTCTGAATCTCCTGACTTCCCCTCCCCATCCTTTCCATGGGTCCTTTTAATTCTATTTTCAACTGCATATCAGTACTTCTCCAATTTTTCATCTTCCTAAATTATACATTCTGTTATATTACAAGTGTGTTTAAAATCCTGCTAACGTTTTGGCCTGTTTACAATGATTTTGTATATATGTTATAAACATTTCCCTTTTTTAAAAAAAATTTCTTGTCTTCTTGATTCCTGAGCTGTCCAATTCATTTTGCCATTTTGGCATAGTACATTCTTCTCTGGTCGGGGTTGTCTCTTCCTTCCAAACGCTGCCGCTTTTTAAATGCAGAACATCCTGGATTTAATCTCCAGTAGCATATCCAGGGAGGGCTGAGAATGCTCACCTGTGGAACCTTGGAGAGCTGCTGCCAGTCAGAGTAAGCAGTACTGTGATTGATGGGCCGGTGTCCTAATCAAATCAGCCCTTCATTCAGAACCATGAGGACTAGAACCTTGCATTAATTTTATGGGGAGGGCTGTGGCTCAGTTCTAGAGGGTGCTTTGCATGCAGTGCCCAGTGTTCCCCTCGGCTTGTGAGGTACATTTCCGGTTCCCAAGGATCTTTTGCCTTCAAGCAGGTAGCCAGCTATGCTGGGCCCGGGGGTAACCTGAGCAACGCGGTCCAGGTCCGGTCCCAAATCCAAGGGTTCTGCGAGGAGTCGCTCCGGCAGGACATGAGGCAGGAAACCAGGCTAGGTCAGACACAGGATCCCAGGCAGGTTCTGGCAAAGAGCAGTGTTGCTCCTGCAACCTGGGGCAGAGTCCAGCAGCCTTTTATCTCTGTCGGGGTAATGGCTGGTCCTGATCCCCCGGTGACTCACCTCCCTGTCTCGCCCAATGGCGAGCACTCCTCCTGCGAGGAATAATAATAATTTATTATTTATACCCCGCCCATCTGGCTGAGTTTCCCCAGCCACTCTGGGTGGCTCCCAATCAAGTATTAAAAACAGTACAGCGTTAAATATTAAAAACTTCCCTGAACAGGGCTGACTTAAGATGTCTTCTGAATGTCAGGTAGTTGATTATCTCTTTGACAATTCATGGGAGGGCGTTCCACAGGGCGGGTGCCACCACCAAGAAGGCCCTCTGTCTGGTTCCCTGTAGCCTCACTTCTCGCAATGAGGGAACCGCCAGAAGGCCCTCGGCACTGGATCTCAGTGTCTGGGCTGAATGATGGGGGTGGAGACGCTCCTTCAGGTATACAGGACCGAAGCCGTTTAGGGCTTTAAAGGTCAGCACCAACACTTTGAATCGTTCTCGGAAACGTACTGGGAGCCAAGTACTCAGGTCTCTCCTTCTCTCAGACCTCAGTCTCTGCAGATCGGGAGATGTTAGTAGGTTACTAGCCCAACTGGTAGTGGAGCATCTGTAAGTGATGGCCCAGCTGGAAGCAACAAGGTAATCCCTGCATCTGGAGCCAGGGCAGGCTCAGGCCCCTGACTCGGCCCAACTGGTGCTTGTTGCAGGGGAACCTGTGCAGACTGGGGCTCTTCAGAATCAGGCCCCAGACTCGGTTCCGATGCCGCCTGAGGCAAAGGATCCGGTGCAGACTGAGACGCCTCTGGCTCCGAGTCTGAGCCCGAGTCCCAGGCCATCACACCAACGGGAGAACCCGTGTGAAAAGTCCTGTCGAGCAAGGAACGTTAAATTCCCTTTTTTTAAAATGGCGATTCGCTGTTGCCAAAGCAGTGCACCTAACAGTGTCTGAAGCTGAAACCCCGACTCTCTCCCATCATAGGAGGAGCCGCTGCCGCTGGCTTTCTATGTGCGAGACTCCGAGATCGTGGCCTCCCTGCAGCAGACGTTGGCAGGGCAGGCCCTGGAGACGGAGAAGGTGGTGGAGATTGTCTACCAGCCGCAGGCTGTGTTCAAAGTCCGTGCCGTCACGCGCTGCACCAGTTCTTTGGAGGGGCACAGCGAGGCCGTCATCTCAGTCGCCTTCAGTCCCACTGGGAAGTAAGTCGAGGGTCCAGCCGGGGTTCGAGTGGGGGAGAAGTACAGAAAAGGAACAGGGAGAGTGTTCCAGGCAGGGTGGATAAAAATCAATTATTATTATTATTATTATTATTATTATTATTATTATTATTATTTAAATCAGTTTTTTTAAAATTTAAATCAAATTTTTAAAACAAAATGCTTTCGGAGGAAAAATCTTTCCAAAGATAGTTTTCTATTTAAGTTACATTACAGTCCAAAGGCTATTCATCAGGAAATAAGGATTTGTTTTAAGTTTTTCCTGTGTGCTAAAACTCAGTCTAAGTTGTTTTAAAAAACCCCACACATTTAACCACATCAGTTAACCAACATTGATACATACGCTATGTTATTGCTTTAGTTAAATAAATTATTTAAATTGTTCTAATGGAAATGATTCTTTTTCTCCTTCCAAAAAAGGACAGCAGAAAAGTTGTCCAAATATAAACAGTTAACTTATTAAACCTCACACTAATTTCATAATTATCTGTCTATGTATTTCTAATAGTATAACCAAATCAGTAATTTCTGATATAACTGTAAAAAACTGCTCTGAAAATTTATTATTCTAAAGATGAAACCGTCCTCTGGTTGTAAATATTAAAAATGAGCAAGAATACCAGCAAGAATGAGTCTTTCTGTAAAAGGAATGATTTAAATCAAGTCTTACTGACTAGTGATTTAAATCGATTTGATTTAAATCAAATCCACCCTGGTTCCAGGGATGACTAAATGGCTGGCTGGAGCCTCTTTGACCTGCCTTTGCTAGGTTGCGTCCCAGCAATGCACAGAACCTCCTTGCCCTTGAGCGAGGTGATAACGAGGCTTTCAGGTTTGACTGTCACTTTGTTTCCTGATGAGCAGGGACCCCCAAACTTGTGCCTCCAGTGTTTTTAGGACTACAACTCCCATCATCCCTAGCTAGCAGGACCAGTGGTCAGGGATGGTGGGGATTTGGGTCCAAAAACAGCTGGAGACCCAAGTGTGGGAAAATCCTGAGTTAGAGGATGGGATTGTGCCTGCTACACAATCCCAGAATCTGCCCTGGAGTGTCCCAAAGTGAGAATCTGCACGCACCCAGCTGTCCCCCCCCCCCTCCTTTTTAAGGTACCTCGCCAGTGGCTCCGGGGACACAACCGTGCGCTTCTGGGATCTCAACACAGAGACCCCACACTTCACAGCCAAGGGTGAGTCTCAATAAGGCTGTGCAAAAATGTCTTCCAGGAATCTGTTTTGAGTTGGTGGCTGCCCCAGGGGCATGCGGATGGACTGTCTATCTGGCTTTGGTTTTTAGGGGACAAAAGCCATGGCATTTGCTTTGTAGACAGAAGGTCTCTGGTTTGATCCCCGAGATGTCCAGGTTGGGCAGGGCATTTTCTCCCCATCTGAAAATCCACATTTTCTGCCTGTTCAAGCACAGAATATGTCCAAGTGGGTTCTAGTCTCTTTCCGCTTGCTGTTGATTTTAATTCTCTCTTGAATCTTAACAAAATACTTTAAAAAAAAATAATACTCTTACTGGCTCTTTCTTCCTTTTTTAAAATTATTTACCTGCATTCGCTCCATAAGACGCACACACATTTCCCCTTACTTTTTAGAAGGGAAAAAGTGAGTCTTATAGAGCAAAAAATACGGTATTTGTTTTTTTTTTTCCAAATTACAGTTTTAAAATCACATATACAACATAAAGACAAGATTCTATAGAACAGGCATCCCCAACTTGCTGCCCTCCAGATGTTTTGGCCTACAACTCCCATGATCCCTAGCTAACAGGACCAATGGTCAGGGATGATGGGAATCATAGTCCAAAACATCTGGAGGGCCGAAGGTTGGGGATGCCTGCTATAGAATCTCCTGGACTTTCTTCCTCCCCTTTGTGGATTCTGTTGTTCATCGTTTCCTCCTGCATCTTTTATAATAATCCGAATCTTTTACATCTCCATTATATCCAAAATTCACCATTAAACTACAAGTGTTATTCCAATCCCCCCCACAATTTTAACTGTTTGCAATGGTTTTTAAGATAAGTTTTAAAATTTCCCCGTTCTTTATTAAAATTTTGGTTTTCCTGATTTCCGATTCTTCCAGTCATTTTGTCATTTTTTTCACCAGGTCACCGTCACTGGGTGCTCAGCATTGCCTGGTCTCCTGATGGCAGGAAACTGGCGTCCGGGTGCAAAAACTGCCAGGTATAGGGTGTCCCTCACCTTTGGGCCTTGATACTCCCTCTGAATTCATCCTGGGCTGGGTCTTTCTTTCTCTGAGCCGAGGACAAACAGGGACGCTCAGCAAAAAAATGTTGCAGCATGGCGTGCTTTGGTTCAGAGTGGCGGCCGTTCCCTTTCACAGGTTCCTCCATTCCGTTCTTCCTCCTATTCTTCTGTCCCTTTCAACAGACAAGAGTTGTCCTCACCAATAAGTGCAAGGAAATATTGTGCTGTTGAGTACTTCTGTTCAGGATGCTCATTTTGGGGATACTCCATTCCGCATTGCCCTTTCCAGTATTCTCTCCCCGTCCACAGACAAGGACCAGCCTCTCAGATAAGGACCAGCACAACAACAAAGTGTTGCTGTGTCAGGCGCTCCTGTTCAGGATGCCTGCCATACCCCTTTTGGGGATACTCCATTCCACATTGCCCCTTCCAGTATTCTCTTCCCCATCACAGAAAAGGACCAGCCTCATAGTTAAACAGGGTTTCCCACTAACTGTTGCAGTGTCAAGTGCTCCTGTTCAGGATGCCAGCCATACCCGTTTTGCGGATACTCCATTCCATTCCCCCCATATTTTGTTTCTCTGCTTTTTCCTGCCAATGGACAAGCTGCGTTCGTGGCCAGTGAGGACGTTCAGTCCTCACTGAGCTATTTTAGGTTTTCCTCCCCCTTAACTCTTTCCGCCCCTATAAAGCTTTTGGGGGGATGGCGTTGTAGTTCTGCAAACCTTGATTCCTTGGACGTGACTCTTGCCACTTTGGCGATCACTGGCTGCTAGCCATGACGGTGATGTTCTCCCCTGTCGGAGACAGTATACCTTTGAATGCCAGCCGCTGGGAATCACAGGTGAGCAGAATTACTGCTCAAGTGAGCTCTGTGTAGCAATCTCTCAGTCTGTCTGGGCCGCAGCCGTGTTTCTGATTTTATCCTTTCGTGCAGATATTTCTCTGGGATCCCGAGACGGGGAACCAGATTGGACGGGTCCTCGTGGGGCACTCCAAATGGATCACTTCTCTCTGCTGGGAGCCTCTACATCTGTAAGTCTCCCCATTCCGGACCCCCCCCCCCAAAAAAAAACACCTTCTAATCTTTTGGGTTACTTTGGATTGCTTTGGATTTCAACCCATTCATCCATCAGCAGTGTGTAATGGTTAGTATGTCAGGCAAGGGCTGGGAAGACCTGAGTTCGAATCTCTCATTCAGCTGTGAAGTGACCTTAAGCTAGTCGCCATCTCACAATCTGACCTCTCCCACTAGAGCTGAGCATGCCTTGAATCAGCACAAATACAGGAGAAAAGCCTGGATTGCTGTAAAATCTCTGTTTTTCCTTTTTTAAACAAAAAATGCAAGGTTCTAACCCGTAAAACAGTTTAAAGCTCTTGTCAACTTTATAAACATCTGGGTAAGGTAAAGGTAAAGGGACTCCTGACCATTAGGCCCAGGTTGCGGCGCTCATCTCGCTTTATTGGCCGAGGGAGCCGGCGTACAGCTTCTGGGTCATGTGGCCAGCAGGACTAAGCCGCTTCTGGCAAACCAGAGCAGCGCACGGAAACACCGTTTACCTTCCCGCTGGAGCAGTACCTATTTATCTACTTGCACTTTGACGTGCTTTCGAACTGCTAGGTTGGCAGGAGCAGGGACTGAGCAACGGGAGCTCACCCGTCGCGGAGATTCGAACTGCCGACCTTCTGACATCCTGCCTCTGTGGTTTAACCCACAGCGCCACCTAAACCAGGCATTGGCAAACTCGGCCCTCCAGATGTTTTCAGCCTACAACTCCCATCATCCCCAGCTAACAGGACCAGTGGTCAGGGATGATGGGAATTGTAGTCCCCAAACAGTTGGAGGGCCAAGTTTGCCTATGACTGGTCTAAAGAATGATGTCTTTAGCAGGCACGGAAACGAGTTTATTGTGAGCACGCCTGCCTGATATCAATAGGCAGGGAGCTCCAAAGCTTAAGGTTTCCTGGTTTTTCCCTCTGCAGGAACCCGGAGTGCCGCTACCTGGCCAGCTCCTCCAAAGATGGCAGCGTCCGCATCTGGGACACAGTGGCAGGCCGATGCGACAAGATCCTGACGGGCCACACGCAGTCGGTGACCTGCGTCAAGTGGGGTGGGGACAACTTGCTGTACTCCTCGTCTCAGGATCGGACCATCAAGGTCTGGAGGCCCCTGGATGTAAGTCTGGGAAAGTCTGAGAAATTAAGAAATGCAGAATAAGCGATAAAGAACGGAAAATCATCAGAGGTGGTTGACGGACGTCTAAAATATTGTATAAGATAAGAAGTTATGTTAAATATTTGTTTGAAATGATATGTAAAAAGCCCAAGAAAAATGTACCGTATTTTTTGCTCTATAAGACTCACTTTTCCCCTCCTAAAAAGTATGGGGAAATGTGTGTGCGTCTTATGGAGCGAATGCAGGCTGCGCAGCTATCCCAGAAGCCAGAACAGCAAGAGGGATTGCTGCTTTCACTGTGCAGTGATCCCTCTTGCTGTTCTGGCTTCTGAGATTCAGAATATTTTTTTTCTTGTTTTCCTCCTCCAAAAACTAGGTGCGTCTTGTGGCCTGGTGTGTCTTATAGAGCGAAAAATACGGTATTTTAAAAAAACTTGCGAGTCAGGGACTGATTTGCCTTTTTCCTGTTCCACTTTTCAGGGAGTCCTCTGCCGCACACTTCAGGGTCACGCGCACTGGGTGAACACTATGGCCCTCAGCACAGACTATGTTCTCCGCACTGGGGCTTTTGAGCCGGCCGAGGCCTCCATCAACCCCCAGGACGTCAGCGGATCCCGTAAGTGGCATCAGGCTACTGCCTCTCCTTTTGCTTTTGTTCAAGGCAGGGAATCATCGAATCCTACAGTCAGAAGGTAACCAGGGGTCATCTAGTCCAACCCCCCGCAATGCAGGAATCTCAGCTAAAGCATCCATGACAGAGGGCCAGACAACCTCTGCTTATAAACCCCCCCCCCCCAAGGAAAGAGAGTCCACAACCTCCTGGGGGAATTCTTACTCTTTCTCTCTCCCTGGGAGAAAGGAAGCTGTTGCCACAACTTTAGCACCATGAAATCAGCCTGAAATGCAGAATTTTGAGCATCCTTGGGGGCTCAGCGTTCTGACCAAGCAGGTTCCTCTGGCTGCAGGTAGTGACTAACCTGCGTTTCCTTCCTCCTACAGTGGCAGAGATAAAGCAGAAAGCACAGCAGAGGTACAGCCAAGTCAGGGTAAGTCTGCCTTCCTGCCTGCCCTGGCCACAAAATAGCCGCTCGGCTGCAGCTCCCAGAGCTCTCAGCAAAGGAGTTGGTTGCTCAACCACTCTGGGAACTGTAGCTCTGCAGAGGAGAATAGGGCTCTCCCAACAGCACCCTCAACAAACTAATTCCCCAGTTTCTTTTTCTCCCCCCCCCCCCAATAATTTATATTAATTTTTTCCAAATATCTTAAACACAATACAGTGGTGCCCCGCAAGACGAACGCCTTGCAAGACAGAAAACCCGCTAGACGAAAGGGTTTTCCGTTTTGGAGGTGATTCGCAAAACGAATTTCCTATGGGGTTTTTTTTTCTCCCCCCCCCTTTTTCTAAGCCGCTAAGCTGCTTATCAGCTGATCCGCTAAGCCGCTTATCAGCTGAGCCGCTAAGACGCTTATCAGCTGAGCCGCTAAGCTGCTTATCAGCTGATCCGCTAAGCCGCTAATGGGCTTGCTTCGCAAGACGAAAAAACCGCAAGACGGAGAGACTCGCGGAACAGATTCTTTTCGTCTTGCGAGGCACCCCTGTATAGCTTAACAATACTATTCTCCTTTCAATCTATATCTTACCTGAGTTAACTTCCCTCCACCCCTCTTCTGGCTTCTCTACATTGCTCTTACTTAAGCGTGATTACTATATATACATTCTATAAATATCTGTAATTCCTTAATAAATTTTTGTATTATGCTTTAGACATACATTCCTTATTATATTACAGCATTACATCTTGTGGTCTAACCAAATGTTTACAATAAACGTTATGAGTTTTATTTCAGTCCTGTGAGTATCTTTATCTGTGTACAGTTTTCTCTAAGTATACCATAAATTTGGACCATTCTTTTTGGAATTTCTCATCATCCTCCTATCGGATTCTTCCAGCTAGTCTTGCTATTTCTGCATACTCCGATACTTTCTGTTGCCATTCTTCAATTGTCGGAATATCCTGTTGTTTCCATCTCTGTGCGAGGAATAGTCTTCCTGCTCTTGTGGCATACAGGAAGAATTTCTGATCTTCCTTTTTAATGTCCTCTCCAACCATTCCTAACAAAAATGCCTCCAGTTTTTTATAAAAGGTGTACCTAAATATCTTTTTTAACTCATTATATACACTATTCCTTGTCACACAACCACCACATGTGGTGAAAAATTCTCTCTTTTACAGTCCATTTCCAACAGTTCTTATTTTTCATTTTGTCCATCTTTGCTAGTTTGGTGGGTGTTAAATACCACCTATACATCATTTTTAACAAATTCTCTTTTAAGGTCATGGATGCGGTAAATTTTATTCCTAAATTCCATAGCCTTGTCCATTTCTCATACTGGATATTATATCCTAGGTCCATTGCCCACTTAGTCATGACCTCCTTAATTTCTTCATCTTTTGTATGCCATTCCAACAAAAAATCATATACTTTAGTTCCCCAGTTTCTATGGGTGAAGCTATGGCGGTTTAAAGTTGTGCTTTAAATATAGAGCGATGAGGCCTCTGTCTTGGGCAGCTGGTTGCATCTTGCACCAATGAGTTCCCAAGTTCAAGCCTTGTTGAGTTGTGTTGGAAAGAATCAAACGTGACTAACTTAGAATCATAGAATCATAGAGTTGGAAGAGACCACAAGGGCCATCGAGTCCAACCCCCTGCCAAGCAGGAAACATCATCAGAGCACTCCTGACATATGGTTGTCAAGCCTCTGCTTAAAGACCTCCAAAGAAGGAGACTCCACCACACTCCTTGGCAGCAAATTCCACTGTCGAACAGCTCTTACTGTCAGGAAGTTCTTCCTAATGTTTAGGTGGAATCTTCTTTCTTGTAGTTTGGAACCATTGCTCCGTGTCCGCTTCTCTGGAGCAGCAGAAAACAACTTTTCTCCCTCCTCTATGTGACATCCTTTTATATATTTGAACATGGCTATCATATCACCCCTTAACCTCCTCTTCTCTTGGGCCTATTCATTTCATTGGCTCCCCTTGGGTATAGTCGATTAGCAAGGAATCTGGTGCATCTTAGGGGGTGGTCGGCCCCAGAATGAGGTGCTGTCCCAGAATCCCATTCTTCTCACTGACAGAGGGTGCTTCCTTCTCTGCCCACAGGGCACGGGGCTCGAGAGGCTCGTCTCCGGGTCGGATGACTTCACGCTGTTCCTCTGGGTGCCTGCAGAGGACAAAAAGCCTTTGGCGCGAATGACCGGCCACCAGGCGTTGATCAACCAAGTCCTTTTCTCTCCCGACACGCGGATCATTGCCAGTGCATCCTTCGACAAGTCCGTCAAACTGTGGGATGGCAAAACGGGCAAGTAAGTGTGTGATCATTATATCGTTTCCCTTTATCTCAAGCCGGTTCACAATTTTCCAAGGAAAAGCTACGAAAATCATGCTGGACGTATCAAAGTACTCCCTGTTAAAGGCAAATGATTAAAAAGGGCTATATTTAATTAAAAACACACAGGCGTTTGGTCTTAGGCCTCAGCTGCGCCTTGGGAATTACGATTGCTTTCAGTTTTCCAGTTCATCTTTGTAAAACAAGTTCAAAGTCCTCATGAGGGCATTCCAGCAGGGATGCTGAAAATCAGAGGCTCTTCATAGGCTGGTTCTGCAGGGAAGGGGGATGAACCACATTCGCGTCACAGTCTTAACACAGTTGGAGTTCTTGTTATTAAATATACCAAGAAAAAAGCACACCAAGAACTCTGGCCGATATAAGTTTCAGTAGTGGGAGTGGTCCCTACTCGCAAATCAATGGTCAATTGTAACAAAAACTAATCGATTCAAAAGTATGTACAGTGGTACCTCGGGTTACATACGCTTCAGGTTACAGACTCTGCTAACCCAAAAATAGTGCTTCAGGTTAAGAACTTTGCTTCAGGATGAGAACAGAAATCGTGCTCTGGCGGCGCAGCGGCAGCAGGAGGCCCCATTAGCTAAAGTGGTGCTTCAGGTTAAGAACAGTTTCAGGTTAAGTACGGACCTCCGGAACGAATTAAGTACTTAACCCGAGGTACCACTGTATTCTGACAAGGATTACAAACTCAAATAGAGATTACAAACTCAAACTCATAACGATATGTACAGTGGTGCCCCGCAAGACGAACGCCTCGCAAGACGGAAAACCCGCCAGACGAAAGGGTTTTCCGTTTTGGAGGCGCTTCGCAAAACGAATTTCCCTATGGGCTTGCTTTGCAAGACGAAAATGTCTTGAGAGTTCCTGCGGTTCCCCCCCCCCCCTTTTTCTAAGCCGCTAAGCCGCTTATCAGCTGATCCGATAAGCTGCTAATAGCGCTAATCCGCTAAGCCGTCAATGGGCTTGCTTCGCAAGACGAAAAAACCGCTAGACGAAGAGACTCGCGGAACGGATTAATTTCGTCTTGCGAGACACCTCTGTATAACACAATAATTCGTTACAGAATTAGAGTCTGGTGTGTTTTTTTCTTGGTAGAGTCTTAACACACACACATTTCCCACACTAGGTACCTCACCTCCCTGCGGGGGCACGTATCGGCGGTGTACCAGATTGCGTGGTCGGCCGACAGCCGCCTGCTGGTCAGCGGGAGCAGCGACAGCACACTCAAGGTCTGGGACGTCAAGACACAGAAACTGGCTGTCGACCTTCCTGGCCATGCGGACGAGGTAAGACGCTAGTCAGCGGTGAGGTTTTTCCTCGGGGCTGCTTGGTAGGAGAGGATGGGGCGGCAGGTTGAGGACCCTGACCCCAAAATTGGCCCGTTGGTGGTTTGTGGATCAGAGGTGGGGAACTGGAGCCATACCCCCCTTGCAGGCTGATTATTGACAGGTGGGCAAAACCCCTTTCAGCCAGATCCATCGTCACTTGACCTGCACCTGGACATGCTATATGACATCAGGCGGTTCCTGATTTTAAGCTCTTCTAAAGGGACACGGGTGGCGCTATGGGTTAAACCACAGAGCCTAGGACTTGCCGATCAGAAGGTTGGCGGTTCAAATCCCCATGACAGGGTGAGCTCCCGTTGCTCAGTCCCTGCTCCTGCAAACCTAGCAGTTCGAAAGCACACCAGTGCAAGTAGATAAATAGGTACCGCTCCGGCGGGAAGGTAAACGGTGTTTCCGTGCGCTGCTCTGGTTTGCCAGAAGCGGCTTAGTCATGCTGGCCATATGACCCGGAAGCTGTCTGCGGACAAACGCCGGCTCCCTCAGCCAATAAAGCGAGATGAGCACCGCAACCCCAGAGTCAGTCACGACTGGACCTAATGGTCAGGGGTCCCTTTACCTTTTTAAAGGGGCTGGAAGAAGAGTTCACTTTGTTTAAAGGTAATGGTAAAGGACCCCTGACCATTAACTCCAGTCTCAAACGACTCTGGAGTTATGGCGCTCATCTCACTTTACTGGCCGAGGGAGCCGGCGTACAGCTTCCGGGTCATGTGGCCAGCATGACTAAGCCGCTTCTGGCGAAACCAGAGCAGCGCACGGAAACGCCGTTTACCTTCCCGCTGGAGCGGTACCTATTTATCTACTTGCACTTTGATGTGTTTTCGAACTGCTAGGTTGGCAGGAGCAGGGACCGAGCAATGAGAGCTCACCCCGTCACGGGGATTCGAACCGCCGACCTTCCGATCGGCAATCCCTAGGCTCTGTGGTTTAGACCACAGTGCCACCCGCATCCCTTTGTAAACTTTGTTTACAAGCTGCAAAAAACGTTTCTTTAAAACACACACATACCCCAAAGCGGGCCCGTTTCGATCCTTGCTCACTTATCTGTTAAATATTTCTATATCCTGACTGTTTGTACCACCCAAAGCCTGGCTGCCATGGTCCTGGTGGAAGGCAGCTCCAATGAGCCCCATCATCAAGTGCGCATGCTGCATGATTATGCACACACCATATAACTGATTTTATAATGAATTGATTTTAGAATGCTGTATTATTTTACTGTTGTTAGCCGCTCTGAGCCCGGCTTCAGCTGGGGAGGGCGGGATATAAATAATTTTATTATTATTATTATTATTATTATTATTACAACCTGTTGTTGTTTCCTGAACTCAGCCCGCTGAGAACCTGAGCGTGCACTACCTTTTTCGCACACAAAAATGGAAAATGAAGTTGCTAGGCCCTAAGATGGCTGGCAGCTTGCACGAGCCGTGGTGGTGAAATCTTGCTCGCTTTTTTCTTCTCGCTTTGCTGTTTCTTTGGCAAAGCCCACCAAGGCACATTCGAGAAAAGCATCTCCAAGCCCCTCAGAGAGGCTGTGGACTGACCCTCGTCTTGTTCCCTTCCCAGGTGTTTGCGGTGGACTGGAGTCCCGACGGACAACGGGTAGCCAGCGGTGGGAAGGACAAATGTCTGAGGATGTAAGTCGTCCCCCCACTGTTTGCTAGTTCCTTGAGATATCAAGTCAGGTGTTTTTGCCTGGAAGGTGGGTCACTCCGTTATCTTCAGAAAAGGAGCATGAGCTGGAAGCCTCTCTTCCCTTTTCATTGCACTAGTGGTGTCACTGCCTGGGTGAGAGAGAGAAAAGTGAGGGAATCATTAGTGTATCTTGCTACAGTGGTGCCCCGCAAGACGAATGCCTCGCAAGACGAAAAACCCGCTAGACGAAAGGGTTTTCCGTTTTGGAGGTGCTTTGCAAGACGAATTTCCCTATGGGCTTGCTTTGCAAGATGAAAATGTCTTGCGAGTTTTTCCGACTTTTTTCCCCTCCCCCCCCCCTTTTTCTAAGCCGCTTATCCGCTAAGCCGCTAATAGCGCTAAGCCGCTAAGCCGCTAATGGGCTTGCTTCGCAAGACGAAAAAACCGCTAGACGAAGAGACTCGCGGAACGGATTCTTTTCGTCTTGCGAGGCACCACTGTATTTAGAATAAGGGGGGAGTTGGACTACAACTCCCATCATCCCCAGGCAGTGGTTGCCCAATGGGTGTTGGGAGTCTTTGACATAGACATTGGTTATCCCTGATTTAAAGAGTAACTTAAAATTAAGGGGAGAACAATATAAAGGGCAGGTCTCTGCCCTCAAGGGGCCTACAGTTACACATTTTCAGTTCTATTGGCTGTGTGGCCTAGTGAATGAAAGTCAGGCCTGATCAGCCACGGATCTCACTGGGTGTGCTTGGGCGAGTTGTTGACCGGCCTGACCTACCTCACAAGATGGTTGGGAGGAGAAAGTGGGTATCATCACCCTGTAGGGGAACCCACAGGTCTTGCCGCACTACAACTCCCATCATCCATGACCCATTGGCCGTACTTCCTGGGTGCTGGTGGAAATTGTAGTTCAGCAACAGCCAGAGGCTCCCCTTCAGCACACGCCTTTGAGGAAAGGAAAAATACAGATTATTTTCGATGTTTTTCTTCTTCTTTAAACAGATGGAGACGATAGCTGTGAGGAAAGGACTGTCACAAATGGAGCCCATCCGCTTGGTGGTTTTCCCTCCGGCGCATGCCAGCCTTCTATTTTCAGGAGGGCTACTTGAATCAAGACTGTTCTCTCTTTTTGGATCCAGAGAAAGGAGTCCTCTCCTCTCTTGTCAGCTGGCTTCTGGGCTAGTTGATGCCTCTTGCTAAGTTGTTGCTGCTCACAGTTGTCTAAAACCTACACACACACACACACATACCCTGCCAGTCTTCCCTGATGAGAGCTGGCGCAGTCAGGAAGTCGAAGCGGAAGCAATCCAGAAGGTCCTGAGTTCGAATCTCCCCATTTTAGCCATGGATTCACAATGTGTTGCTAGGCCAGCATCGGCCCACCACCACCACCCCACCATGGCCTGAGAAAGGGATGATAATCTTATTTCTTTCTCCTAATCGCAAACCTGGGTGCTGAGTGCCGAAAAGACGCTTCCATTGAGGAGCAAGACAGAAAGTTTGAGCACTGATAGAACCCCTGAGGTTCAAAGAAATGATAAATAAATTGACAAATCTCTCTTTTAAGCAGTTTGCAGCTTACCTTAAAACGCCAAACAGTCTGTATTTTCAAAGCACCAGTGTAAAACATCAGAAACGAAAATCGGGAAGCACAACAAAGTTCCCAGTTTAAAGTAGCATAATTAGCAGGAAAACAACATATTCTCTTACATGTGCGAAAAAGAAACCCATTAAAAATAAGAATCAAATGCAAAAAAGATTCTGGGAGTAAAGCATCATTAGCAGCTAAAGAAAAACAATGGTTTGTATTAAGTTTAACTCGGGGCAGACGCATTGGAATTGGACTCACGGTACCCAGGTCCATTATTTTATGTGGATCTTGGAGTTGGACCAGCTCAAATGTTTACCAGTGCGTGAGTCACAGTGGTCAATGGGAGGACGTTAACATTCCATAAGGCACCTTGGATTTATTTGTTTACCAAAGAGACTAGTCCCTTTGAGGTCAGGGCCACGGCCTTCCTCGCCCTTTTTCTTCTAATATCATTTGTCTTCATTCAGCTGCTTCGGAGGCCTGTGCCCAGGGAGAAAGGTAGCCTACAAATATTTTAAATAAATGGCTTTTGACAGCCGGTGTAACGGTTAGAGTGCCAAGACCAGAGTTCAAATCCACCACTCAGCCGTGAAGCTTAATGGGTCACCTGGGGCTGGTCCCCGTCTCTCTCAGCCTAACCTACCTCACAGGGTTGTTGTGAGGATAAAATAGGGAGAGCAGTACGCCATGTTACCTTAAGCACGGGAGGAAAATGTGTTTTGTAAACATAATGAATAAATCAATTTTTAAATTGCCTTATTGATTCCCCCATCCCATTTTTTTTGTTAAGCCATCCATGCAAAACGGCCATCGCTGTTTAAATCCATAATCTGATAATTTAGGAGATAAGTCTTATTCTGGTGGATTAGAAGAAAAGGCCATCTGGTCCGACCGACATCCTTGTTCCCAGAGCGGCCAATCGGGATACCTCTTTGGAAACCGGCAAACGGCGGAAGAGCAGCTTTGTTTTCTCTCCGGCTTGTGGTCCAGGGGCGCAAGGGATCATTTCTAGGGAACAAAACTGCCGGCATCTTAATGCTATCATGCAAATCTATGGTGCGGCTGCATTTGGAATATGATTTGCAGTTCTGGTTGCCTCGCCTCAAACCTCCAAATATCGTGAGGGGGGTTTGATCACATTCACATTTTGTTATCTTTCTGGTTAAGTTGGGAATACAGGAAGAGCCACTAACACTTCAGCAAATGGCCAGGCAGCCGGACTTTGCAGAGAGCATCGTAATACAAAAAGGAATGGAAAATTATGATCTGTTCCTACTCTCCTTGTTTACTTGCCCTCTGGAAGTATATTTTTCTGTTTGGGCTTCCAGTTTATTTCCTTGCTGAAATAATTCCCTGTCTCTCTGCGATATCTTGCTCTGCTCATCCCTTTGTGGGGGACGGAGGTTTAATTCCTTTTCCGTCCCCTCTCACCGAAAAAGGCCTTCAGCTCCAAAAATTAGCAGGGAGTTCCCTGTTGAGAGAAAGCCACCATCAATTAATCAACATCAGCTTCAGTTGATTTATCTACATAAATGCCAGGTGTGGTTTTGGCGAGCTGCACAGCGGCATCCTCAGGAATCCCCGGGGAATTGCTTTCTCCATGGTTCTTAAATTGCCTGCCAACTTGTCTTGTTAAATGCTCGGGTTTTTTAAAGAAAAATGTGTCGCCTTCCAGCACAGAGCTGCAGGCTGCAATGGACCCCTGAGGAGATCTTCCATCGCTCAGAACAGCACTGGCTGTTCAGCGAGTTAAACCTTCCCCTCATGGTTTCCCCTCCTTTCCCAAAGCTGATGCCGCCTCAAGACTATTTTGGGGGTGCTGGTTTGGTTTAATACAATTATTCTGAGGCTCTTAAGCAGCACTGTAAGCCGGAGGACCGCATTCAAATCTGCACCACCTTCTGGGGGCCACATTGGGATGGTGGGCAGAGGCAGAAAGGGGCATGTGGCCAATAAATTACCTATTTTCAAATATTTTGAGGGGGGAATTACACGGTTTTCAGTCTAGACCTAGGGAAGCCTCTTGTCAACAGGTGACGTCACATGATTGGTTGGGGGCCGGAATTTTCTAGAAATGGCCTCGTGGCCGACTTGGTGGGGGCACCAGTTTGGGCCACGGCATTTAATGAACAACAAACTGGAAATCTGAATCTAAAGACCTGACTGGTTGAATTTATTTTTTTTTTAAAGCACTGAAAGGCCTCAAGTGAATGTTGTTTTCTTAAAAGTGCTGAGTTCTCTGTTAATAATAATATACCGTATTTTTTGCTCCATAAGACGCACCTAGTTTTTAGAGGAGGAAAACAAGAAAAAAAATATTCTGAATGAAACAGTGGATGTATGATTTTTGTGGTTCGTGCTGTGGCCACAGACATGATATGTAATCTGATGGTGTATTTGGGGTGACCCAGTGCAAAAATCCTGAGGATCCATGTGGATCCGTGCTTTGTAACCATGTTTTTGCACCATTGTGGCCCCACAAAACAGTGGATGCATGATTTTATTGGTGCAGGCTGTAGCCATGGACATGCTATGTGATCTGATGGAGAATTTGGGGTGACCCAATGCAAAAATCCTGAGGATCCATGTGCTTTTACCTCCCCCCTCCCCGGCAGCCTCCTTTATCACTAGAGTCCCTTATCTCCCTCCCAATCGCTTGCTGATCAATTGATCAGTGGCTTTGTTTCAACACCCTCTTCCCTCTTTCTAAAAAAAAAAAAAAGCACAACCTGCTTTTTGCCCATGGACAATTCAGCTCCAGGGACCACACATTCGCTCCATAAGACGCACAGACATTTCCCCTTACTTTTTAGTCCTGCCCTCGTCCTGGAACAACCATGGAGGCCAGCTGTGTTTGATGAGGAAGCCAGCAGTGAGGTCAAGGCACTTAATCCCCAAATTGCACGGGAAAAGTGTGGCAGAGGAGCATTACATGGGTGGTTCCCTTCTTCTGGCATAAGAATCCAGCATTTGATCCTCTCTGGATCAGGATTGCCTAAGCTGCCCTTTGCCACCACAAGAAGTTTTGCAGGATGGTTCCCATCACCCCCGGCTAGCATGGCTTCAAAGTCAATGATGCAAAGAAACACCCAAAATTATAATATGCAATAAAGTGATCCCATTAGAATATAAACCAACCCAGATCATCCTCCGAGGCCTTTCCTCATGTGCCTCCTTCACGAGAGGTTCAGAAAGAGCAGGCCTTTTTTGCAGTGGCTCCCCGTTTGTGCAATGCTCTCCCCAGGGATTCTCATTTTGCATTTTTTAATTCCATCAGTTTTACTGAAGTCTGAAATAAAATAGGCAAAGCTTAATCGCAGATATCCTGTATCTTTTTTTATCAAAGATCAAAACTAAATAGAAACACAAACCAAAAATAGGAAAAGAAAAAAAAAAGAGAAAAAGGGAAAGGAAGGGGGGGGTGGAATATAGCTTCTGGTTCTTCGTCTGTCAGCTATATACAGAAAATTATTTAAAACGTCGGCTCTAGAATACACAAGAAGGTTGGGTCAGGTGTCCTCTGAACTCTCCTTCAGCTTTTAAGGAGCTGGTGCGAGTGTGATGGATGATGAATCGCATGCGTACGTGTGGAGTGGAATTAATTTGTCACCTGATGGGCAGGTAAGCTTCAAATAGGTCCTGGGGTAATGACCCCAGTGAATTGATTCCACCAGGTGTGTCTCGTGATGTTTATATAACCCGCTTGAACATTGTAAAAGGGGAAAGGGGAAAAAATACGTGTCGACAAACCTTCCTCTAGTTTTCCAAGGTGCATGCAACAGAGCAGTTGCTAAGTTTCCTTGCAATCCAGTTTAAAGCACAGGGGCGGGTTAGGTATTGCCCCCCACCCCCGGTCAGTTGGCAAAGGTGATCATGGTTATTAAATGAAACAATATATATCACTTTCTGAAGAACACATGCATAGTTCCCTAGTTTCTCTCTCCCCTCCTCATCCCCTTTTCCTTTTATTAGACAGTCACACCATTATATGGTGCCGGATACAAGGAGAGAGAGAGAGAGAGAATTTGTTTTGCATTTAGAAAACTTAAAGCACATTATAAGTCATAGGAATAATACAGCTTTTCAGGTTACCATTTGCATCTGGACCAGTCACTAGGAAAACAAAGTCACAATTCTGTGAACAGGGCCAGGGTGTAGGTTTGATGAAGCCCGAAGCTACTGAAGGTAATGGGGCCCTTTATATGTCCGCTGTCCTTTGTCAACAACAAATTGCCGCTGTTTTTTTGTGTTGAATATATGCTATATATATGGTAATTTATGGACCTAATAGGTATCTAAAGCCGTTTGCACATAACAAAATATGTATTTTATCAAAGTGATATTTGAGGGAACAGTCAAGCAGGCGGGGCCCTTTACTTACGCCATAGGAGCCTGCACAACACAAAAACGTTGTTGTATGTAGGTTTTATTTTATTTGTTTGTTTCTTTTTAATCTTATATTTTGGAAATGTGCATCCAGTTTTTTTTTCCTTTAAATTTTTTTGGGGGGCCCAAGAGAGGGGGAGCCCCAAGCTATAGCTTGTTTAGCTTATACGTAAGTCCGGCACTGTCTGTGAATTTAAAAGATGTACTTGTGGAGGAACGAATGGAACAAATTCTGAAAAGAAGCAGGAGACATATGTGTGTGTGAAATAATTTATACAAGCGCTTAGACCGGGGGGGGGGGGTGAAGGGCTTCATGTGACCCATTTGCGTTGCCTTGATGGACGGAAGCACTTGATTGATGCTCAGCAACTCCCAAGGCCTGTTTATGAGGACTTGAGCGCATGTGATACCGTTAGAAGGTCATGCGCTTTTCAGGGCAGGCCTGTGAAAAATGGATTTGTGGTTTGTGCGTTTGAATCTTCTACTTCCCTCCCCACCGAAACCTTGCTTTGAATACATCCTCCTTTTGGAGAAGAACGGGAAATCTACCCAACTCTTTAACGCTCCCCTTCCCAACCATATTGTCTCACTGGCAGATTTGCGCACCGAAGCAAATTTTATTTTGCATGAAGGAGCGTCTCCACCCCCATCATTCTGCCCGGACGCTGAGGTCCAGCGCCGAGGGCCTTCTGGCGGTTCCCTCATTGCGAGAAGCAAAGCTACAGGGAACCAGGCAGAGGGCCTTCTCGGTAGTGGCGCCCGCCCTGTGGAACGCCCTTCCAGCAGATGTCAAAGCAATAAACAACTACCTGACATTCAGAAGACATCTTAAGGCAGCCCTGTTTAGGGAAGTTTTTAACGTGTGATATTTTACTGTATTTTTGGTTTTTATGGAAGCCGCCCAGAGTGGCTGGGGAGGCCCAGCCAGATGGGCGGGGTATAAATAATAAATTATTATTATTATTATTATTATTATTATTATTATTATTATTATGTCAGCTCGCGGGCCTCATCTGGCCGCATGCCTCAAATGTGCTAACAAGTGGGGTGTGTGCTGGTACCAAAGCGGTTGGGATGTTGCGTCCAGCTGTAGGGGGATGCTGTCAGTGCCATGCCTTATTGGGGAGGTGTGGGTGTTTGCACATTTCGTAGAATCTGTTAAGAGTTAGAAGGGAACCCCAAGGCTCATCTAGTCTAACCCCCTGCAATGAAGGAATCACAGTCGAATAAATCTTGACAGATGGTCACCCAACCTCTGTTTAAAAACCTCCAATGAAATGAGGATTTACCACTTCGGGAAGGTGGTGGACTCTCCTTCATTGGAGGTTTGGAATAGCATTGTTTATTTCATTTATTTATTTAATTGCACACATATATTCCACCTCCTCCAAAAGCTCAGGGCAGTGAATGTCTCCCCCCACCCTCAACCGCCCAGGTAATCCTCACAACAACCCTGTGAGGTGGGCCAGGCTGAGAATGACTAGCCCAAGGTTGCCCAGTGAGCTTCTTTTCTGAGTGGGAATTTGAACCCTGGTCTCCCTACTAGGCAGTGCTGCATTGCCTTTTGCCAATAATGTTGAGGTAAGATGGCAACCCTTAGTCGAGGATTGCCAACTGATCAGAATATATATATATATATACCAGGCCTGCTCCTCTGACTTGCAAGCAAAAAGAGTACAAAGTGAAGGATCATTGCCTGCTATAATGGTTGCAGAGCAAAGCTGCTGTTTGAGTGGTGAAAAGTGTGGCAGTCCTACAATGAGGTGAATTGCTTGGTTAGTAATAAGAAACAAAACAGGCCTCACCTGTAATTTACAGACGGGCACAGAAAAAAGCTAGAACATCACACCCACCATACCTTTTATCTGACAAGATTTATATACCGCTTAACAAAACCCTCT
Organism: Podarcis erhardii; assembly: GCF_964252035.2. Lineage (NCBI taxonomy): Eukaryota > Metazoa > Chordata > Lepidosauria > Squamata > Lacertidae > Podarcis > Podarcis erhardii. The sequence goes on along the minus strand of NC_138514.1, from coordinate 35,353,915 downwards.
ATTTGCAGTTTAACCTGCTGTTGGGCAGAGGAACGTGGGCTGGTGTGAAAAGTTGGCAACCAACCCTCAGTGTGGCCTCCTAGCTTGAAAGCCAGAAGGCTCAATGCCTGGCCAGACAGAACTTGTGGCTTTATGTGTATGGTGAGCATGTGTATGTGAATTAATTTTATTTAGTTTGTGTTTGTGCCATATATATATATATATATATATGCAGGTTTTGGTGTCCTCGGGTGTCTTCCCGTGTAAAAGTTGGGGTGTCTAGGCGACGTTTCGACGAGGTCTCACTCGTCATCTTCAGGCTGGTGCTTTCGGCTTCTTGTTACTGGAACAGAGCAGGATCTCAGTGTTTGAGTTCCTATAAATCGTTTCTGATTAGGGATCGGCAGTTGCGTAGGAACAAGAGATCACATAAGATGGTGGCTCTTCGGACTTCTAGTTTCTCGTAGGTTCTTGTCAGCTGGAAGGTTTCCTCCCCGTAGAGGTAAGATATTTGCTTTCGTAGATTTTCACGGGTACAGGAATGCAGGTTTTGGTGTCCTCGGGTGTCTTCCAGTAACAAGAAGCCGAAAGCACCAGCCTGAAGATGACGAGTGAGACCTCGTCGAAACGTCGCCTAGACACCCCAACTTTTACACGGGAAGACACCCGAGGACACCAAAACCTGCATTCCTGTACCCGTGAAAATCTACGAAAGCAAATATATATATATATATATATATATATATATATATATATATATATATATAGGCTTATCTTGACCAAAAACAAAATGGCGCCCAAGGCCATTATTTCCCGCCCTCTCTCAACTTTTCCTCACAGACGTCGCCGTCAATCCCTGCCCCCCCCCCCCCGCCCGCCTGCCTGTTCCTTCCCTCGCGCGCGGGGACTCTTTTTCCTCTTCCTCTGATTTCCCCTCCGCCCCCTTCTCAATCCCGGCGGAGGGAGACAGGAAGCCTTGCGCCTGCGCGATACGTCCTATAAGAAGAGCTGCACCGCGCGGAGGCTTCGGCAGTCGTAGCCGGACGCCGGCGGGACAGGGAGCACTACCGGCGGCGGAAGACGCGAGTGGGGCGGCGGGCAGCGGCCTGAGGAGAAGACAGGATTTCTCTCTTCCCCTCCCTTTATCCCTTTCACCCCCACCCGGAAATATCTGTGGCCCAGGACTAGAAAGAGCCCGACCCCTTTATTTCGACCCGTTTTAGGGTCTATTGCCTTGACTTTTATTTTTGTGGGGGTGGGAAAGAGGTTTAGGAAGCCCTTCAGGCCGGTAACGAGGTGTGGGGGGCACAATGTAAGAAGGCCGTGATGAGAGACCCCTGAGGGGGGGCCTGAGCCCCCTGCCCCTATTCCCCATTCCCAATTTACAGGCCTTCAGTATTTATCTCTATCCGCCGCCCCCCCCCCCATTAAAAAGGGTTGGTATGCTTTCCACCATCCCCCCTTAAAAGGTTTTTTTTTTAATATAAAAAATACAGCAGAATCCACCTTTCTCCCTATCACCACTCAGGGATATGCCTCTTCCCCTTTCCCTTTTTTAATTAAAGAAATAGGTATCTTAATTGCTCACCTCCCCATTTTTTAAGGGGTCTCTCTGTGTATTCTATATAATTTATCCCAGGATACAATTCTTGCCACCCTCATTTAGATTGTCACTGCCCTTTTAAAATTCCTTTATTATGTAGAACCCCATTTGGGCACGTTATTAAATTGTGGTCCCCTTTCTTTTCAAGGGTCTTTGATTTTGTTTCTCCCACCACCTTTTTAGGCTTTATTGCTTTCCTCCCCCCCTTGTAAAAGCTTAGATAAGCCCTCTACTCCTCATATTTAAACAAACCATTAAAGGTGCTAACACCCCCTTTTATTTCTGAAGCCTTAAAACTCACCTGTGCCACCTTTACCCAGCGACCTGTGCTTGCACGTCTCTGGCCTTTATTATTACATTAGTAATAATAATAATTTATATCGGGCCCAAAGGAACCTTAATGCTCACTCTTCCTTTCCGTGTTCCCTCTTGCCTCTTCTTCCCTTCAGAGGAGGATTAATCTCCCCGTCCTCCTTTCCTCCTTCCTTTCCCCCATGCCAGAAAACGCTCATCGCCTTTGGGACGCCGGAGCAGCCAGCCAGTATCCCCCCACCCCCTTCGCCTGGGGACCCCCGGCCTGTGCCTGCCCAAGCAACATGCCCACAGCTGCCTCCCGTCCTTGGGGGCGGGCAGGAGGAAGGGAGACGGACAGACCCACCCTAGTCAACCTGCTTGGTGCCTCATCTTCCTCCCCTCCACAGCCTGGGTTGCTGATGTGAGCTTAATATTTGTTAAAAGCCTTTGCTGTGGCAGTCCCTTCTCCCCAGCTGGTCTCCCTTTATCCTCCCTGCCCGTTGGGCTTCATGCCCCCTTGAAGGAGGATGGAGGTGGTGGGAGACTTTGAATATAGCAAGAAGGACCTCATAGGACATGGAGCGTTCGCTGTGGTTTTTAAAGGTCGCCACCGCAAGGTAAATCCAGCAGGGTAGGGTGGCGGACTCCTCTCCCCCTCCCTTCCCTTTCCCTCTTAGCCCATCTCTTGGCTGGTTATACAACCATCTCCTTTCCTTCCTCTGTGTGTGTGTGTGTGTGTGTGTTTGTGTGCATGACTGGTCGAGGAGGAGCTGATACTTGGAATAAGTCAAAGGGTCAGTCCGCAAGCAGCTCTGCTTCAGCATCTCCCCTTTTCTCTGCCTTTTGATCTGTTTTGTTTCTCCTATGGCCATCCTTGTCGTTGACATCAGCTAGCCTGTTCTGGAGAGTCAGCTGAGGTCAGGTGTTTTCTAAAGCAGCGCTTTTTCTCGGGGTGGGGGGGCGTGGAATGTGGATGTGGCTCCTCCGCCTTTTTATTCTAAAGTTCACGCCTGTTCGTTTTTATTTCAAAGCAGAGCAGAGATGGTGGTGGTGATGTCAACCTGTTATTATGGGCTCCTGCTGCCCCTTTTCTCGGTTCTTTAGTTGCAGTTGCTTAGAAAGGTTTCAGCAAGGTAACCTTTCTAAGGTTTAACAATTCAGGGTGGAATGCCTCTTTCCTTTCTCTACCCACCCCCCTCTTACTTGTAAATCTCTCAAAGTGCAGGGGCAGCAGAGACCAGTCTTATTCCCTCCCCCATCCAGTAACTGCAGAGCTAATGGGAAACTGTCTCTCTTCAGATTGGTAAAGATTTCTTAAATGTCACCAGTCCCAGCCTCGCTGCCCTTTATAATGGGAAGCTTTGCTGGCCATCAGCCCTCCCCCCCCCTTTACTTTATTCTGAGATAAACCTGCCCCATTTCTGCTGCCGCCACTGTGTCATGTCTAGTTGTGACCTCAGGACCTCAATAACCCCTTTTACATAAGCCCAGTAACTTGACCTAAAGCTTATAATTTCCCCCCCTTTGCTACAAGCTTATCTATCTTTGGACCTTTGGCAAGTTGATGTTTCCCTTGCTTCTGTTATGTAAAAAGAGCACATTTATTACCTACCTTGTCCTACCAATAAGAGGGGCATTTTCAGCAGGGGCATCTCAGCTATGGAATACTGTAGTCTCTGTCCAGAGGGGTTCACCTGCTGCCTTCTCTGTGATTTTTCAGAGCATGTGGAGGCATTTTAATTCACGCAAGCTTTTCAGTTGGGTTCTAAATCAGGACTTTTTTTTTGGTGTCTCTTCTGGAAAAAATTGTTTCTTCTATAACTTTTTGTTGATTTTAATTCAGATACAGTGTATGTTCAGTATTGTTGTCTTAAGTAGGAATATTTATTAATAGGTGGCTGCATAATTCAAGAAATAACACTAACAAATGAGAGCAAGATGGTTCCTTATTGCCCATCCTTTCCCACCTTTTGTCACCTTTCTCCCATTGAAAAGGAGATGGTGGTAAGCTCCTTAAGTCAGGAGCTCACTTACGTTTTGCAAAGTACTCTATGTAGATAAAAAACAAAGCAACAATTTTGCAGGGCAAAAATGCCTTCTAGGCAGTTGTCAGTAATTTGAAGGTACTTTCAAATTAACTTTACTCAAACTTAACACCTCCCCACAGAGCATTCAATTCTGTGTGATCTTTCTTGCCTTCTTAAGTGGTCTGTTTTTCCTATTTGGCACCTCCCAGAACAGTTTGTGACTCAAAAGATGACAGCATTGACTGACTGAAACACAACAAAAAGCTGTTGCATAACTCAAATGCAAAGTTTATAAGGGGGTGGAGAGATCTGAAAATTGAGTCAGGCACTTGTGTTGTGAGATGATAATTTTACATTTGGGATTACCCTCAATCTTTTCAATATCTTTAGTCTATTGGAAACAGATTTCCATTCTTCTGTAATAAAGTATATGAAGAGCCTTGCAATTTGTAGTCATTCGTGATTCAGAATATTCAATTTGCTTGTGTAGTGGCTGCTTTTGCACATGACACTAAGCTGTGTTTAGCCTAGAGGTGGTTTGTTCAGACTGGTGAAACCACCATAGCAGACTAACCATGTTTTGTTTTCATGTGAAGCTATGCCTTGTTGGTTCACAAACCCTGGCATGTTTCAACTATGGCTTGGCATTATGTCCACATTCAACAGTCTTGCTTAACCAGGGTTTCTTAGGCCACTCCAGACGCTTGTCAAGCTTACAGAGGCACAATGCAAGAGCAGCTGAAAAAAACAAACCCAAACTTTGGAGAAACAAACCACTGCTTGTTTGCTTGTCTGTGAGAGGGCTTGTGGTTTGTTGGAAATCAGCAACAACCAAGATATGGCACAGCAGTTAAATGTAAATGCAACCATTGGAGGTGGAAGCTGACAAAAGGGAATGGGAATCATTGAAGTAGTGAGTAGTGTAGTAATAGGCAGCCACAGGCCCTGTTTTAATCAGGAGTAGGAACTAAAGGGGCAGTTCTCATTGCCCACTACTTCCACTCTTGGAGGCAGAATGCTTGTGAATAGCAGTTGCTGGGAAACAAAGGAGGGGTGAGTGCTGTTGTGAATTCTTGCTTGTGGACTTCCCGTATGCGTCTGTTTAGTCACTGTGAGAACAAGATGCTGGACTAGATGGGCCACTGGCCTGGTCCAGCAGGCTTTTATGTTCCTATGACTGGAAAATATTGATGCCCCAAATCTCAGGGGGGAAGTGGGCGGGACCAGGACCCCAGGGGGCGTCCTCATCCCAAGCAGTTTCCAGCCACCTTTGCCATGTCTCTGAGATGGCAACTGGGGGTTCCAGTTGGTGTTCCAGAGGGGACTAGATTTGGCCGTGGAGCCTCCAGTTGCTGACCTGCTACTTGCAGTAAATAAGGGCTCATTAGCAAGGGCCGAGGTGCCGCCCTCCTTTTACCCCACCATTCTCTTTAAACTGCTTATGTTGACCACTGTTAAAGACAGGAAACCCCAACATAGCCATTGACAGGCTATGGCTGATGGGAGTTTGTAATCCAAAACCTCTGGAGGGCATCAGGTTGAGGGTGACTGGTCTAGAGAACTTTTTAAAAAGAAGCACATCTTGGGCCATTGGGCTGCTTAACACAGAAAATCAGGATACTTGTTTGGATTTAAAACACTTTTTTGTTATTCTTTTCAGAAAACTGACTGGGAAGTGGCCATCAAAAGCATCAACAAGAAGAACTTGTCGAAATCTCAGCTCCTCCTCGGGAAAGAAATAAAAATTTTAAAGGTATGGTTTGTGATATTCTTCCAAACTTCATCCTTCCTGCAAGGTGTCCTCAGAGGGCTGGTGGGAAACTTAATCCTCATACCAAGATAGTCATACCAGTTCCAGCATTTTATGTCTTCCTGCAAAGGCCGAGATTTGGAGGGTTTTCAAATAATGCATTGGGATTCTCCATCTCTAGAAATTGACAAATCCATTAGATGACTGGTGTGGAGGGCTTGAATATTGCCAGGCCTCAGCTCTTTGATTTTTCTTTCTGTGTAAGCACAGTAAAAGCACAGATTTCAGCATCTGTGTTTATGACTTATTAAAAAGAATGAAAATTTGTAGAGATAGGTGTTGCATTTTTAGTACACAGGCAATGAAATCAGCTTCCTGAGAATTGTTTGTTTTATTAATGTCTGCTAGTTTCTAATCTTTCATAGTTTGCAAGGATACACTCAGAAGTTCGTCTGGGTGAATGGTACTTGATGCTGAAATCTCAGAAGCCCAAATGTTAGCTGAGGATGCAGGCTCTAATGCTTTATTATTCTGCTATATCCCACCACAAACAGAAGTATAATTATGCCAAATAAGCAAATATATACAAACTCATTATTATGTAAGAGAATTAAGGGTTTCTTGGTGCAGAGTTGAAGTTTACTTGGGGCAGAAGACTTAGAGTTTCTCTATCAAGGGACATTGTTTTAATTGTACTGATTTTTCTAAAGCTCCTCCCACACTGGACTTGGAATGCTGTGGGTGGCAGCTTCTGGAGGGGTGTAGAATTTTCACACTTGCTTCTGTCATTTGGCTGATCTGGCCCATTTTAGGGTAACTGATTCAAAAGGAACAATGCATGATTTGTCTTAAGGGGATTGCGAAGTAGAGATGTTAGAGAGAGAGAGAGGTTATTCAGCAGCACAGAGGCCCAACTTCTTACTTACTGGGGTACTTTATTTGATCCCCAAGTCAAAACTTGGAACATGGAAGGTTGCTTAATAGCGGGTCAGACCATTCTTCCATTTAGCTCTGTTGTCTGCTGTCCAGGGCCTTGCCCATCACCTCCTTCACCTGAACTCTTTTCACTTGGGATTTCTACCAGTTAGCAGTAGCCCCTCAGCAGAAGTTATGCCCACTCCACCATTAGGGTCTTGTGCTGTTGCTTCCCCTCTTAACTTGATACCCCCTCCCCAAAGTCACACAATTTCCAGTGCAGTGAAATTTGGCACTGTTGGTGCCAGACATCACCTGCAGGATTCTTTTTCTTGTACCTCACACTCTCCTGTTTTTAAACACACATGTTTCTATCACCCGCACAGGTTTTTCTGTTCACGTTCAGCAATACTATGACCTCTTGGAAATATTTTGAGTGACCTAACTCATCCTTCCTCCAGCACGATGCCCTTCCAGATGTTTTAGACTATGCTTCCTGTCAGCCCCAATTGGAGTTGTAGTTCCAAACATCTGGAGGATTTGGTGTTGAGGGAAGACTGAGCTAGCTAATTAGATCATTTCACATATGTCACCTCGTGTGCTCTCTTGACACCCCTCTTAGACACTGCCAGGAATTCAAACATTTCAGCTATTCTGAGCATGTTGTCAAGCAGCTCATAACTTGATTACCCCTTCTTTGATAAACAAGAGCAGTTCCTGGGCTGTGGAGGACAGCACCTTTTTCATGAAGTGCAGCAGAGTTCTCTTGCCACAAATATTTTAAATAACAAATGTGTTTCTTGTTTTACAGTAAATTTGAGACGTGTTTTCCTCTAAAATGTCCCCACGTGGTTAGGAATCATTCTCCCTCGACCCCTTTATACATACTGGGCATCCCTGGACTACAACTGCCACCATCCCTATTTAGCAGGACCAGTGGTCAGGGATGATGGGAATTGTAGTCCAAAAACAGCTGGAGACCCAAGTTTGGGAAGCACTGGTCTACACCAACTAGCAGCAACTCCCAAGGTTTCAGGCAGGGAATATTCCCAGCCTGCCTGGAGATGTTGGCAATTGAACCTGAGATTCTTTGCATGTGAACTATGTGATTACTGCGCTTCCCCAAAAAAGAAAACGCAGGATTCCAGTTCTTGTGGTTTTAAATTAAGAGCTGGTTTTAGAAGGAACATAGGAATTTGCTGACTCTTCGCCCACATAGCTCAGGATTGTTGATTGTGATAGGAAGCAGCTCTCCGGGATCTCAGACAGGAAGTCTTTCCCAGTCTTACCTGGAGATGCTGAGTTTTGGACTAGGCCCCCAATTGCACTCCAGAATAGGTGGGACTATCGTTTACAAGCCAGCCCACGTGCTCTGCCCCATCATGCAGTGCAGGTGCTCCAGAGCTGAGCTGCAGCCCTTCCCCACTGCAGAGGTAGCAGTGGCAGGCAGAACCTTCCCTGCCCAGTTGCTGAGGTTAGTGTTAACCACAACAGGTAGACACACATCAGTCATTAGAATAAAAAGGAAACGTTTAAAACGACCCCACCTCTTTCACCTTGAACCATAACTGCAGCTGCCTAATCTTAGAACCAACTAAACAGCACTTTTAAAAGGGGGGAGGAAATCGCTGAGAGACAGCAGCAGCTGAAAAAACAGTAGATAAAAAGTGGCTGGTAAAAAAAGGTGGCGATTATGAAAGCCAACCTTGGCTCCAGAATGGAGAGATGCTATCCGCTCACTAGCCAGGAGGAGCAAAAGTGCACATGGGACAGTAAACCATTAACTGGGACTTCCCAGGAGGAGCACACACAGCCAGTCTGTTTGTCTTTCCCCTGTTACAGATTCAATACACAACAAATGTAAATGTACAACATAAGATAACAGGGAGGCAGGTTACATCCCCCCCCCCCACAGCTTGGCAGGAGAGGTCACATTTTTATAGTGTTTTTTTGGGGGGGGGGTTGCTTGTACATTTCTTCCACATGTACATTTGATGCTATTTGACTGGCCTTCACATCACTTGTGATGTTGCCCTAACTGAATAGGGATACTATGGCAGACCAACACGGCTACCTATCTGTAACTGAATAGGGATAATCTCTTCAAGTGCTTCTCTTCTTTTTTCTAGGAACTTCAGCATGAGAACATTGTAGCTCTCTATGATGTCCAGGTGAGTTTGTTCTCCAGCCTGTTGGACCTGGCTGTATTTTTTTATGATAATAATTGTGCATGTAACAACTTCCCAAGGAGTTGCTGTGTTTGGCTTCCTGAAGGAAACACAACACAACAGGGGGTCTTTTGGGTACCTTCTAAAGACTGATAGCTTTATTGTGGCGAAGGTGAGGAGTTTCAGTCCCCTTTCTCTGATTTTTGAGATTGTCCAGACCTCACTCCTCAGTGGCCCTGTCCTCGACTCCCCTTGACTGCCTTTGCCTGAAATGTGTCCTTGAGTTGTGAAAATGCCTCTGAGTGTGGGTGGGTGTGTTTAGAAGCCTCTGGATTTTATGGGGCTGAAATGCAGGCTACAGTATGAAAGTAACAGTCACACCTGTCCACTTCTGCCTCTGGCCCCACCTACAACTTGCTTGCGGCCCCATGAAGGTTCGTTCCCTTGTGTGCGAATGCGGCCCTCAGGATGAAAAAGGTTCCCTTCCCCTGCATTACAGCATCGACTTCATTTGGACAAGAAACCTGACTGATGTGGAAGAAAATGTCCTGCCAGTTACAGGAAAAATGCCAGCATTATTTGGTTCTGCGCGGGAAGACTATCTTAGAGATGAGCACCTTCTAAAGTGCGTCTGATCCCACAGGCTGCAGCATTCTGGGAACAGGAATGGGGTGTTTCCGATGGGGGTCACTAGGGAGCAGGAAGAGCTTCGCTTTGTTCTTGCTGGTGTCTGGACTAGGTGTTGAGCTCATTCTGCCAGCAGCTCTCCTCTTTGTTTATAACAGAAGGCTTTGTCCAGAAGGCTTCTGATGGATTGGAAGGAGAGATGATTTATTTTTGGTTGGATCCTTTTTTCATTTCACTCTTCGAGGCATGGATTTCAGGCCTGTCACTAGGGTTCCCTGCCCTTCCTAAGGGGCAGTTGGAGTGAATGAACATGGCTATTAAATGGTTTCCCTCATTTCTTCCCTCTCCTTGCATGCCCAGAGTCTCTGTATCTGCTTGTCAGAGTGAAAAGTACCCTGGACGCTGCATGTGTGTCTGCCTCACGTTCCCTTAAGAGGAAATGTGTGCTGCCTCCTGAGGCTTGTGATGGTCAGATGCAACTATTGTTAAGACGACATGTGTGTACTTAGAGGTTCTGGTTCCTTGTGTGCTTCCCTGGCAATCTCTTGTTGGTACAGAAATGCAGAAATGATGTTCCTGTTCAAGAGGCAGGTGGAGGGAGCTTGTCCTGGAAACAGCAACATGCTCTAGGGCTCCCCTTCCTGCAGCCTGCCAGCTGTGGCCTTTGTGTAAAACTGAGGTGTACCTGGTTTGCTAAGCCTTTTCAGCTTCACAAAAGGAAGCGGAATGAAGCTTCTAGCTGGGCTGGTCACCCAGCTCTGCCTCAGCATCTTTACTTCACATAGGACTTTTCCATTTGCTGGCGTGCTTTTCCCATCAGCCCCAGCTGGCATGGCCATGCTGGGGCTGATGGGAGCATGAGCACGCTGGCTGGGGCTGACGCCAGTTGTAGTCCAAAACATCTGAATAGCACCAGGTGAACGAAGGCTGCCTTAGTTATTATTTTTCCATGAGTATAGGCAGGAGAAGATAACTCTGGGCTGCTTATATTGCCAGTTGTGTATGGGGTTAGCGCCTGCTCCTGAAACCAAATGTAAAGGGATTGGCTGAAGCTGCGTGGCATCAGAAAAAGACACTGGAGCCTCCTCAAACTGGACTATCCCATTTTCTCTCCCCTCCTCCAAAAAAACCACTAGAGCAGGGGTGTCTAACTCAGATTCATCGGGGGCCGCATCAGCAGTTTGGTCACCCTCAAAGGGCCGGTTGTATCTGTAGGACTTACAGTACAGGAGAGAAGGGTTCAGGCAGCCGTTGGATCTGTCACGTCACAGGATGGCATGCGCTCAATATAAAAACAAGTGGAGGTTTCCTGAATGCATGTAAAGTGGAGGTTTCCAGTGTAGAACGGCCGGCGCCGCTAGAGGGCAGACGTTCTCTGGCTTGTAGGCTGCCGCGCATGCGCTGAAGAGGCGGCTTTCTTGTGTCAAAAAAAAAAAAAAGCGAGAATAAAAGGTGAAGGCTGGGGGCCCGCGGCGGCTACACGGGCCACGTGATGAGGTCTGGCGGGCCGGATTCGGCCCGCGGGCCTTGTGTTTGACACCCATGCACTAGAGGATCCGCTAGGGTCACATCTACCTCATACATTTGAAGCACAGGGCTTCCCCCAGAGAATCCTGGGTACTGTAGTTTACCCTTCACAGAGCTATAATTTCCAGCACCCTTAAACACTTCCCAGAATTCTTTGAGAGAAGCCATGTGCTTTAAATGGGTAGATGTGATCTTAGACCAATTGCCCTGTGGGGAGGATCCAGTCAGTAGTTCTATTTTTATATTCTCCTGTTGCGATTTTTTTCATTATTATTACTGCGTATTTTGACATTGGTTGTAAGCTGCCTGAAAATCTATACTTAAAGGTTGGGTATAAATAATGATTTAAAAGGTTCTTTTTAATTGGTTAATAAAGCTCAACTCCTGGCTTGCTTTATCCCACAAGCTGCTTAATAAGTGCCTACTCTTGCTGCAAAGAATGCTGGCCTCAGCATCTGCAAGCCTGCCCCACACCCCAGCCTTTACAGGTTCTATTCCATGCCTGGCAAGTTCCTAAAGGGTCAGAAACCCAAGTGGCAACCTAACTTAGCTTGATCATGTTTTCAGATCTCATGGTTTAGATTTTGATTATTTATTTTTGAAATCTCATCATATGTTCCGGATGAACAGGTGTGTTGTTCTGGAACATTGCAAGGTTGACTGTATCAACACCTTTCCTGGTCATGAGCTGTTGGCTGGAAGAAACCCCTGGCGCTGTGGAGACACGTCATACTTCCCAGCATGCCAGGAATTGTTTCCTGAAAATGAAATGTCACACAAGGCGGACGACTGAACGACTCATAGCAGTTCTGCTTGGGGGGTGGGGTGAGGAGCATTGCCAACGGAAACAGACTTACCCTTTCACAAGGTGGCCAGACAACCATGGAAAAGCCAGTCCACATGTAATAGGTGGCAGTAGCAAACTTGCAGATTTTTTTCTAGCTTGGCTTCACGAGCCTCCCCATCTTTTGGCCTTCTCTCACACGCATGTATCCTATTTCGTTTAAGGTTGCTTTAGCAGCTGCATCAGCTTAAAGCCAAAGCAGAAAACAAGAGTGTAATATGTAGCACATAAGTGAAATGCTTCAGTGTGATGCAAAAATCCAGGAAAATAAGAACTGTTGTCTTGGTTAGGCTGCATTGAATTATGGCAGCTGGCAGCAAGTCCCTTTTCATTTGACATTCGTCTCTTTGCCTGTTCCAATTTACATTTTGTCAGGAAATAGGTTCTGCTGCCCTAGGAGCCTAGGATCAGACTAGCCAGGTATTGTCTTCTCTGACTGGCCGCAGCTCTCCAAGGTGTTGGATAGAGAAGGGTCTTTCCTAGCAGCCTCCTGCTTGGAGGCCCTTCATAGTGGACATTCAGGGGATTGAATCTGGTATCTTCTGTGTGCCAAGCAGGTGCTCTGCTGCTGTTCTGCGGTTCCTCCCAAAATGCAGCACGGTGATTCTGTACACATACACATACATCTCCCTGCATGTAGAAAATTAGATAGGAAACTTTTCTTCTCAGCATCTAGTCTTCAGCTAGCATGAGTCCCAGCAAGGAATCCTCCCACTTATGAATGAGCATCTAGTCTCAACTAATATATGGCTCAGGCACAGGGCGTTCCTCCTCATCTCTTGCTTGTGACAATTACGCCTTTGGACAGCAGCCTATGAGAGCCTGGTGCCTTCCAGGTGCTTTTAACAGCAGTTGCCAGTGAGAGCCCTGGGGCTGGTGAGCGACAAACTTTTTGCAGGTGGCTGAAGAAGGCTGTTTCAGAAGGGAGCCTCGCATTTCTGGGAGCAGCTTCTCACATGGTGGAATTTAGCAAGTGTCATTTCTTTGAGATTTCCTTCCTATTCTCTGCTCCAGCAGTCAGTTCGACATAGGAGGGTGATAGCTGCTGAGATTCCAGTCAAGCATTTGCTTTGCTGTTTAGCACAAGTAGTCCCTTCTGATCTCACTTGTCCTCCTTGCATGGCCAGTCTGCCCTTTCTAATTCTTTGCACTCTTCAGTTTGAGAAATATAGCAAAGATCTGTTTCCATCTCCCGCTTGTAACAGCTCTGCTTTTTCTTACATAAAGGTTGTTTGGGAGGCGCCATCTTTTTTCCTGGGCTGAGCTGAACAGCTGCCAGCTTAGCAAAACTTGCTCATGGTACCCATGAGTCTTAATGGCAGGGCTGGACAAGGGAGGTGAGAGGGAAAGTAGCGTTTTCCTTCCAGCCTTGGACTTGGTTTTGAAAACCTCCAGTTTGCTGGAGGAAAGGATATGTGAATGTCATACCTTTTTGAATATATTTCATGCACAGTTCTGTAAGGAAACGTAATACTTGGCAGGACACGGCAGCTTGGCAGAGGGAATTGGTCTCTGTGAAATTGATGTGCGAAAAGAGCATTGCAGTCAACAAAAACAAGGCTTTGTGGTGCCAGACTTAAATGAAACGGCGCTTGTCATCAGCAGTAAGAAGTTTTTACAGCCTGCAAAGAATGATTATGACTCCATAGCTGGGCTTTGGTTAGCTTTGTCATTGTTCCCTCCCCAGACCATGCGCTTCCTGCATCCCCTTTGCACAGCCTTTCAGGGGGAAAGCCAGGGCTAAGAGGAGAACCTCTGCTGTAGCTCCACCCATGTTTCTCATGGTGAACCTGGGTGTGGAGGGTGGAGATTCCCTTGGTGCTCCTCCCCTCTTATTACCATAGGGCTCTGCCCACACTACATTGATTTAGGTCACTTCACCCCACAGGTTTGGTAGAGTAAACCATACCACGTGGCTGCTTGTAGATGCTGGAAACAGGCAATTACCAGGTCCTCCTTCGCTAAGTCCCCAATGATAGCCTGGAAATAATTCCTTTTCAACAAAATGCCTGTTCTTCCTAGAGTGATCAACTTCCGCTGTCCCACACAGAATTACAGACAATGAAACAGTGATGTGTTCTGCACAAAAGAGGCAAATAGCCCCCTGCCTGGTTGCCTTGTTTTGGAAGTTTTTGTATACAGGAAGAGCCCCCATATAACCCTCAGCTAACAGATTGATTTATTCTAAAATATAATAGGAGTGGCTGATACTAGTTGACCTAGGTACATCTGGTCAGGCTAGCTAATAACATTGGACTTAACTTTGCCTACATGGTCTAGAATCGAAGAGTGCAATGTAGAAAATAAGTATTGTCATCAGAACTGGTGTAGTCAGTTGTTCAGAATAACGTAGCTTTCATGATGCCACAGAGCAATCCTCTTCCTTTTTGAGGACATGTCATTCATTCATATTAACTTCAGGCAATCTAACACAAAAACATGCTTCTGTTCTAAGTGTGCTCTTCTGACAGATTGGTTAACTTTGTGTTTGAAAGCCTGTCCCTCTTGCAAAAGCTTCAGGTGGAAAAATTGATAACCAGATAAAACTGGAGGAGGGGAGTTGAATGTTGGCCAGTCCCCCCCCCAACTTAATTCTCTCCCCTCCCCGCTAAATTCTCTCTTTCCCTCCAGTGCTGATGCTGTTTTTCACTCGACTTGACATAGGATAGATCCCACCCACGCCATTCTATTCAAACAGCCAGCATTCATGTTTTGGGCAACTTCAAATATAAAGTGCTTTGTAGAATGAATCATTCAGCCGATCTGCCTGTGGGAAAGCATTCAGTTGAGGGTCTTTTTCATTTTTTTTATGAATGGTCCGTACCACTTACCAAGTCCTTACTGGAAAAACTCCCTGGTGCATGCAGGATAAAACCAGAATTCCTGGTTCCCATTATTTCTGAACTTCAGCCTGTGGCTTTTTGCTCCTTAGCAAACCACAATCACTAGCCAGCCTGAAGCCATTGTTTGTTGTTGGCTTGCTGATTGTGGGTTGCTAGGGAGCAACCATTAACGGTCTTTGGCTGGATGCAATGGGAAGCTGAGGCTTCTTGGCTTGTGCCAGGAAGGAGAACAAAGCAGAACAATAAGACCATGCCTAGCTTAGTGTTATGTGTGAACACTGTAACTGTCAAGCAACTGGTGACCTCCAGGCCAGAACAAGCCTGCAGCGTGCCTCCTGGTCTATTGACTGTCTCTTCCCCAGTCCCAGCTCTCCTTTTACCTCTTTCTAGAAAGATGGGAAGAGAACAAGTGCACAGCCTTGTTGCCTCGAAAATATTTGCTTAATTAGGTGACTCGTGAATTAAATACAAATAAATACATAAACCTTCCCTATAATACCTGTTTAGTAAAATAATAATAATTTAGAGAGCGTCACTTGCTTGATGAGCATATTTCCCCCAGTTCTTACCTTCTGGATTCCACTTGTGGTGACAGATCCTGCTTGCCGGCTTCCCATTGGGGCACCTGGTTGGCTACTTTGGCAACGGAATGCTGGGCTTGGGTGTACTTTTGGTCTGATCCAGCTGCCAAGCTCTTCTGATGAGAACATCAGAAGAAATGGGAAGGTCAAGTGTAGAGGTGAACCCCGAGAACATAAGAGTCTGCTGTCCGCATCTAGTCTAGCGTCCTGTTCTTGTAGTGGCAAACCAGATATCACCACTGGGAAACAGGCACATGGGACCTGAGTGAAATAGCACTCCCCTCTCCTGTAAGTGGTATTCAGAAGCATACAGCCTCTGATCTTGGAGGCAAGAGCATAGCCATCCATAACCAGTAAAAAACACAAGTTTGTTGTGCACAGTGGGTTGGAGGATGCGCTGAGAGATTTTACCTGCTGCTCAGTTTGGTGCCCTAGCATATTAAGCTGCTGACTGGTGTCACTGATAGATAGTAATAAATCTAGTCCCCTCCCTAAACCCCCAGAAGTTTGAAATGCTTGGAACAAAAAGGAAAGCCTGCTCCAGGTTGATCACATTCTCATTAAGTGAGCTTGTCTACTTCCCCTGCAATTTTTTGTTTCACGGGCCTTGATTTGTATTAGCTGAGCTGTCTGAGCCCACAGACACCTGGAAACCCGGTATTTCGCTTTCAACCAAACTCAGAGGGCTTGATGCATCACTTAGCCTGGCTCAAGCAAGCACTGGTGGGGTGGGGGGAAATGCAAACAATGTTCATTCATCTGGAAATGCACCCCGGTGAATTGGTGAGCCATTAATGTCTGTGCATCGCTTGACAATCAGAGAGCATTGCACAAAAGCAGGGCTGATAATTGCTGTTGATTTTCATGCGGTCATTCTCTGCATCTTGAGCAGCTGGGGGCTGCAGTTAATTGCATTTTGCAAGGAGAGCCTGTCCCTGTCTCAGGAGTGCAAGCAACTGAAGAAAAACCAAAGGCAGGCTGGGGGATGGAAAGGTGGTGGAATTATTATTAAGGCTATAGATCAGTTGAATAAAGCATAATTGTTATAGCCATAGGTCACCACAATATAAATATAGCATATAAAAGGGGGGGGGAGAGAAACAAAAAAGCAATACTCCCCCCCCCCATTTAAATCACACCTCTTCACGCATTGTAAGCTATGCAGCTGTGGGCAGGATTGGTTGGTCTAGATGACTCTTGGGGTCCCTTCCAGCTCTACAGTTCTATGATTATATACCCACCGTACGAAGTTTTTTGGAGCATGACTTGTATTTTCGTACCTTCCAGAGCAAATTTTGTTGCTTGGATGGTAGTGAATACATCTCTGCCTACAAGCAGTGTACATCTTTGGTCCAGGGAGGGGACAGGGGAATCTGTTTGGCAGAGAGTGAAGGAGACAAGTAAGGAATGTTGTTCCTAATATAAGGGGCAACTTCGCAAAATAATAGGAGACTTTCTTAGCCTCACCAGACTCACAGATAAGCTCTTCATGAAACAATAAACGCTTCTCACCATATGATCACCCAACAAGTATCATGCATTACTGAACCCAGTGGGATAGGGAGTTCCATAAACTGGGTGCCTAGTTGCGATCAGTCTTCTTCTGATTTCTTGGCTAAATGGTTAGTGTACTCAGGTTTCCCTAACCTAGTAAAACAGCCTTTGTTTACAGCGGATTATGAGGCGTGTCCTAAAACTTGTACTCATTGACTTTAGGACAACCAACCAACCAACCAGCCCAACTTAACCCTCTCACCCAGCACAATGAACAATGTGTGTCCTAAGTTGACCTCACATCCCCTTCTAGGGAAGCGTTCTATATACCATAAATGGTTCCCTCAGGATATAATATTGGAAGAACCCAAGATTTAGACATGGATCGGAAACCTGCAGTCCCTTATCTTTGCCACTTGATGAGCAGTTCCAGCTGTCCTTAAGTACATAGGTAGTCTTAGGCGGTAACCTTTGCCACTTGGAGATGTCTGCAGGCTCGGCAGATATCCCATGGAAGTATCCATTATTTGACTGGCCCATTGTCTATGCTTTGCAGGGGATTGGACTAGATGACCCGTGGGATCCCATCCATCACTACAATTCTATCTCCTCACATTGGGAATTGCCATATGCTAGGTTAGACTATTCATCCGTCCCCGGTACTGTCTACTCTGACTGGCAGCAGCTCTGTGTATATGTGTGTGTTTCTAGCAGAGAGGGATTTTTCCCCATTGCTTGTTCCCTCATGCTCTTTCTATCTGGAGGCTGACTGGCAGCTTCTACATGCAATGCCAAGTGTTCTACCCGCTGAGCTGCGGTCGCATTCATTCCCAGTTGAATGCGCAGCCTCTGCTGTCCCCCTGTGAAGCCCGTGTTCCGCGCAGGGATGTGCCATGGCAACACATGTTTTGAGGGAGCGTTCCCATAACTGGCAGGAATTTATGCCTTGGTCCTGCATGTCAATCATCTTGGCACGTCAGCTGGAGCAGCCACAGCCGCAGTCGTTTTTTTGGCGGGCAGTTAGGAGTCTTGAAACTGTCTGTGGCTGGCAGCCAGCTTGGTAGGAAAAACTGACGATGTGCATCGCCTTTTATCCCTGGTGAAGCAGACCAGAAGTCCCTGAGATGTTTCTCCTTTTGAGGACGGTGTGGTTTCTGCCTTTTTTGTCAAGGTGGAGCATCCTGTTGGATGTGGAGTTTTTTTGTGTGTGTGTGAACAGTGCTGTATAAATAATGGTAAACAAAGAAGGCGCTGCACCCTCAGGAGTTCATAGAAATGCCACCCGTGAGGAACAGAAAGTGGGAAGGAACTAATACTGTCAGCTGCGCTTGAGCTTGTGTATTCTGGGATGGTCCTTTTGTTTAGATCATCCTTGTACTGTAGTTAAATTTAACAACTGTGCATCATTTTTACTCATTGTAACAGCACACTTTTTGTTTTGCAAGACATAAGCTAGGTGTGGGGCAAGCCGCCTTCTACCTGGCGCCCTTCAGATGTTTGGGGCTATAACCTTTTATCAAATTATGCATAGCATGGAGAAAGTGGCTAGAGAAATGTTTTTTCTCCCTCTCTCATAACACTAGAACAATTGGGCATCCAGTGAAGTTCAGTGTTGGTCTATTCAGGACAGATAAAAGAAAGTACTTCTTCATGCAGAGCATAGTTAAGACATGTGGAACTTGCTTCCACAGGAGGGCCACCACTTTGGATGACTTTAAGAGGATTGAACAAATCCATAGAGGATAAGGCTGCCGATGACTAGAGCTGGGCAATATCTGGTTTTCAACATTGTGATATATCACCAGCCAAACATATCACAATGTCTAAAATAAGGATGGAGCTATTTAGAGGCATTGGCTGGCTTCATGGTTTTTTCCTGCTTCATGATTTTTGCATCACACACGCGCGCGCGCACACACACACACACACGATTCGCAGTATATTACTGGGTCAAATATTATGAAACCAATATCATGATATGAACTTCAAACTGGGTTTTGGACAATATATATATTGATATATCATCCATCCCTGTTGATTACTAGCCATAGCAACTGTGCTGTGCCTCCACAGTTGGAGAAAACAATACTTCTTAATACCAGTTGCTGGAAACTGCAAGAGGGGAGAAGAGGATGTTGGCCTAGATGGGCCACTGGTCTGATCCATCAGGTTCTTCTTAAGTTCTTAACACCCATCAGTGCTTGGCAGCTGGGGCTGTTGGGAGTTCTAGTCCTAAATATCTGGAGGACACCAGGTGGATGAAGGCTGGTGTAGGGTAATGGAGCTATGTAGGGCACTGAACCTTCAGCCACCAGAGATCTTGTTCACGTACACACAAACACACTCTCATTTTTGAGATTGCAGCAGGCATGACTCGCATTTATTTTCAAGCATGTCTGTGGAGTCATAAGGCTTAGAAACTTGGTATTTTTAGTAACCTAGGCAGGAAGAAAGCTGGATTCCACTCCCATTACTACATTCTGTGCCACTTCTCTTTTGCTGAAGGAAGAGTGTGGCCACGGCCTCCGTTTCATTCACAATCAATGGAGAACATGCAAAACCAAAGTGTGCACTTCGCCTCAGTTCTACTGCACCAGGGCATGTTAGATGCAGAGATGATTTAAGGCTGGGAATCTCAGAATCGCGAGCCATGCATGGAGGTAGTAGCTGCAGCTCTGGGAAATGTGGTGAAGCCCAGCTTATTACTCTTTGCTTCCTGGATGTCTGGGTGGTCATGGCAAGGAAGAAGGCTGAGCCTTACCTACGTCTGTTTTTATTAAGAGTTTCTTATTGAACTTTTCAAAAAGGAACAAAAACAAAGGCAAACAATACAAACTTAACCATAATAAATCAAGACAATGTGTTCTGTACATATAAATAAGGGGGATTGTGAGACATCTGATGGTCCAGATGAACCCGGTGCTCAGACATCCAAGCAAATAGATCTATATATAGAGTCTATATAACAGACAACTTCCTGCCTTTCTTGTGTTTAGAGGAGCACCTTTATCTCATATACTGCCAGCTGAGTCATGTCTTCTGTGTCATTGGGGGCAGTAGCCTCTTTCCAGTATTGAAGCATTAGGCGTTAAGCCACCATAAGTGCCCCTAGAAGTCACTTATATTGTCCCTTTGTCAGGTTCCAAAGGACCGGCACACAGTTCAATAGAACATTCACGTCAGTAAATCTGAAGGAGGTGTCCAAAACCAGATTTATGCAGCTGACGACCTCTGCCCAAAGGACTTGAGTTAATCTTGTTAAATTGCATCCTACCTCTTGGAGCAAAGTCCTGACCAGATGATTTTCAATAGAACAAAAAAGTTAAAAGGTGTCATTGTTGCTCCTGGTTTGTACGGCTGCAAGGGAAGGGCACTTTGCGTGTGGCCTTGTTTATACATTTGAAGGCTGAAGCATGCCATTTGAGATCTAGTTATGGGCCCTGCTTGTGTTCAGTTCTGGTGGGAACCCGGGCACGTGGCTTTTACAGGAAGAAAATACTGCAACTTCTCTGTTGCAGGGAAGAGCCATTGTTCAGCCGAGGAGCACATGCTGTGCTTTCAGAAGATCCCAGGTTCAATATCCAGCTTGTCCAGATAGGGCTGGAGAATCCATGCAGTCTTGACACAGAAGGGAGCATCTTCCTGTACTGGCAAAGCACACCTGCAGCCTTGCCCGTTGTGTTTTGGTGAAGCTGTGTGCAATTCAACATTCTGCTCTGGGTAATCCTGAACAACTCTCCTGAAAACTTGTTTCCTAGGCGGCTGTGAATGAGTTTAGTCGGACAGAAGAAAAGAGGCGATGAGAGGGTGCTGTTAAAAAGAAAAGTGAACCCCTTGTCCTAAACATTAGTTACTGGAATGAGTGAATGGATCTGCCTCTCAGATTTAATGGATTGGTCTCCTGATAAAAGTCCCACAAGTTTACTGCTGGCAAGATGTTTGGACAGGATGAATCTGCTCCATGCAAGCAAGCAAACAAACAGAGTGACCAGGAGGAATCCTTTCATTCAATCATCCACTGATTTCTGTCTCTATCCTCATTTGTATGAGCCAGCCTTCCAATCCCCAAGGATATCTGCTTTCCTAGAAGTTTCGCTTTCTTCGCAGGAAGTCTTGCGAAGTAAACAACACTGCTCCATCGCTTCAGAGAGGCTGGTTGAAGGACTTGCCCAACTCCTCTTCTCTCCAGCCAGTTCTTTGTTGGCTCCTCTTTTCTTTCCAGGAAAACAGAGTAATGTAAACTGGGTGCGGCACTACCCGAGGATGGGCGTGCAGCGACAGGGAAAGATGTATCTGTTGCTCCTTGGAGGCCATGCGAGGACAGAGGAAAATTTGGCTCCCTCTCTGGTGCCTTTGGGCCTCTACCATTGGTGCTGTTCAGTGAAAGCTTTGACTGGTTCAGCTGTGATAGCCAGCAGACAGGCTACTTTCCCCTGATCTATTACTTCCCTTGGCTGTCTTCCCATGGAGAGGAGCGGTGGCTTCCCGTCGTTCACACAGTCACAGCACCCTGGAGTAACAGCAAAAGTGTGTGCATTTGAGGGGGGAGATGCCCCCTGTGGTAACCGCTGGTGGCAATCAGACTGGCTGTATTCAGGAGGCACAGAGCTCCGATCCCAAAATTTGCCAGGAAAATAACCAACAGATACTGGCAGTTGACCCAAATGAACTGCGGGGCAGGAGAGAGAATGGCATCTGGGTAAGATGCAAGGCATCCTGGGATGTAGTTTGAGTCAGACCATTCTATAAATGTGGCTATTCTTAGTCCCAAGTGCCACTTGCCCTGCTTGGCTGAATCATGGCACAGTCTCAGGGATATCTTTTCCCAGCCCTGTCTCCTTGCAGTCTGTGCCAGGGGTCACAGCTGGGACCACTTTCTGTGACGTCTGTGTTTTCCATTTGAGCTGGGAATTCTTCCTAGCCATCGGAAGGAAGGGGAGAGTGTGGTCAGGCCTGGTCTAGGCCCTTGGGAGACCATAGCAACCCCGTTACATCGCTTTAGCTGTTCTCAACCCTCTTGCTGTTCCAGCAGTATCCCCCCTCCCTTTTGGTTGGGCCCCTCTAAGCTTTTTTAGCACTGTCTGAAGTCTGTCCTTTTTTTACGACGCTTCTTGCTATAATAATAGTAATGTCCAGGTTCGTAGATTGCAATATTTGATGGGTTTCGGGTTTTGATGTTCTAGTCATAAGCATAGAATTGTAGGGTTGAAAAGGGAACCCAATGGTTATCTAGTACACCCCCCTTCAATGCACAGTTCCTTGAAATAGAACATCTTGCCAGTGAAAAGTTGCTTGTAAACAAAGAATGTTGTTGGGTCAGCCAGGCTGCCAGAAAAGTAGGCTTTTAAGAATACAAGAAGAGCCCAGCTGCTGTGTCAGGCCAAGGGCCCATCTAGTCAAACATCCTGTTTTTGCAACGGCTTATCGGAAGCCCTTGTGAATCCCACAAGAAAGACAAGAACACAGTAGCCCCTTTCTTTGCCACAGCTGCTGCATTTCCACATCCCACAGGTGAGCACTCGAGTGAGTCCGCAACCATAGTCTTCCTTAGCCAAATGGTTCACTCCCAAAAGAGCTTGCTGTTGCCTGCCCCACCCCAAACACTGCAATACAGAAAATGTTACACGCAGCGTTCTAAGCTCACTCAGTGTGGAAGAACCAGTACCACTGCTGGTGGCGACGGCAACTTTGTCTCTGTCCGCATGGCCCTCCTAACTGCTGGGCTGTGGCGTTACCACATTGTTTGGATTGAAGGGTTATTCCTCCTCTTCCTAGTTTATTTCCCTAAGTTGATTGGCTGTGTCTGGGCTGCCCGGGGTGGGAGATGGGGCTGGTGTTCATAGCGTTAGGCCTGGCTTGCTGACTTCCTAACTGCTGGACTGTAGCTTTAGCTGGGTTGGGGTGGAGGGGAAGATGTGGACTTGGTACATGCATGTTCACTGTGTGCGAGGAGGGTTGTGTATGTCTGTCTGAGGAGACAATGGAGTGTGCCTCTGGAGGTGAAGTCAAAGCTCTGCCTTAGCAGCACCAAAGTGACCTCCCCAAGGTACAAGCCTAGGCAGTGTGTGTCAAAGTCCTGGACTGCCCAGACAACAAGACCCACCTCTTGGCCTTGCTGATGTAGTTCAAAGGAAAGTAGAGCAATACGTTGGACACCTGCTTGGCTGCCAGAGTTTCCAGAAGGAGGCATACATGGCGTCTTAGGGACTCCACCCCAGATTTGTGTAGGGTTCTCCTCCTTAGCCTTTTCTTCTCCCAAAGATAACCCACAAGGTAGAGGAGGTTTAGGATCAAGAGTTTTCCTTCTCATAGATGGGCTACCTTCCCTGGTTGACAAGCCTGGGGTAGAGAGTATGGAATGGATTAAGTGATGTCATTGCAGTCATTGCTGCATATTGGTTGGTGTGTCCCATGCACTTGGTGGACAACAGTGTCAATTCCAGGTGCCCCTTGATGAGTGGATGTTGCCTCCCCACACCCAGTGTTACGTACCTGATGTTGCTGTTAGTGGGGCATAGGATGCCCACCATGTTAGACTGACAGGTGACATTGTAGCAGTGGCCACCTTCACTGCACCATTGGATGTGTGCTGCCCATTTTGAGGCATCTGCAGAAAGGCATCTGCCTTTAATAAAGGAGCCAGGGAGCGCATTAGAAATAGACTCCAGGGTTTTGCATTCACTTACAGGCTCGGCTATAACTAGAATTATCCAGAGCACTTATGTAAGCTGTTTCTCCTCTTTATTTTAAAGCCTTGTCATTTAGATTATGCACAGTTATCAGGGCCTTTGTGCTTTTATTTCTATTTTTGAGAATAAATGGTTTATTTTCAGCTAATAATATGTCTGTCTACTGCGCCTCCAAATGTGTGTATATTGCATATGTACTTATTTATACTGTGTATGGGCCATTCTTATCCCCCCTTCCCACTAAAAGATCCATAGCAGCAAAATAAGCGAGATTCCTGCCCTGATGGAGGCAGAGGGTTGAATGAAAAATGACAATCCCAGCTACTGTGGGGTGGTCCCAGGGGTAATTGTTGGGAGAGCTTGTGCTTTCCCTTCAGAAGGTCCTGACTTCAGTCCTTGGCATCTTGAAGAAAGAATCAGGTAGTGGTGGTGCCAGAGTGGGCTGGGGTCACCAATCTTTTTTATTTAGGTCCATGGGCGCATTTGGATTTTTGAGTGAGTGCCCTCTTTGGGCCCTCCGCTTCCCCAGATAAGCTCCTTCCTCTTCCCCACTCCACCCTCCCCCAAAAAAAAAGAGAGAGAAAGAAAATGTGTGTGTGTGTGTGTGTGTACGTACACAACACTTTGCTTTTCCAAGGAATTTTGGTAAAAGTTAGATGCAATAGAATGAGTGAGTCTCTAAAAGCACATATAGGTGAAAGAGTGTCTATATAATTTTCAAGGGACAAAAAAGCAGCCAACCTCACTAGTTCATGAGCAAGGGAGCAGTGGGTGAGGGGACTCAAGAGATGTCAGGGGCACCAGGGGCGAGACCTCAAAGGTGTCACTGTGCCTACGGATTGGCAACGCCTGACCTAGGCTGAGATCTAGCCTAGCAACTTCCCTGGGGCTGCTGAGATTGTAGCTGCTGCTTACTACTTACTAATGAGAAGTTTGAGTTTGACAGAAGTAGTGCCAGTTTGAGTTTGACAGAAGCAGTGCCAGTGCTGCGAAGGTTGCCCTACCAGTTCGTGGCTGTGACAGGATCTGAGCCCTGGATTTGAATCCATTGCTGTACATGCTGTGTGTCCACCGAGGCTCTTGTTTGCAGCCCTATGTGGGTCCCAACTGCCAAATGCGGTTTTTGCTGTTTGTTTGGGACAGAGGGAAAGGTTGCTGCTGGTCCCCAGGAGGTTGTGAGCCAAATTTACAGTTGGATTTTTGTCCTTGGAGCAGTCCACTCCCCACAGTCTGGATTCCAGATGAGTCAGGAGAGGTCAAGCCAGCAGGGAGGTATCTCAGCTCTGTTGCTGTATCAGATTTCTCCTGGGCCACAAGAGTGTTCTGTGCCCAGAGCTTGCTTCGGCGGCCAGCTTCCCAGAGCATGTGGGGAGCTTGAATTGAATGTTTGGGCTCTGTGACTTGAACGCCTAAGTTTATTCCAGGTCTTGGCAGCCTCAACAGAAGGTGCCTTTGCTAACCTTGAGCTTTCTAAGAGGTGGGATCTGTTGTGGCTTCCTTTGCTGGGGGAAGCAAGCAGCCTTCTTCAAAAAGAGCTGAACGGTGACTGTCTCTTCTGGTTCTGAAGCTCCAGGCCTAACATCTGAAAACAGAATTGTGGGTTTTTTTGTATGGCTCACTCCAGTCTCTCAGCTTCACTTTGCTCATCACAGTCAGGCTCTCTGGAAGTATTTCAAATAATTATCCTTTATGCTAGCGGTAAGAGAGAGAAAAAGCATTCCTAGAAAAAACACAAAGGAAACTGATTGATTCCTAGAGAGAGGGGCTAATGTTTCCTTCATTAACAACAAGATAAAGCTGTCATGCATAAGTGGTTGGCAAATTTTATGGTATATTTTCTGTTCATGTGTAAAGTACCAGGCTGTTAGTCTGTAAAAAATAAAAATAATGCTGCTTTGGGTTTGCAGATTAGTGGGACTTTAGCAGCTCTCACCTTGTGCCACTTAGTATATGAATTAAGCACCAGGAACAAAGGGGCAGGGTCCTACTGCCTCCATGTTGTGTCTCCTGCCCACATATGGCAGCTTCTTCACGAAGGAATCTCTCTTTTTCTGGATATCTCTCCATCTCTGACTCTGTTTCCACACACACATTCATACTCTTGCATACACCACCTTTAAAAGAGACGGCTCATATCATAGCCATAAAAATGTGAGAGCAACAGCTATGAAAACTAGGAAGGATTTCCCCAGCAGTTAAGGAAGAAGACCTTAATAGGCCCTCCCCTTAGCCTCTGGACCTTCTGTACTACAACTCCCAGCAACCCCAACCAAAATGGACAGTGGTCATGAATGATGGGAGTCGTAGTCCAAAAATCTGGTTTGGCAGTTCATATGTTGTGCCAAAGTTTAAGCCTAAGCTTTCTTAACTATGGTTTGAGGCAAAGTCTTGAGTTGAGCACTTGTGTGTGTGTGTCCTTGCTAGTGCTTATTGAGACATCAGGTTAGAATTCGTTTTTGGAATAATATCATCATCTGCTTCCTTTGCGGAAGGGCCACAGCTAAGTGGCAGAGCTGTTGTTTTGCATGTGGAAACCCAAAACCCAAAAGCCTCAGGTAGGGCTGGGATAAGACTCGCAGCCTGAGAGCCCACTGCCAGTTAGTATAGACC
This sequence comes from Podarcis erhardii, assembly GCF_964252035.2. Taxonomy (NCBI): domain Eukaryota; kingdom Metazoa; phylum Chordata; class Lepidosauria; order Squamata; family Lacertidae; genus Podarcis; species Podarcis erhardii. The sequence continues at coordinate 35,327,964 of NC_138514.1, read as the reverse complement.
AGGGACGTCCAACTCCCAACTACAGTGGTACCTCGCAAGACGAATGCCTCGTAAGACAAAAAACTCACAAAACGAGTTTTTCGTTTTTTGAGTTGCTTCGCAAGACGAAAACGTCTTGCAAGTTTGTTTCCTTTTTCTTAAAACCGTGCATTCACTTCGAGGAGCAACTCATAGCACGCGGTGTGGTAGCCTTTTTTGAGGTTTTTGAAGACTTTGGTGATTTTTGAAGCTTTTCCAAAGTCCGTGCTTCGCAAGACAAAAAAATCGCAAGACGAAAAAACTCACAGAACGAATTAATTTCGTCTTGCGAGGCACCACTGTAACTGCAATCTACTCCTGGGGGGGGGGACTGGCAGTGATCTACCCATTGGGGGGGCAGGACACTCCTGGTATAGACAATATTGAAGTAAATGGGCCAATGGTCTGACTCTTTAGTTTTGTTCCTATTATTAAATAAGAAATTTCTCTGCTTCTCTTTCAGGAGATGCCCAATTCTGTCTTTCTGGTAATGGAGGTATGTATTGAATTTTCTAATTTCTCCTTTGATGGATTTTAGTATTTTTCTTTTTATATTGAAATGCCATGCAAACAAACTGCAGCCTGCCTTGTTTAGCTGTAAAATCAAACAAGAGAATGTGCGCTACTTCCCATCCCAGCCACCCAAAGTGTGCAGTTAGAATGACCTATGTTTATATTGCACATAGTCAAGTACTTTATTACGGTCATAGACCAGCATAAGCAAAACATATACATAAATAGCATAACAGTATGAATCCAAGTGAATAATTATTAAATAAATAGGAGCCAGAACCAAATGTAGATTTAAACATATACATAGAATACTTAATTAAGCATAGATAATGGGTGAGTAAAAATTTATAAGAAAAATTAAAAGATCAGTTAACACAGCTATATGGGGTGGGCTTCAGAAGTGCGGATCTAACAATATGGGCCTTCAGTTTAGGATTGAATTGTAGCATAGATCATTCTTCGTCAAATATCTATCATGGCAGCGCAAAATCTGGCGACTGAAAATGTGACTTCTGGGCTCTCTTCCTGTAGTAATAGGGAGATGTGTTGTTCTGAACGCCCAGGAAACATATAAGATGGGCTGGATAAACCTAGTTCGAATGTCTATATAATACTGGCATTGAAGAAGGGCATGCTCCGTTGTTTCCTGCTGCCCACGTATTAATCTAGTTCACGTGTCACATGAAAATATGGTTAAAATAAACTGTGGTCTTCACAAGAACAAGCATTATTCAACTTGCATGCTGCAGTGAGTTGCTCTTCTCCTGGCACACCAATGAGGGGAAAGAAGACAAGCTATCATTCTGCTTGTCGTTATGTGTGTCTCCTGTCTCGTGGTTTGCTTATCTCCAGACAAACCACGAGCAGAACCCTTGGGTTGTTTAGGAGAAACAGACTACATGCACTGTTTTGAATGCAACAGAAAGCCAGACTGTGGTTTGTTTCCTCCTGGTTCAGCATTCAAGGGGGAGGAGTGAAGCTCCTCCAGTTTCAGCTGCATGCACCACCTCACTGCCTGTTCACGTTAAACCGTATGTTATCTTTTAACTATGGTTTACAATGATGTGCAGACCACGTCTGAGTTAAGAGGCTCCGTCTGTGCTCATGGTGCTATAGTTGTTAAAATACAGTTACTAAAGATGGTGTGTTCTTGAATGTCCTCTTCCTACAGCCCACGTCAGCTGTGTCAAAGTTGAAAGAAAGAAAATGAAGAGTTTAGGGAGGGGGGAAGTGATGGAGGTTGAGCAAAGATGTAAGAGGCTTTGCTGTACAGGAAAGAACGCCAGATACTCAGTATTATGGTTTCTTTTTTGAAGCCAACGTATATGAGAATTTCAAAGCTCAGTGTTTGGAGAGGCTGTTAGTAGGAGCTATTTGTCACTGATGATGTCCTGCTGAGCTGTGGGCATGGGGTGGTTAATGGCAGAACTTCAAGCAGACCTGCAATATTCCTAAAAAGAATACGTTCACCAGTGACTGCTGTAAGCTTCCAAATTCCCGAAGCATAAAGACACCACAGGGTTTTTCCAGACCTGGAAGTTTGCAGCTGAGAACAGGGTGTTGTGCCGAGCATTTTAGTCTCTTCTTCTAAACCCTATGGCTTCCCTAAACTTTTGGCAGACAACAGCTTACATATTTCCAGTGCTTTCTCCTTTGCATCGAGTAGCACCAGGCTCTCTTTCTCTTAAAAAATAAATAAAAAGTTCTGTCTCTCATTTGTATTTGTTCATCTGTGGCTTAAGAGCATTCTTTCCTTTACCCAGAGAAACAACTAATATAGCTTCACATTGCCTTGCTGAATGACTTGGAGAACTGCTATTAACCACTTGGGTGTGTGTGGGTGTGTACGTGTACACACACAAACACAAAATATCAAATGATACATTTTATGAAATAAATAAGTAAGTAATACAACCTGGGTTGTTAATTTCAGGTGCACTTAAAATAGACTTATGATTTAGTGAGTTCCATAAATTACATAGCAGCTTCGTTCACAGTACCTGTGATTCTTAACCAAAATGTCTGTTAACTCTCCAAAATTAGTTAAATATGAATAATAGGAAATGTATTTGAATATACACACACCGATTTTTAAGATAATTAAACACTCAGGCTTCCTACAAATGGAGCAGTTTCTGATCTCCTAACCATCAATGAAGAGACTCGTATGCCCCCTCTGCTGTCTGGTTTGGAAATGTCCCCCTCCCCTTACTTTTCAGAATGGAGCCAAGATGCTGAGTTGTATCTACATTAGCATTTTTCACAAATTATGGTCAATTCCAAATACAGGTTATATTATTATTATTATTGTTGTTGTTGTTGTTGTTGTTATTGTTGTTATTACTACTATTATTACTACTACTAGTACTACTACTACTACAAGGGCTGGAAACTGGTGGTGTGGCCTAGCCACGGTTTAGTCAAAATTGCCAGTCCAAATGTAGCTGCTCCATGGTTAGCTCAGAAAATTAAATTGTGGCAGGGATATCTATGTGCAGGAAGGGAAAGGATAACCCAAGCCTGGGGGAAGATCCTGATACAGTTGATTGTGCCATGGTATGTTAGGTCTATTGTGGGCCTTGTGCACAAGCAGGCCGAGAAGTGCAGACGCCCGCAAATCTGATACTAACCCATTTCCTTTCTCTCTTGGGCAGTATTGCAATGGCGGAGACCTGGCAGATTACTTACAAGGTAATGGATTGCTTGTGGTTCTTAATTCATGGCTCAGAAGTCTCGGAGTGCTGTGACGCTGCCCCGTGGCTGTCTCTTTTCCTGCAAAGTTTATGACTGGCTGGAGGGAGTTTGTTTTCTGGCTGTGTATTTTAATACCCTTTTGTTTTCAAAGCTGCCAGTAAACTAGTTCAAGCTAAAATTGGCACCCACTTCCTGTCAGTCATGCTTTCTCCATATACATTTTAAAAAAGGAATTGCACCGGGGAGGGTCAGCATGCTGCAAGACATTGTGCTCTGTTGTAGAATTGAGTCTGCAAGATAGCAGGCCTTTGTTTAGATTTCCTGGGATCTTGTGCCAACCGTTTCCTGAAATCTTTGGAGGAAGACGATAAGGCTTTGTGAGAAGAGGTACTGGAAGCCAGGGGAAGAGATTCCTCTTCCATTGACTATAAGTTGGAGGAGAGATGCTCCGTTTACATGTGACCAGCATAATAAGCTGACAGACTGCATGGTGATTCAGAAATGCTTAATTTTGGGAATTGATCCCTGCCTCACAGCTGTTGCAGGGGAAACAGGGTGTTTTTCATCCTTCAAAGACCAATGTGTTTTTCTTCCCTGTGTTCGTTCTCTCTTGGGCCTGTCTTAGCAAATTTTTCTGTTGGTCACACTCAAGTGCGATAGAAAGTTGGGAACTGCCTTTTGTATACAGGTGTTACATAGGAGCCAAAGCACGAGTGTCCTTTAAATCCTGTTGATTCCACTGGGAGAGGTTTAAGCACACTCTTAAAAGTATCACATTGAAAGAAAGTAACAGGACCCTTAAGTGCCCAACACTGACTTCATCCATCTCCCAGTGAATTTTGTATCTGCTGGAGCAAAGCATTTTTAAAGCCGTCTTTGGATTCAGTGGGGCAGCTTCAGCGCATGCTTAGTGCTTCCCAAAGAGCTCTGTTCACGCTAGGAAGTTTCCAGGACTCTGAAAGGGATATAAAGTACTTTCCTTCCCTCAGCAAAAGGAACGCTCAGCGAAGACACCATCCGCATATTCCTGCAGCAGATTGCTGCTGCCATGCGTATCCTCCACAGCAAAGGGATAATTCACAGGGACCTGAAGCCACAAAACATCCTGCTGTCGTACGCCAACCGCAGGAAATCCAACATCAGCGGCATTCGCATCAAGATAGGTAAGTCGGCCCTGGTGCGCTGCCTCAGCAGGGTGGGAAACGACTGTGAGACATTACTGCTCATTTGCGTGCCTTTCTCTCTTCTGCATCTGCACAGAAGGGTAGATGAGCATAGTGAGTGCTCAACTGGACCTCTGTGTCCCGCCACCCAAGTCTTGATTGTTCTGGGTGGTCCCCCAGCAACATAAAAGACCAACCTATGCATTTGTTACTGAGATGCTCATTGGAGAGCTGTGATTGGCTGTAGCACCCTCTCGAGTGCTTGTTTCTTGACCAGTCTGGCTTTACCCCTCAGTCTAATGCATCCCTGCTAGCTAGGGATGATGGGAGTTGTATTCCAAACACATCTGGAGACTCAGGTTTGAGGAACCCTGGCTCTAATGTATGGACCATCCCCACATTCCACAGGTGTGTTTCTTTTTACAGTGGTGACTTGGAACAAAGCAGACTGGGTGTGCTTTCGTTCATTGCTCTTGAATCAATCATTTATGCATTCAGCTGCTGACAGAGAACTGTTTCTGCTGACCCCCAAGCCGCTTGCGTTGCGACTGGGGGAGACGGCAAAAGGGGCCCTTGCTTTGGAAGCCTTCATATTTGTGGTATTTTGTAACATAAAAGGGCAGCAAGTTGGTCCATGATAGATAGATAGATAGATAGATAGATAGATAGATAGATAGATAGAACCCACCAAAAGGTAGTTAAAGAGATGTATTCTTTCCTTTAAACAGCTGACTTTGGGTTTGCTCGTTATCTCCAGAGCAACATGATGGCTGCCACCCTCTGTGGTTCCCCTATGTACATGGTGAGTAACAGCTCATTAAGTTTTCATTGCTGTCATCAGACTTTGGACCCATCCACACTATATATTTAAAGCAGTATCATGCCATTTTAAATAGTCATCTCACCCCCCCACCCAAAAAAAAATCTGGGAACCGTAGTTTTTTTTAAAAGGGTGATGAGAGTTGTTAGGAAACCCCTGTTCTACTCCCAGAGCTACAATTCCCATGGTTCCCTGGGAAAGGGCATTGACTTTTAAACCTTTCTGGGAGTTGCAGCTTTGGGAAAGGAAAAGGGGTCTCCTAACACCTCCGAGTGCTCTTAACTAACTACTGTTCCCAAGATTCTTTAAATATTTGGTAAAGGTGGGGCCTTAAACTGAGAATTTTCAGTAATACTACTCAGATTTGTGTATTTTTGTCTTTATTTAATTTGTTCTTCCAATGTTTCTTGTCTGCAAGCGGTTTACATTTTGAAAAAGTAAATCAAATCATTGCAAATCACAGTGCACCATTAAAATCAGAGTAGAATATCAATAATCTAACTTTCTGACCAGCCTCCAAAGCATTCTGTATTATCAGTAAAAGCATTATCGGTAAATTTTCCCAACACTCTTATAAGTCAGTGCTGTTATCCCCATACTGCAGACAAGGAACTGAGACTGTTGCTTGTCTGATGTCCCCTAAGTGCTGCATCCTTCAACCCTTCATGGTTGGCTAAGCTGGCTGAGAATGAGAAGCGCTGGAGTCACAACATCTGGTGACCTTCAGGCGGAAGGAAAGGAAAATAATACACCTCCCTACTCATCTTAGGGGACACCCCCCCCATATATTTTGGGACTGGCATCCCTCTGACACTACATAGCATGGCAGGAGAAAGACTTTGGGCAAAGGAGATTAATTTGCTTCCCTCCTCCAAGTAAAAATTGGAGTTGAAAATTGGTGTGTTTGGAGCAGGAAATAACACTTACTGGGAGATTGCAAAGGCAGCAGTAGATCAGCCATGATAGTGAAAAATCTGTTCCAGGCAGGATGCCAGTGCTCTCCCAGTCCACAGATTCGATGTTTGGCACAGTGTCTGTTATCCCAGGGGAAACTTGGTCTTGAAAGAGGAATGTGCTCCCCCACCCTGGTTTAGCTGGCCCAGAAGAATAACTCTTATCAGAGGCCCCACTCAGGTTCTAATGCAGATGAAGCCAACTGTGGTCCTGCAAATAGAAGCTGGTGTGAAGGCAGCCCTTAGACACTTCTCTCATGGTGCTTCGCCCTTTGTGAAACTCCGCCCCACTGCCCTGCAGAGGGGAAGGGTTGCGGAGAAGTCCAGTTGCAGCAGGAAGTGATCTGACCATGGCACTTCCTTCGTTTCGCTTTTACTTAGTGTTAGATCACCCACGTCCATAGAGATGAACACCAGGTCTAAGGCATGTCCGCAACTATGAGTTGGGCCAAATTTATTCAGGGACAGCATGGATGTTAAAATCCCCTAGGACAACCAAACTAGGTGTCTCAGGAGAACATCTGCAGCGACCTGAAGCAGCTTGGGAAGGGAATCCTTGGTGCAGCGGGGAGGTCAGTACACCAAAAGGAATCCTGTACTGCCCCTATTGCCCAACTTCCAGAACATGCACTCAGAAAACTGGGTCTTCCCAATAGGTCGCATGGTGGAGGCTAATAACTTCCTAAAGATCACTGCAACCCCCTCTCCCCACCCAAATGATCTGGGCTGCTGTGCGTAAGAGAAACCTGGTGGACAAGCAGCGGCAAGAACAGGCCCATCTGCCTTGTCCAACCAAGTCTCTGTCACACATGACAGGTCAATTCCTCCATCCACAATCAAGTCATGGCTGGCAATGGTCTTGTGGGTCATTGCCCTGGCATTGCACAGCAGCACCTTAAGGTCATGTGGCTCACCCTTGATTCCAGCATCTTTCCGGTCAGGACCAGACCTGGAGGTAGAGATAGTCTTCAAACAATGACTAAACCTACTTCCTTGGTAATGGCATGGTCTGGTGCTAGCCTAACTCCTCCTCCTACCCGTGATCACACTCTTTGCATCTTTCAGGCTCCTGAAGTGATCATGTCGCAGCACTATGATGCGAAGGCCGACCTCTGGAGTATCGGAACAGTGATCTATCAGTGTCTGGTTGGAAAGCCTCCTTTTCAGGTATGGGCAGCTTAAACTCTGCCTGCCACAGTGGGCAGAGAATGGAACAGTTTGAGGGATGCTATCCTCCCCTCCATATCATGTCCTAAGGTTGAGAGTGGGGCTCCCTGCTTGTGAAACACTCTCCCGGAAGGCTCACCTGACCCCTTAGTTACATATCTTTAGTCGCCAGGCGAAAACATGTCTCTTTTCCCAAGCCTTTGCCTGATTAAACAATCTGTGGCCTTTTTAACTGTGTGTGGCAGGGTATTGTTTTTGTTTGTTACTAGGTTATGTATTTTTGTATTTCTATATTGTAAACAGTCGTGTGATCCTCAGATGAAGGGTAGCATAGAAATTGGATAAATAAATGCTGTCTGGCAAGTGTCAGCTGGGCCTGGCCAGTAAAAAACAGCTGGGCCAGCCAAATTAGCCAGCCTAGCGGACCTCATTGAACCCATAGGTTGAGGTTCCTCACCCTTACTGTCCCAGTAGGTATCTGCTCTTCATTTTTAAATATACACACTTTCCCATAGATGTTCTGTATTTGTGAGGGCATCAGTTGGGCCACTGTGAGAACAGAATCCTGGGCTTTGTAGGCCTTTGGCCTGATCCAGCAGCAGCCAGGCTCCCTTGGTGCCCTTTGTTCTCACACAGGTGTATGTTAAGGACATTAGGGGTTTGGGGTAAATACAACTTGGCAAATCACACTTATTCTCCCTTTCACAGGCTAACAGTCCTCAAGACCTCAGAATGTTTTATGAAAAGAACAGGAATCTGATCCCTAGGTATGTATGTCTACTTTTGTGGAGGGTTTTTGATATCTGCTAGAATCTTAAGAATTTGAATACCTTTACCTCTGTTGAATGGGGACGCGGGTGGCGCTGTGGGTAAAAGCCTCAGCGCCTAGGGCTTGCCGATCGAAAGGTTGGCGGTTCGAATCCCCGCGGCGGGGTGCGCTCCCGCTGCTCGGTCCCAGCGCCTGCCAACCTAGCAGTTCGAAAGCACCCCCGGGTGCAAGTAGATAAATAGGGACCGCTTACCAGCGGGAAGGTAAACGGCATTTCCGTGTGCTGCGCTGGCTCGCCAGATGCAGCTTTGTCACGCTGGCCACGTGACCCGGAAGTGTCTCCGGACAGCGCTGGCCCCCGGCCTCTTGAGTGAGATGGGCGCACCAACCCCAGAGTCTGTGAAGACTGGCCCGTACGGGCAGGGGTACCTTTACCTTTTTACCTCTGTTGAAGGGTGACAGATCGTCAATGTGTTTTGTTCAGTAGGACTCGTATGATTTATATATAGTAAAAATACAAATCTCCCACTTAGTTCTCTTCTGTATTCAGTGTTCCCAGGGAAACATCAGCTTCCTTGGCTGACCTGCTGTTGGGTTTGCTTCAGAGAAACCAGAAAGATAGAATGGACTTTGGTGAGTAAACATTTTATGACTCCTTGCCTCCCCTGCCCAAGTAATTATTTTGCTTTCTTGTGTGAATCAGTGTGCATGAAGATTATCAGTTTGGTGGTTTTAATAGGCTTGAGCTGCAGTCTTGGTTTGGTGTGTTTGTCCATTGTGGAAAGTTAAGCAGTACCTTTTACAGAACTTGTTCAATGCACTGGATATGCTAGCTTTTGAATTACACAGCATACTTCTTCAGATGTTCAAAGTCTTAGTGAAGTTCATTTATTTTATTTCATAAAATTCATACACTGCATAATTGTAAAAAAACAACACCTCAAAGCTGTTTAAAGCAATACCATTATCAATATGAAGAATTAACAATAAACCTTTCAATAAATTTAATTCGACAATAAACTAAAAATAGATTAAAACTCTTACTGACTTTCTAAATATAGGCTTGTCTAAAGAAAAATATTTTTGGAAGGCACTGAAAAGAGCACAGTGAAGGAGCCTACTGCCCAATAGCAGTAGACAGGGTTCCAAAATGTAGCTGTTGCCTCAAAAAAATATTGAATGCTTACAAATATGGAACAAGTACAAAGTGGCACCTGTAACAGTCATTTGTTAAATGAGCAGCGATAGTAAGATTGGGAGATTGGGGTGAGTCACCTCTATTAAGAAAATGAAAGAGAAGACAGGAGAAGGAGTGGGGAAGAGCAAAACATTGGTGCTACTTTGTGAGATCAGATGGTCAGGGCAACCCAAACCCTCCTTAATCGTGGGATTGCAAAGGGGTGGCTTGGATAGTGTGAGCAGACCACTTTTAGGTTCAGCGTACTGGACTAGCATCTTGGCCATTGGAGTGAGGCATGCATGGCCCTTTAACCTTATTTTTGCACCGGCTTGTGAGTTTGAAGCCAGGCAACCTGGCTCTGTGTTGCAATAAAACAAAGAGTTAACAGAATGAATGGGCTGAAGAAACTCCACGAAGCGCCACCCATTCAGCCCTCAGGTGAGATTTCCTCTTGCCCAAAGCAGAACCCACCTATCGTGCAATCACGGTGTGGGTTGGGGCATACTTGTGCTGAAGAAAACAATGCCTTTCAGGGAACCAGGAACCAGCATGCAAACGCTGTGTCTCTGAGGCAGGATTGTCATCTCGACCCCAATCCCGAAAGGGGAGTTTTAACAGATGGGTGTGGTGGGAAACCACTCCTGAAAGGAAACTGATTGGTGCAGAGTAAGCCCTACCCACCCCCACTTCTAGAAAAGTGGGGAAAGCCCTTCCCCTTACAGGTTCTCTTATACTACTACAACAACAAACAACAACAACAACTTATTTATACCCCGCCCTCCCCAACAACAACAACAACAACTTATTTATACCCCGCCCTCCCCAACAACAACAACTTATTTATACCCTGCCCTCCCCAGCCAAGGCCGGGCTCAGAGCGGCTTACAAGCAATAATAAAAACAAGATGAATGATTACAACTTAAAACCAAAAAAAATTACAACATTAAAATAATGGAACATTAAAATATTAAAATGTAGCCTCATCGCAGGAGGAGAAGGAAAGGAAAAAAAGAAAGAGAGGGAGGGAATCAAATTGGCTCCAAGCCAAAGGCCAGGCAGAACAACTCTGTCTTACAGGCCCTGCGGAAAGAAATCAGATCCTGCAGGGCCCTGGTCTCATGAGGCAGAGCGTTCCACCATGCCGGAGCCAGAGTTGAAAAGGCCCTGGCTCTGCTTGAAGCCAGTCTAACTTCCTTAGGGCCTGGGACCACTAGGGGGTTGTTATTTATGGATCTTGAGGCTCTCCGTGGGGCATACCTGGAGAGGCGGTCCCGTAGGTACGAGGGTCCTAGGCCGCGAAGGGCTTTGAAGGTCAAAACCAGCACCTTAAATCTGACCCTTTACTCCACCGGGAGCCAGTGCAGCTTGAAAAGCACTGGGTGAATATGCTCCCATGGCAGACACCCCGTTAGGAGCCTCGCTGCAGCATTCTGCACCCGCTGGAGTTTCTGGGACAGCTTCAAGGGCAGCCCCGTGTAGAGCGAATTACAGTAGTCAAGCCTGGAGATGACCATCGCATGGATCACTGTGGCCAGGTCGCGGCGGGAAAGGTAAGGGACCAACTGCTTGATGCGGCGAAGGTGGAAAAATGTCGCCTTGGCTGTTGCTGTAACTTGTGCCTCCATGGAAAGGGAGGCGTCAAGGATTACACCCAAACTCTTAACGGAAGGCAATGGCACTAATTGGGCCCCCGCAAGAGAAGGGAGTTGGTCCCTCATCCCCATGCCATCCTGACCTAGCCATAGGACCTCTGTCTTTGAAGGATTTAGTTTCCCACGAAACCATCCAGCCACAGCTTCCAAGCATCTGGTCAGTGTGTTCGGGGCCGAGTCGGTGTGGCCATCCATCAGCAGATAGAGCTGAGTGTCATCAGCATATTGGTGACAGCCCAGCCCAAAGCTCCGGATAATCTGGGCAAGGGGGCACATAAAGATGTTAAAAAGCATCGGGGAGAGAATTGCGCCCTGCGGCACTCCACACACCAAGGAGTGGCGCAACGACATTTCCCTCCCTAGTGCCACCCTCTGTCCCTGACCAGAGATAAAAGAGCACAACCAGTTACGGGCTATGCCCTGTATCCCCACGTCTGCGAGGCGGTGGTTCAGAAGATCATGATTGACTGCTGACAAATCTAAAAGGATCAGCAGTCCTGACCCGCCTCGATCCAGTTGTCTACGGAGATCATCTGTTAGGGCAACCAGAGCCGTCTCCGTCCCAAAACCAGGACGGAAACGGGACTGAAATGGATCTAATGCCGATGTTTCCTCCAGAAACCTACCAAGCTGTTCAGGAACCGCTCTCTCAATTACCTTACCCAGGTATGGAAGATTTGAAACTGGGCAGTAATTGGATAGGTCTAAGGGATCTGATGAAGTTTTCTTTAAGAGGGGACACCCCACTGCTTCCTTCAGTTCCCCTGGGAATGTCCCCATGTCAAGGGACAAATTGATAATTTCAACCGGGGGGTCCGCGCAACATCTGGACACTCCCTAATCAGCCAAGACGGGCACGGATCAAGGAGGCAGGTGGTGGGCCTACCAACTTGGAGGAATCTATCCACATCAGTAGGGAGTATCCGATCGAAATGGTCCAACACTGGATATGAGAGAATTCCCTTAGAAAGGGGCAAACCTTGGCCACAGAGAAACACTTTCTCTCAGCTGGACTCTTCACATGCCAGCCTCTTCGCAAAGATCATCAGGTCATAAAGCTTGAAGGTAAGGAATTCTGTTGCCCAGCAGTTAGCCTAACTCAGAGCAGCTGTAGGACAGAGTCCTACAGTTCTGGAAACCACACACAAATTCTAAGGCATAGAGTTCCTGACCCAGCCTCCTTTTTGCAGCCGTAAAAGCTCCTCTGAGCACTGGATAGGTGAAAGTTTCACCCACCTTTTGTCTTCCAGAATCCTTTGCCAGAATTGGCATGCTCCATGGTCTCACCTCTTTTCCGCCACCCTTTTTAGCATATTTCTCCCTCTCCCTCTCCATCTCTCTGGTTGTGAATTCAGGGATTTGTGTCCTTAACTGTATATACAGTACCACATTGTTCAGTGTGTCATTGAATTTCCCTTTGCCACTCCACTTCAATAGATCTGGTGCTTCAGCATTCAATTCAGCTTTGTGAATTCCCAGATCCTGAACATAATCCCAGGGCGGGGTGTATTAGACCCATGTAAAAGATGCCTCTCCTTTCACAAGCTTGTTCTAGGGTCATGTGTGCATTGCACTTACATGCAGGTTCCCAGAGGCATGTGTTGACAGTTGAGCAGAGACTGGCGGCTGAGTTGGCCGCTAGCTGACCACCAAATTTGGTCAATGGACACCCCAAAAACCAGATAGCAGAAAGCCCTGAAAACAAGGTGTTCTGCAGGAGGAGAGGGGTTGAGCCAGCCCAGGATCCCTGGCTGGCTTCACTGCCATCATTGAGCCGACACAGGCATCAAGCCCAATCATTCTCCCACCTTCTGTGTAACCGACCCTACAGCTTGAGCTCCTTGGTGGAAAACAATGTGGGATATGAATACAATTATAAACAAGTAAATCACCTATTAAGATGGATACTTAATTTCTGGGATTGTTGGGTTCTTAAATCCATTTATTTAAATGCAGGTCGACTCTAGATTGGCTTTTCATTTTTACTTCGTCTGTTTTGCATATGCAGCAATGTGGTGAGAAGGGGCCGGTGACGGGAAGCAAGATACTGCAGAGTGGGCAGTTCTCCTCCCCCTCTTTGCTTTCTGCTCAGCTGTTCCTCTGGCACTTCCGGTTAGAGATGTTAGGTTGTAAATAGCAATGATCTGCTTACATAATCCTGGGTTTCTTGGAGGTATGAGGATTACGCCGAAAGCACAAAAATTAAAAGCCAAGCTTTAAAAGCATGAACAAGTTTTCATACAACCTGTAAACAGCAGTCAGTGTGTTAAAAGAAAAGAATGAACAGCCATAGAGGAACGACACTGAAAATAGCTTGCTGGACTATTTATAGTGTTCTGCGTCGACTTGGCCTTCGTGATTGTTGTCTGGAAGGTTTCTGACGAAATCCTTTTTCTGCCAGCTCAGGCTTTGAACAGTTGCTGACCAGCTGATGCTTGGCAGCTGTTTGTGGGGGGGGGAGAGGAAAATGCAATGTTTTGTGTTCGCTTTTCTACCTGTCAGGGATATAACTTTGCTTTCCTCTTGCTTTTGGGACTTAGCATTTAAAAACATGGCACCAGGTCAGAGAAGGCTGAACTGCAGCGTGCCAAACAATTAACCTTTTTTAAAAAAATAAATAAAAATACCACCAGTGAAGGAGACCCCACCCCATTCAAGGAGCTCACTGCTGCTGCTACTGTAACCCTTTTCATTTTCACAACAGACTTGCCAGATAGGCTAGGTCGGGGGGTTGCCAGCGGACAGGACGTCCCTGGCGCTTGCAGGGCCATCTCCCTCTATTGAAATGAGGCTTGAAAGAAGCGCGCCATTGTAGCCAATAATCCCGCTTTTAAATGTATTCATTAATATGAGCAGGTCCAGCATAGGTGTCCAAATGAAATTGAGATTAGTGAGATTTCCCACCCACTGGGTGATAGATGGTGCGTGTTTTTCTTTCCAGCCTTGCAGCCTGAGTCTCTTGGCCACTACAAGGGCTCTCACAACCCACTTCCATTGCTCGTCTGTTAGTCCCCACACCACAAGGAAGTCCAGTTTAGGAAATCAGTAACTTGGGAGGCGGCTGGAGCCCCCCTCAAGCAGCTGCCCCACAGCCTTTTGCAGGACAGCATGTGCTAACTCCAGGACAGCAAAGCCGCCTTATCAAGGGTGTCTGGACTCTCCCTCCTGAGCCGCAGAACACCCTGTTCTGACTCAGGGTGTCAAAGCCTGTTGGACCTGCAGTGCTAGACCTGTTCCCCCTCCGCTTAAAATGACTCCGGGGAGGGAGGTGGCTGAGTTTGATAACGCCTTCTCCTGGGTTCACTGCTGTTTGCTTTGAGCCTTGAACAGGGACACTTGGGTCCAAGCTCTGTTAATCATCCCTACCGCTGCTCTGAGCGATGTTTAGCTGAGTACAAAAACAAAGCTGTTGTTGTTAGCTCACTGGTTTTGGCCTGAGGGTGCAGTTACTTTTGCTTTGCAACAAGGTGTTGTACACCAGATGAGCAATCTGTGTAGTGTAGCTGTTAGAGTTGTGATAGGAATTTTATGGTCTTAGATATATGGTAATGTTCATAAGTGTACCAACCAAGCACATACATAGATCAGAACAGGAAGGCCAACCTGGAACCATTTTGATTCCTAAACTGACCAAATGTTTTCTCTGCAAGGTCAAAGTGGGAAACCTCCCCATTGTCTCTTTCCTCACAAATCCTGTCTTAAGGACACATTTAAGATATGAACAGGGTGTGAGCATGTGAACTGCCCCAAGAACTAAGTATTTATCACTACAAAAGACTGGCCAGGCTCTCCAGGCAATCCAATCCAATCAAGTAACAACAGGAGAAAAACAATATTCAAATTTCTGCTTTAGACTGCCTTTTCTGTGATATAGGTGTGATGTATCTGAGGGGTGGTCTTAAGTTACACCCCTTCTGTGATGTATGTATGATATTTCTGGGTGTGGTCTTGATCTACAGGGTGGCAATTTCAGAAGTCTTTATAAGGCCTTGCGCGCCATTTTTCTGGGTCCCTCCTCTCCTGCGGGTGAGGGGAGCACCCTGTTGCAACAGATCAATAAAGATCAAGCTTACTAGCTGCTTTGCTTCTCAATATTCTCAGGTTGGCCTCTGTTATTCTCTCCTACCAATAGGGAACCTATGTAAGGACTCTATATGGGCTCTTAGATACCCCATAAGGGAAAAGGGCAATTTTTGTTTACAACAGAGTGTTGGACCAGGGTTCAAATCCCCACTCAGCCATGAAGCTCACTGGGTGACCTTAGGGGTCAGTGCCTGCCTCTCCGCCTAACCTACCTCCCATTGTTGTTGTGGGGATTAAATGAGGGAGGGGAAACCACGTTACTCCACCTTGAGCTCCTTGGAAGGAAAGCTATAAATGCAATAAATAAATGACTGGGGAGGGGGCAACGTTGCACCCCCATCACGGTACACTGGGCTCTACCAATTACAGTCCGTGTTATTATTTAAAAAATGAAAATTTTACATTCCCCCCCCTTTTTTTGCTTCCACTGCCAAATATTGAAACCCAACCCTTCTCCATGATCTGCGAAGTGTGTGTTTCAATTAATACAAGCAGCGCTTCCAAAACTGAAAGCCAAGCCTGTGTCTGTGAGGAAATGGGCTTTTAAGTACCTCCCTTCGATCCCTCTGGCCAGCTGCATCTTTAAAGTGATGGACTTTCTTTTCCAAGTGTAATAGCAACACATACGCTGGGAAAGCTTTAATCTTTAATGAGCTCTTTTTGAGCCCTGGATGGAGAAGTAAGTGTGTGTGTGTGTGTGTGTGTGTGTGTGTGTAGAGAGAGAGAGTTGTGATCCCTCACCCTGCAGCTCTGCAGCCCCCTTCTGGATTAGAGGCTAATGTGTCATGCAGCCAACTTTTTTCCTCTCTTGCAGAAGCCTTCTTCAACCACCCTTTCCTCGACCAGGTTTCAACCGTCAGAAAGTGTAAGTCAGAATTCCCTTCTGCCTTATCTTTGCTCAACCCCCACCCCCCCATACTTATAGAATCATAGAATTGTAGAGTTGGAAGGGTCACTGAGGGTCATCTAGTCCAACCCCCTGCAATGCAGGAATCTCAACTACCCTTTTAAATATGTTTGTGGGGATGGGGGTATTCCTTTTGAATAGTCTATACCCCTCATCCCAACAGGTTTCAGTAATGCCTATTAGGTCATATTTGCCATCCTGTATTAAGAGCTCAAATTTGTCTTGCTTGTTTCCCATGCTCTGCATTAGTATAGAGACAACTGAAACCATGAGTCCCTCCAGCTGCCCTTTAACAAATTTATGGAGCACCACCACAGGTTCTTGTATATCAATGATGATATTATCCCCAATACTTTTTGTAACAACAACAACAACAACAACAACAACAATAAATAATTTATACCCCAGCCACTCTGGGGGGCTTCCAACAAAATATTAAAATACAATAGTCCTTCAGATATTAAAAGCTTCCCTAAAGAGGGTTGCCTTCAGATGTCTACTAAAAGTCTGATAGTAGTTTTTTCCTTTGACATCTGGTGGGAGGGTGTTCCGCAGAACGGGCACCACTAACAAGAAGGCCCTCTGCCTGGTTCCCTGTAACTTCGCTTCTCGCAGAGAGGGAACCGCCAGAAGGCCCTTGACGCTGGACCTCAGTGTCCGGACAGAATGATAGGTGTGGAGACGCTTCTTCAGGTATACTGGACTGAGGCCATTTAGGGCTTTAAAGGTCAGCACCAACACTTTGAATTGTGTTTGGACACGTGCTGGGAACCAATGTAGGTCTTTCAAGACCAGTGTTATGTGGTCTCAGTGGCCGCTCCCAGTCACCAGTCTAGCTGCCGCATTCTGGATTAATTGTTGTTTCCGGGTCACCTTCAAAGATAGCCCCGCATAGAGCGCATTGCAATAGTCCAAGTGGGAGATAACCAGAGCATGCACCACTCTGGCGAGACAGTCCACGGGCAGGTGGGGTCTCAGCCTGGGTACCAAATGGAGCTGGTAGACAGCTGCCCTGGACAAAGAATTGACCTGTGCCTCCATGGACAGCTGCAAGTCCAAAATGACTCCCAGGCTGCACCCTTGGTCCTTCATTTACCTACCTCATGCATCATACTCTGTTCCTTTGCAAGGTTCCTGCTCCTTTAGACATTCTACCCCCTCCGAGTCTGAGATACTTGGGCTTTTCGATTGCAATGTAGTGGAGGGGGATCCTCTTTCCATGTATTAGTGGCTTGAAATGTTGCCGAAAGCTTTTGTCTGCAGCATGGCAATTTTCATGCTGGGAGGGGGCTACTAAAGGCGATCT
This sequence comes from Podarcis erhardii, assembly GCF_964252035.2. Classification (NCBI taxonomy): domain Eukaryota; kingdom Metazoa; phylum Chordata; class Lepidosauria; order Squamata; family Lacertidae; genus Podarcis; species Podarcis erhardii. The sequence goes on along the minus strand of NC_138514.1, from coordinate 35,310,738 downwards.
GGGTAGTTTCTCTTCATATGCCCGCCCCTCCCCAAAAGAAACACTGAAACTCCTCAGAACCTGCACTTTCCTTACATTGTTCTCCTTTCCACAGCTTGCCCTGTGCCAGTGCCGACGTACACGGGCTCCGTCTCTGGCAGCTCCTGCGGCAGTTCCCCCTCCTGCCGATTTGCTTCTCCACCAGTAAGTTCTGTTCTGATTTGGGAGGCCACAGTCTTTGTCCCTGGGGAGCAGAAATCCATTCTGGGTGCACCTTCAGTCTCAGCTTCTTCTTTTAAAAAGCCAGGAAGGAAGGAAGGAAGGAAGGAAGGAAGGAAGGAAGGAAGGAAGGAGAAAGAAAGAAAGAAGAGTTTATAGCCCTTGTGTGATGCTGTACTGCCTACAGCCATCAGGAGCAGCATCCCGATGGGGCAGGAGAGAAGGGCAGCCAAGGGTCTACGCAGCCTCGGTTTCCCCAGAGTCGCCCTCAGGTTGCCTGCTGAAGAGTAAGGATGTGCACAAAACTGGCTAGGAAGAAGACAGGGAGACCTTTTGTCATTGTTGAGAAACTATCTCCAAGCGTTAAAAGATGTCCCACTAATGTTTCTAGCCCCAGCTGAGATGAAACTTGAAAGTATACAGGGAAGTAGTTAGCGAAACTTCAAAGATCATAACTGAGGAGCTGAGCAATTACTCTTGGTCAGTCAGTGGTGGACGTGGCCTAGGGCTGGCAGAATCAACAAGGCGAGTAAACTTGATCAAGCTGTTTCCAGGCAGAGACTGGTGCATTATGGGTGGTTCTTGTTACATTTCCCCTTCCGCCATCAAGTGCAGCAGCTCCTCCCCAAATGTTGTTTGACTTCTTAAACATAGAGGAGTTAATTTTTAATTATCAGTCTGGGCTGCGGTTCCACTTGAAGGGCCTTCCTCAATGACTCCTCTCTTCCGCTCTGGTGACCCTTATTATTTCTGCTTTCCCCTGGTCCCCGTTGACCCAGCAGCCGTCTTCTCTCGGGTGAGGAAGGTGCCTCCTTGCAGAACAGTTAGCAGACAGTCGCGAGCACATTTTCTGCAGGCTCTTTCTTTCCACAACCGTGTATTTTCTGCTGTTTTGGTGGGTTTTGTCGTGTTTGCCTGGGAGACTTCGGTGCAGAATAGAGAACAGTGGCATCTTCTGTACTGGGCCAACTTTTGGGTGGTGCTGAGAGAAAATTATTTTAGAGCAGAGGTTGGGAAGCATTTATCAGTCTGAGGGCCAGATTCCCCTCTGGGCAACCTTCTGAGGACCATATGCCAGTAGTGGGTGGGGCTAGAGTAGAGATGGGAAGGTCTGGGAAAAGGGGTGGGGGCGTTTTCTGTTTTCCCCCAAAGCTGGGGTTTTTCCTAATTTTTCCAGGGGTTTTCCAGGCCTTCCCATCTCTAGGCCAGAGGCAAAAGTGGGCGGAGCAATGAATGTAAATTTGACTTTTGTACAGTAGGCTAGTTTATATACCCACATTTATACCACTTTGAGGTTTTTCTTTAAAATATAAAGTGGTATAGAGATGAAAAATAACAATAATATACAGCCCTCCCTCTATTCTCCATCCAAACAAGCAAGAGGCATTCAAGGACACATCCCAGCTAGGCAAAAGCATTCAAGGAAGGTGTGAAAAAGGGCTGGGGACCAGGTGTGGAATGGGGAGAGTCCTGAGGGCCACATTCGATTCCCCCACCCTTGTTTTATTACCTGTTAATCATTTATTTTAACAACTTGCACAGCACTTAATTGCATCAGTCTCCAGGCCGTGTATGGGAGACCCAATACAATAAGACTAAAAATGAATTAAAAACAGAATTCAGGTAAAAAGCCTGCTGGAATAATAAGTCTTCAGAAAGCGCCAGAGGTTTGGAGATAACAGCCTATCTGACATCAACTGGAAGGGGTTTCCACAAAACTGGCCCCACCATATTCCTGGTGGGTGCAAGCTGTGTATCTGAGACATGGAGGCAGAGGGACTCCTCACAGTGCCTCGCTCAGTTGCCTCAAGGATCAGCAGTTTTAGAAGTTTCTATGCCTCCCTTTGATTGAGCAATTCTGAAGGTGGCTCACAGCAGGTGATAGTCATGCCCTCGCATGTGTACCCACACACTCCCAACAGCCCTTTGCCCTCTCTCCAATCAATGCAAGTTTTTGCATTTTATACAAATAAATCAAGTTGGGCCTACATGGGGCAGCAGAAGGATAACAGCTCATGCACAGCCCATTTCCTTGTGCCAGCCTCTTCCCCAATGGAGGCCCTGCAAGGGATCCTGACATCTCCTCTTTCCTCCCTTCAGTCCCTCCCAGACATGCAGCATATCCAGGAAGACAACCTCTCTTCTCCTCCTTTGGGGCCTCCGAATTACCTTCAGGTGTCTAAAGACTCCACCAGCACCAGTAGCAAGAACTCCTCTTGCGACACGGACGACTTCGTTCTGGTCCCACACAACATCTCCGACCAGTCATGTAAGGCTCTGGATTTGTTGGCCCTTGGCCATTTGTCGCTGCCGTTTTTAATATTTAAAGAGAAATATGCACTGCTAATTTTTTACTTGTGTCATTGCTGAGTATGTTTCCTGTTTCATTTTCTCCCCATCCCCATTCAGAGAGCTCTCCTTAACTCCTGCAGGCCTTCCTTCCAGTGTCTTGCAAATGAGCAAGGGTTTCATGAGACTGGGGTATTCCCAGGGCAAATTTGGGGCAGGGGCAAAAAATGGTTTGAAAATCTATGCATTGTGTTCCCCACCACCACCACCTTGATCCCTTTCAATCTCATGATTGTATAGGTTAATGAAATCACAACTCCAGGGGAATAAAAGCATGGAATAAATCCACGTTGAATTCCTTTCCTTGCTAGCAGGGTCCCTTTCCAGGGATGCCAATGCAGGATCTCCTTGCCGTCTTATAACTTCACCGCTCTACCCACCAGAATGGTGGCTCACGGGGGTCGACCTTTGCCCAGGGCAGGGGTGACCTTTTCAACAGCAGCCCCTTACACTTCCCTTTCTCTGCTGGAAATGAAAAATCCATCCCGCCTTATTCAGGGAGTATTGCCATTGTGTATAAGCAACTGCACATTTATGCACATTCTGTTTGAACACAACACGCAAATGGGTGCCTGGTACCCAGAAATGGGAAGCACCTGGTCAACTGAAGCCCATCGTCCCTCCGGCTCCCACAAGCCAGAGAGAGAGTGGGGCTTGGTTGAGTAGAGGGTTCCCCATTTTACGCGATTTCACGTATGTGTGCAGGGGCCTGGAACACAGCCCCCATGCCAACAGCCTTGATGGCATCCCAGTCACCGTTTCATCTATTCCCTGCCAGCTGTAACCTACTTTGCTGCAAAACTGCAAATTTTATGGAGGCCATATTGATGCATTGCCCTTGTGATTCAGCTTTTATGCTGAAGCAGGTTGCACTTCACTTCTGCCACACGCTGAAGAAACACCTCTTTCCCCTGGCCTCTTGAGGCCAGAGATTTGCCTTTTCGGGGATCGCCCTGTTCCTGTGATTGTAATTTTTTAAACTGTTCGTGGTGTTGAATTTTAAATTGCTGTAACCCACCATGGGACATGATGGTGCAGGGCAGATAATAAATTGTAGTAGTAGTGGTAGTAGTAGTAGTAATAATAGCCAGCTTCCCATCAGGGTCTATTCAGGAATATGGTGTGCGTGTGAATATGCTGTGCTGTGCTCAACAGAGCCACATTGTCTCCTTGCGCAGTGTCGCTTAGCACAGCTTCAAATTAAAATATTGCTGAGTTTCTCTTTCTCTCTCACTGTATCTCTGCCACTCCCTGGGCCCTAATGCCTGTTTCCTGGTGTCTTCTTTTTGCTATACAGACGACATGCCTCTGGCAGCAGTCGGCCGTCGGGCCTCAAGTGAATTCCTGATGTGCGGAGGGTAGGTGGTGACGGTCGTTGAGCTCTGTTGCTTTGACATTCATTGCCCAGAATGTAGGAGGAATGAAAAGCCGCTAGATCGGCTTCCTCCAGCCTGATGCCCTCTGCATGTTTTGGACTACAATTCCCATCAGCCCCAGCCAGCAAAACAGTACAGTGGTACCTCGCAAGACGAAATTAATTCGTTCTGCGAGTTTTTTCGTCTTGCGATTTTTTCGTCTTGCGAAGCACAGACTTTGGAAAAGCTTCAAAAATCACCAAAGTGTTCAAAAACCTCAAAAAAGGCTACCACACCGCGTGCTATGAGTTGCTCCTCGAAGTGAATGCATGGTTTTAAGAAAAAGGAAACAAACTTGCAAGACAAAGGAAACAAACTTGCAAGACGTTTTCATCTTGCGAAGCAAGCCCATAGGGAAATTTGTCTTGCGAAGCAACTCAAAAAAACGAAAAACTTTCGTCTTGCGAGTTTTTCGTCTTACGAGGCATTCGTCTTGCGAGGTACCACTGTATACATTTACGGGGCCCACTTAATAATTGGCTCTTTAATTGGTTGAGGACAGCGCTGTGGTTGCGCAGGCACACTCTGAGGTTTGTCAGTGACCCAGTGGTGGATCCCCACACTGCAGCTGAAGACCAATTCACAAGCCCCAGTGCTGTTTAAACAAGAACCAGTAATATCCCTACCCCGAACAAACCTGTTGCCTTTGTTGTGTCGCAAGATGTGCTACAAAAGTGGCCTGCTGAAAAGGCTGAGAGCTGTAGTCTTGTAAACTGGAAATGTAAGAACATAAGAGCTCTGCTGGATCAGGCCAGTGGCCCATCTAGTCCAGCATCCTGTTCTCACAGTGGTCCAGCAGCTGCTTCTGTGAGAAGCCCGCAAGCAGGAGTCAAGCACAAGAGCGCTCTTTCCCCCTCCTGTGGTTTCCAGTAACTGGTATTCAGAAACATTGCTGCCTTTGTACCCCAGCAAAGGGTACAGTTGGAAGCAAAGCTATGCCAGTGCAAGAACGGAATCAAAGCCGGAGCTTGTGGCTCTCTTCTTGTTTGCTTTCTTCTTCCCTCTTGTGCCACAGGAGACCGTGTAGAGTCCGTTGCGCAATTGGCCGCTACGCTTCGGCATCACCCCCAAGGCCACTCTTTGATTTCGCCACTTTCACAGGCGTACAAGGCATAATATTCGTGCGATCAGTACAGCTGCAGCAAATCCCTGAAAATCTCCCCCAAACAAACCGTTTTAAAGTCCTTTAAAAAAAAAAAAAAAAGCACTGTCTGCCAGAAAAGTGCTGATGTTGTGCTCAATGCAGCTTCTGAATTTGCACACTGCAGAGTAGCCCCGGCCAGACTTTTATCTAGATTCAGGCGAAATATGCTTATCTGTGCTGCAGGGGAAGCCCTGAGAGAATTTTGGCTGCTTTCTGATTGGTAAGAATTTTTTTAAACTCTGATTATTGGTGAAACCGAGCAGATTTCATTTGTTTCTGAAGCGTTTTTACCCTGTTGTTCAGACAAAAAGGACTCCCTCAGCAACTAAAAAACGATCAATAATGAGACAGTCCCCTGCTCTCAGGCTTGTACTCTAAAAGACATGGCACAAAAAGGAGGTGAGATTGGAAGAGGAAAATGGCAAACCCAGGCACTAGATCTTAGTTACTGAGTTTTTATGACTGCCAGCTGGAATGGAAACATTTCAGGGGAAAGATGAGCTGGTTTCTCAGCAGAACTGTTAAGGTGGCTCTCACTTTCTCCTCTTATACTCATTTAAATTTGAGGTCGATTGCAATTGTGAGTGGGGGTTCCGCAACTGAAACTTCACATGCTTCCTCTCTTCCTGAGAAAACTGCTGGATTATGGGGGAGATTTGGCTTGGGGGAAACTGTGTCCAAATGTTTTCAAGTTGCTGTTGGCTGCAGGGGGGCAAGATTAACAGGCCACCCCCCCCCCAGTCCCGAAAGTTTTCTTACTCTGGTTACCAGCAGTTTTGGAGGATCAGAGCTTGGGGGGCCTTTATGCCAGGGATAGCCAACCTGGTGCCCTCCAGATTTTGTTGGATTATGACTTT